>NC_090931.1:774281446-774586673 GCF_040938575.1 Ambystoma mexicanum
TTGAGAGGAAGAGAATATCAGGAGGTGCTAAAAGTTGAATACCAGGATGTAGTAAGTTATGAATTCCAGTGTTTTGGAGCTGTCAAATATCATCAGGTAAGACAATGTTAAAACATTACATTTTAGGAGGGGAACGTCTAGAGCTGATAAGAAATGACTCTTAGTAAGCATGGATAAACCTCAACAATAACCCTCAACCCCTTATGCCATTTTGGCATGATTCTTCCTATATCTCGAGTATATAATGGGTGTTTGGCACTGACAAATCTCGGGTCAATGTCTCAGTGGGCTTCAAGGTCCACTTCAATATTTAATCACTCATGCAAGAGCCTCCGATTCTGTGTTGATTCTTAGATTTCTTCTCTGGGTTTGTCCAGCCAGTCAGAGCCCTTGAATCTCCTAAATGAATTTCAACCCTCTATAAAGTACCCAGCTCACTTCTTGTTCTGTGTGGGGCTATCTGTCAAGGAAGGAGTACACAGAGCAGGCTCACACTTGTAGGGTGTATGAAGCTTTTTTGACTAATTTGAAGTTGTGTATTGAGGTTTTTAAAAATGTTTTGCTAGTATGGTTTTTTTATCCTATGTGGATGATTTCGGGTGTGTTTTGTTGCCAATTTGTGAGCCCCTTTTTCAATATTTTTTCAGTGTGTTGTTAGTGTCATGGAAACATCAACCACAGGCTCTTCAGGTAGATTGGTAAGTGTCTTTAATGGCAGTCAGCAAACCAGCATACAAATAATCCACATGACAGGACACTCAAACCAACCATCAAACATATAAGTAATGCACACATGTTCTTCTATGGGAGGGGGTGGTTCATGCATCGTAAAGTGGCAACATTATATTATGTTTCAGCACAAACAACATGGTTTCCAGAATACAGCACATAAGCTTTATTTATTTATTTATTTAATATATTTATATAGCGCCGGCTGCCCGCAGGCATCTGGGCGCTTACAATAAGACATATACAAAGCTCAGGAAGGAGCCCAAAGAGGAGACGGTACGAAAGACATAATTATACCAGATAACTGATTCAGAGTGGCCTAGACAGGAGTTTACTTAAATAGCTCTGTTTTGAGTTTTTTGCGAAATACCAGAAGATTGGACTCCAATCTAAGGTGCTTTGGCAATTTGTTCCAGTTGGAGGCTGCTTGGATAGGGAAAGCTCTGCCCAGGCCGAGTTCTTTCTTGATTTTCAAGGGTGTTATGAGTCCATTAGCTTCTGATCTTAGTGCCCTACATGGATGGTAAAAAGTAAGTTTGGACTTCATGTAGGCAGGTGCCTTGCCATATAAACACTTATGAGTAATGCACATAGACTTGAATTGAATACGTTCCTCTATTCTCATCCAGTGAAGGTCTTGTCTGGCTTCACTTATATGTTCACTTCTTGCTTTCTTTTTGACCATTCTGATCGCGTTGGTCTGTACCAGTTGGAATTTTCCACACCTAGGTGAGTAAACTTTGCAACAAGCACTAGACATTCTTGGCTACATTTCAAGCAACTCAGCAGTTTTCTACTACAACTACAGTTCTCACTCGGCTCAGGAAGTGCATGTACATCCAATGTTACTAATTCTACTTGAACAAGCCATCTCTCCCCTGCGAGGCGGTGACATAAACCATGTTTGCTTCTGCCAAACAGGAACTATACCAGAAGCAGGTAAAGCAGAAGCGATCCGCATCCAGCGGTGTACCTACAATCACATATCAGTTAAGACATGCACATAATGGCATAGGACAATGCAGTTAAAGGAAGAAGGGCACAGATTAACATGGCAGCCGTGAGTGGCTGAGCCAACACAGGAGAGAGACAGACAATTACAGAGAACACAATTTGAATTTCTGCCACCACATTAGTTTCACCCATATAAATAGGAAGTTTGCCCTTTTCTCCTGTACATTTTTCATTGTGTTTACCCTAGTCAAATTTAAAAAGCACAACATGTTTCCTGTCCCTCATCCTATCCCAGAAACCCACAAAAAACATTGTTTACCCTTTCTTAATATATATCTGCATGTTTGTTTTTGTTGTTGTCTGATCTCCCCAGTTGCTGTTCTGTTGCTTGTGTTGGTTTTTTGTGTACTGTCTTTCGTAGTATTCTTCTCTGTCTTTGCCCCAAGACTCTGGAACCTCCACCCAGTCAACATCAGACACACCCCATCACACATACAGTTCAGGAAGGAGCTCAAGACCCTCCTCTTTAAAGAATGGCTCCTACCTGACACCTAGGTACAAACACCTTCCACTCCCCACCCTACTTGAGACTGGGTGATCTGCTCCTCACTGTTTCCTCAGCGGGTTGCTTGTAAATCGATTGCTACCAAACTGCCCACCCTCGCCCTCCCCTGTTGTTAGTTCCCTGGACCCTTGTTTCTCTGCTTCCCTTACCGGGTTCTTCACTCTCGCTCTGTTGCTTCCCAAAGATGAGTCCACACTCAATAAATACCCTAATAAAAATAATTCTAAAATTAGTATTAGTAGGATTTATTGGTTTGTTGTTTCTCATTCTCTAGGGTGGTATCACACTTTTTGGTTGTTGAGGTATGTTTGATTTTGCATTTCACTTGTTTGTGGTGCTCTAATGATGCATCTATGATGCTGGGAGAGTATGGGGAAGAAGATGGGAGGAGAGGAGGGGGATAAGGAGCTGTGTTTCTCATTACTGCAGGAATATTTTGCTCCACAACAGAAGAGCACTTTCATTGGGGTGGAGGCCAGGATCTTCTGCATGGTTGAGGGCTGAGGAAAGGGATTGAAGCAGGGGCAGGAAGAAAGGCAGTTAGAAAGGCGCAAAGGCTGCACCCTGGGGTTGATTGCTGTTAAGTACAATGTTTGCCAGTGGCTCAATAAAATGTACAAGAGGAGCAAGTCCCCTCTGTCCCGGAGCCTGCGAGTGACACGGCTGCCACCACTACCCTTTCCAGCACTGGTGATGAGTGAGTGGGCCCTATCAATTCCCAGAGCTAGGGAGAAGCACGGTAGTAACACTGGACATGCCCTTCCAAAATCCTTCTATCCATCATGCCTGCCCAAATGGAGCCAGTGGCACTGGCAACTGTGACCAGTGACCAGACCATGTTTTCCGTGCCAAGCCAGCAAGCAGTTGAAGATGTGTGCCACTGGCAGTACTTGCTTTTGAGCAAGACCCCCAGACTATGTAATGAGGCATGCTGGGACATATTGCTTTCATTACAGGTTGTTAACCAGGGGAACTGGACCGCACAGGTGTGGCAGCCAACATGAATAACTCTCCCATCCTTTTCACCTATAGGTCACTGAGCAGGGGGGAAGGAAATAGCCAGTTGTGGGTCAGGGTCTAGCCATCCACCGGATTGGCAGCAGTCTGTGGAAGAGCTGTAGAACATAAGTATGAGTAAACACTCTTTGAAAGAACATACTCAGTGGGAGAGCTTGGGAACATTAATGTGAGGAAACACACTTTGGAAGAGCTGAAGAGATTTAGTGTGAGTAAATGCTCTGTAAATGCTCTGCAGGAGAGCGTGAACACTTTATTGGGTGGCTTTGTCCTTTGAGAGAGCCCGAGAACTTAAGTGGGTAGTTGTGGCCTGTGAGAATGTGGAGAGCGTTTGTGGTAGTCAGTACCCACTGAGAGAACTCGAGAATTTAACAGTGTAAGATAATCTGACAAATTTAGTGGGTGACTGTGCTATATGAGGGAGCCTGTGACCTCTAAGGGCTGGGTGCTCTCTTCAAAAGGACCTGATCACTTTAAGGGATGGTTGCGACTAATGAGAGAATCTTGGAATTTTCGTGGGTGACTACACCCTCTGAGAAAAACCTCAGATCTGTAAGGAGTGGCTGCCCCTTATAGAGAACCTGAGAAATGTAAGGTGTGGGTGTGCCCTGTGAGAGAACCGGAGAATGTAAGTGGGTGGTTGTGGCCGGTGGGACAGCCAAAGAACATTTGGCAAGTGATGTTTGTGAGACAATACTAGGATTCAAAACATTACTCCCACAATAGGCAATTGCATTTGTCAGCAAGAATCAGGTCTCTCAATCATTACTGCAGCTATTCATCTCCCAACCACATGCACCACAAAACAACACTGCTCCACTTTTCAGTTTCGTACATGTACCAGGTAAAACATTATTGTCAGAATCCATGCTGGTGTGGTGGCTATGGGCAGATTTCATTCTGTAGTTGGAAGTGCTGTTGTGGCAAGGCCAGCACTCTGGCCTTGTCAAGAGTGCATAGAAACCCTCTCAGCCGATGGTGGGAAGCCTACCAGGGAACAATCCTGAGCCAATCCTAACCATGTGGAGAATGGTAGCAGCTGAGAAAGTCCCAATTCCTATCCCCACCTATGCCAACATATACATATGCAGTACTGCTTTGTCTTACACCATCGCTTCTGAAGATGCATGCTTGCCAGACTTTCTCTGTTTCTTTCCAGTGTCGTAGTGCTTCAGATGAACAGGAGGGAGCAATAGTGAGGAACCAGTAGCCTTCCAGTACTACATGCTATCTGCAACACCATATGGACCAAACCCGAACATAAATAACCTGCCACCGGACACCAGCGGAGAGTCTGAGGGCAACCAGTGCAGGATCAGGGGAAACCACCGCACGCTCTGAATCAGCAACCGCCTGCAGCCATGAACGGAGTCCCTAGACCAACAGGGGATCAACAGGGGCACACAAACCCCTGAACAAATGTCACATACCCTAGGGGAGCCGGGACCAAGACTCCCTAACACGATTAGACATGTAGCTTCCCAGATCACAATTCGTACTCATTGGGAGACCCAAGCGGATGCGGTGGGCAGGGCTTGACCCGCTATTTATGAACATTGCTGCTTCTTCCCTGTTGGGGAAGTTAAGGCCAGATTGGCCAAGGCCAGTAAGCAAATGGAGGGAGGAGGTGGAGTACAAAAAGGACAGTAGGTAAGGTGTTCAGGAGATGTCAAAGGAGGATGAGGTGTCAGGCCAAGAGAACAGCAGAAGAAAGGAATGAGATGTGAAGTGTGTTGCTTGTTTCTTTAGAAGGTGAGTTATTGCCTTGTGAGTTTTTTTATGTTGTCAATGTGCATGGAAGTGTGTTAATGTCATTAGGAGAAGGAGAGTAGAGAGTGACATTGAAATTATTGTGTGAGTGAAAGGGAGGATGTATGAGAACAAAAAGGGTGGAGTGGTAGTTGTAGTGTGCAGGGGGAGCTGTAGTGTGGAGGAGGGAGTTGAGGTGTGGAGAAGTGAGCTGAATTATAGAGGAGGATGTTGTAATGTGGAAGAGGGAGTTGTAGTATGGAGGGGAGTGTTGTAGTTTGAAGGAGGGAGTTGTAGCATTGAGAAAGGAAAAGTAACATCAAAGGATAGAGGTGAGGCTTAGGAAGAGTGAAAGGTATCAGGATGGACAGCAGAAGAAGACATAGGGAGTAGATGGAGTAAGGTGGGTGGGGTTTGAAGAGGAGAGGCGTGAGGAAAGATCCTCAGGCAAGAGAAAATTAGAGGAGTTAGTTGGGGTGAATGGTAAGGAGACTGAAACTGGCAGAGTGCATATATGGCTCATCCTTTGGAACATCTACCACTGGATAGTGCAGCAAGAGTTAGGATGTCCCTAGGATGTCCCTAAAGGAGTTCAGCTAGAGAAAGTGAATCACCTTTAGTACTCACTTCTAGCATAAGTAAAAACCTAGACAGTAGGGCGTGTCCTGCTGTATACAGTAACCTTGGGGGTAAGGATGCCTGGGTGAGGGTGGATGGTGCTTTTTAGAAGAAAGAGAGAGGGGTGGCCATAGGTCCCTTAAAGAATTGAATATGAAACCTCAAAGCGTTGCCGTATTCTTTAAGCCATCTGTGACACGGAATCACGTTGCTTCTTCCCGTACAGTTTTTTGGAAGTAATTTGTTTTGACAAAATTATTTTTAAAAAATCAAAATATTTAGTGGGGCAAGGAGTTATATGGGGTGACAAAGGAGTTGGGGTAGAGGTATTAATAAAGGGAATGGGGGGCTTTGGAGGGAGACGGCCCCAAATTAAAAATTTAGTTTTTTAAAAATAATTTCAGTGAAAAAATGATTTTGTCAAAACTCATGTCGGAAAAATGACATTGAACCCTGTGACACTGTTCACTTTAAAAAAAAATACTTTTATTTAACTTTTGCACAGAGTTACAACATCACATTTGAAACAATCAGTCAATATCCTGCACAGGGGTTACTTCAGCAGACATAATTAGGCAATCAATTATATCGTTAATGTAGCATTTCCTCTTGACTGTCACGCCCTCACTTTTATTAATCAGGTATTGCCGAAATCCTCTCCATATGACCTTCGGGCAATTCGTAGAGGGTAATATGCTAGAGTATACCTCTTCCTTGTCATTTGCCCAGATCATATCATTCACCCATTCATCCACTGTGGGGCTATCCTACTTTTCCATCGCATCAGTATAGCACGCTTAGCCAGCAACAGCCCTATATTGAGGAGTTTGCGTTTCATTGGATTCATTTTACATACAAAGCCCAGCAGACATGACACATGTTCCCAACCGATAGGCTGATCTACCATTTCTTGCAATGCCTTAGATACATGCGCCCAGTACGCAGAGAGTGATCCACAGGACCACGACATATGCATTAAATCAGCATCCTCATTCCCACATCTAGGGCATCTTCCTTCAGTTTTCGCATACATTTTCTATTCAGTATTTTAAAGTGTATTAGCCTGTACCTGGAGTTGAATGAAACTTGCTTTGTTAGCCTACATAGTTGCATCCAGTATGTTTCCGTGAGGGTGATCCCCAGGTATTTTTCCCACTACCCTTTGATATCCGGCATCTGTACCTTCCTAGCTGACAGTGATAGTTTATATAACGCTGAGGCTGTCTTCTTTATTGTGCTGGGGGTTATTACATAGTTCAGGCTCGGGTGTGAGGGTGGTTCTAGTGGGAATCCTTCCCACACTGTTGCCAGTGCTGAGCGGAGTCTAAAGTATTGCAATTTCTGCAGTGGGGTGTCACCGATGCATGTCTTAATATCCTCCCAGGTCACAAATTGGCATTGCGATACAAGTCCCTGAAGCGGAGTATGCCCTTGCCCCTCCAGTGCACTGCCAGAACTGCATCTTGTGATGGGAGAAGGTATGGCACGTCCCAGATGGGTATATTCAGATTGTACATTATGGTGTCTCTGGGGTGACAGACCAGTCTCGCTCATGCCTGTTGCGTGACTAAAACAGGGTCCATTCGGTTATCACTCCCAGATTTCCCCTCGGCCATCCCGTGCATCCTTCCCTTGCTTCTCCAGTTCCACATGTCATGCGTGTGTCCCACCCTCTATCCAGTGTACTGCGTAATAAGCTTGTGCTGCTAGGAAATACAATTCGAAATCAGGAGCTGCTAGTTGCATTATAACCCTGTCCGGAGGGCTATATCGGGTGGTACTGGCTGCCACCTGAATTAATAGTGTGAGGGCTGATAAAGTGGGACCCGGTCTGTGATCACCCAGTTCAGCTGTCAGAACCCAGTATTATTGCTTTTAGCACACTGGGATTGTGAAATAGTGTTCTAAATTTTTTTATTTTGTACAAAACAATGAGCCTATATGAGCTTGCAACCAGTTGCTTTATAAAAAATAAATATTCTGAGCCACCATTGAAATTGAAGGAGGGCCTGCGCGAGTAACCCCTTTTCCATTCCTATGGCAGGCCAAGGCAGTGTCGGATGGTGCACTGTGGTGGCCGTGAAGAGATGCAAAGGCAGATTCTCCTCTCTTCCTCCGTACAAATATGTGATATCACATATAGTAACATTTTAAATGTGCATGTCATTCATTATTTGAATTTAAATTAGCCACTGTGTTTATTTTACAATTAGCTATATCGTTATTTGGCGTAGGGAGGTAGAGCAATGACACACATGGCCCAAACACAGAATTGTTTCCCAAGTGTTTTATTATGGATTCTGTAATGTAAGGATTTGACCAAATACCTATAGGAACTCTTCAAATCTCTAAGAATGAATAAAAACGTCTAATTCTGAATATTGCCAGGAAATGATTAATATAAAGTATAGTTTTCTTTAAGTGCATAGCACCTTCCGTGGGGTGTTGTTCCAAATCATGAAGGTCACACGTAGTATTATTATTAGTATGTCCCGGGACGATAGCTCAGCAGCAACGTGCTCTCCTTGGAAACAACACAAAGCAACACAGGTTTGATCCCCGGGTCCGCGCTTAGAAACCTTCGGTTAATAAGCGCGTTATAAATACACACAACTAAGACATATTCCTGTAACAGCGCCTCGATGCCCCCAGGCTTTGTGAGCCCTTTAAAAATATAACAAATAAAAATAAACAAATACATAAATAAAATGTACATGTACCTTCTGTGACTCCCTAGTTTGAAACACAACGTTCAAACGATGAGCTCTTAGTGTGCATACTACTGTCTAGTTTAAAAAACAAACATTTCAAGTTTTGGTTAACAAAACAGTTCACACATTTTAAGTGCATCCCTAGTCTCAAATACAAAGGAAAGAAGCTCTTCCAGGGTTAACTCACAGCCTTGACCCGCCCCCCTGGTATTACTGCTTTCACTCTGATGCTCCAGACCTCTTGCAGAGCCTTCGCTTATCAGGCCCCTCGCCAGGCTCTGCTTTTGCCTCTTTGTCTTCTAGCTTGGATGCTCAGCTTTTCTCAATAAGGAATTTTATTTTATCTCTGAATTCTGGTATTCCACCAGGCAGCCCCCTTCCCAACTGGTGCAACCTACTTCCTGCTATTAGGGTATCATCTTCAGTTTTCTGCTTACATTGTGTGGGATACCAATTCTTTTTGTTTTGTCAGGGTGAATGGTGTTGAGGGAAATTGTCAGTGTGAAGGCGGTAGGGGCAGTCGAGGATAGCATGCTTGGGGTGGGGATAGTAGTGCGTGGCATGGTATATAGGGTCGGAGTGAAATGTGGATAATGCGACAGACCTAATATCTCAATGGGCTTTGTGAAGGATGGTGTGGTGGCTGGTAGTAATTATTGCATCGTCTAAATTTAGGACACTAATTTATGTTTTTATTGGCAAGGTAGCTAGTGGTGTCTGTATTGTATTGTTTGATCAGGTGTGTGATGGTATGGTGATCTCTATTTGTCTTCAGTTTTGTTTTGTTGATTATGTTTTTGGTGTTTTGTCCCTTAAGTCTGGTGGTTTGCCCTGCAGTTTTTGTCTTCCTATCAAAAATATAAAAGCATTTGCTGATGTTTGATATGTGTGGGTTTGGTGTACTTGGATCGATGTGGATTGCTATGCAAATGTGACATGCACTTGTTTATGACTAAGTTTTAATGGGGAAATGCAGTCCTTTTAGGTATTAGCTTTCTTTCTGCTAGTTTAGTCTGGAATCTGTAAGGAATTTCGCTTGACTTGTGCACGGAGCTACTGCCGGCGTTTTAAAGGGGACGGGTGAGGAAGACTACACTTCCCAGCCTGCCTGAAGCCGCGCACAGGCCCTGACGCGCAGGATAACGCGACTCAGGCTATAACCGGCCCACGTCAGCCTGTTATAGGCCTGTTAGTGGACTGTTGGTGGCGAGTGGTGAAAATTTAAGCCCGTTTTTGAGTCCATTTGGCAACAATTGTCTAAGCATTCAGTCTGGTAAGACGTGCCACTTAACTATAGTATGATTAGGTACTCGAGTTCAGAATTGATGGAAATGGGGGAGGAGGGTGCATCCATATCACTACGAACACTAGATAAAATGAGGAAACTGGGGATTATAAGGGTTAGGGAAACGGAATGCACTTTCACTAATGATCATAATGGGATACTAGTTTTTAAAGCCATGTTACTTAATGTTAGATCAGCTGTTAAACATGCAATAGAGATATATGAGCTGAGTTTGGCACAAGACCTGGATTGCCTATTTATAGAGAGGACGTGGGATTGCAGTTATTATTAGGGCACCTCTGAAACTGTCACACCTGCAACCTCTAATTTGGGATGAAGATTCCCAGATGGGGCAGGTTTGTATTCAGTGTTCCCCAAATTAAACTATAAAAGTTCTTTTTGGGTACAGACCACCGGGCCCAGCACAGGCCTTTTTGGAAAAACTAGAAGTATTTTTGGCAGATATGGGGAGTAAGCATGAGGAGCTATTATGTTTGGGGGATTTTAACATATGGGCGGAAGCCATGACTACAGGTGATGGGAGAAATTTAAGGGAGATCTTGGAAGCACATACTCTGGAACTCCTGGCATCATCCCCGTCCCATTACCAGGGTCATTGCCTTGACGTCCTACTATATCGAGGAAAAATAATTAAATATCTAGAGACAATTCCAATATCCTGGACAGACCACTATGCCAGAGTATTTGAAATAAAGTGCATAAAAAACTTTTGGATTTGCACATGGAAAGTCAGAGGAAGCAGTAAACCAAAAGACCTGCTGAAAATTCCAGGGGAAATACTGAAACATGCGCTAGCAGAGATTGAGGATACTCTCCCATGTGAGGAATTCTTCAATAGGCAAACAGAAATTATGACTAGGATATGCAACCAACAGGCCCCCTTCCAACAAGAAAAGCCTAGGAAATCAACCAACCCCTGGTTCTCACCTGACTTGATTAAGGTAAGGGGACAGGTGAGATCCTTGGAGAAAAAATGGAAAAATAATCCAAAAAAGTTGGAACAGGTTAAGGGTCACAGAAAAACCTATAGGAGAGCAATCTTTGAAGCTAAAACTGAATTTATAACCAAATAAATTGATAAGGTTATTAATAGACCATGTGAATTGTATGCTGTAATCTCCCATTTAGTGAACCCTGGGTGTGCATCAGCGGCGCCCGAAGCCTCACAAGCACAGGCTGATGCATTTAATCACTATTTTGTGAATAAAATAGAGTTAATACAAGAGAAAATTCGGGGTATTAAATTACTAGATCCCCAAGAGGATCTGGAAATAACTGAGGAGACGAGCTTAGAGCATATAGCACATGATGAGATGGGAGTGTGCAAAAATGCATTTACATTCACCGAAGTTTCGGAGGAAAGGATTTGTTTTTTGCTTTCTGCCTTGAAGCCAACTAATGATTCGCTCTTTGCTATTCCATCATCAGTAGCGAAACGAATAGCCCAGACATTGCCCCATTTATTACAAAATGTGTTAATAAATCACTTACATCAGGGTTAGCACCTTTTTAAAAAAAGTCAGTGGTAATACCGCTGTTAAAAAAAGCGAACCTAGACCCAAAACCCCAAATAAATTCAGAATTACAGGCCAGTAGCAGGACTACCATGTCCTTCCAAGATTTTGGAAAAAGTTGTGACCACTCAAATGCAGAACCACATTGACCAGGAAAATCTGTTAGACCCATTACAGTCTAGTTTTCGCCCAGGTTTTGGGACAAAGACGGCGTTTTTAATGGTATGGGATGATTTGTTAGAAACAGCGGATCAGGGGGGCAAGTCCTTGTTGGTTATGCTCGATCTGTCTGCCGCTTTTGATACGGTGGACCATGAGACTTTGTTGAGATGTCTGATGGAAGTAGGAGGGGTGGGGGCAAAGGCCCTGCAATGGTTTAAATCTTTCCTTTGCAGCAGAGAACAATGAATTTGACTGGGAGAGTTCCTGTCGGACTCAGTATTACAAAGCTGTGGAGTTCCTCAGGGATCCTCCCTTTCCCCACTGCTTTTTAATTTGTATGTAAAACTGCTTATGGATATCCTGAGAAAGCATGGTATACAGTTTCATTCATAAGCAGATGATACCCAGGTGTTCCTGAGGATACATAATCAAGAGGAAACATATGAGATAGTGGAATGCTGCCTACAAGAGATACAGAGTTGGATGTGTGCAAATCAGTTATTGCTGAATGCCAGCAAAACTGAAGTAGCTGTATTTGCCTCAAATCATCACTTACAGAAGGAGAAACTGCATCCCCCTTGCCTAATGGGGACGCAGTTGAATTTCTCCCAAGAAATTAAGAATTTAGGCTGTATCTGGGAAGACAATATGGAAAGTGGAGCTCAGGTGAGTGTGAAGGTGCAGGCAGCATACCACTCATTGCGAATGCTGAGACACATTCTACCTTTTATTGCGAATGAGGATAGAGCGGTAGTTACCGGTACTCTGGTCAATTCGAAGCTAGATTATGGTAACGCATTACTGTCGGATATTCCGGCTTACCAACTGCGGAGACTGCAGCTGGCCCAAATGCAGCAGTTAGACTGGTGCACAAGGCAAAAAAATCAGACAAAATTTCTACCCTGAGAAAAGCCCTGCACTGGTTGCCTGTAAAAGAGCGAATAGAGTTTAAGGTCCTCTGCTTGGTCTATAAGGGCGTGAATAAGATAGGACCAACATAACGATCAGATAAAATCAGAAGGTACATTCCTAGCTGACAACTGCGCTCGGCAGACCAAAATCTGCTCCGCATACCAGGCACCAAATGTGTGAAGAAAGGGGATCGCAGATTCTCTGTCTACGGGCCTAGAGCATGGAACAAACTACCTAGAGAAATCTGCGACATTAAAAGCCTCTTGGTTTTCCGGAAGGCTGTAAAGACTTATTTGTTCTGTTAGACCTCTGATAGAGTAATTTTGCTAAGTGACTCTCATAACATCCAGTGGACCATTCATAGACAAATGTCAATTGTAACATCTGCGCCCAGTTACGATTCAGTTCGTCAGGTGCGCGTTACAAATACCACAATACAATGCAATACAGTACTTACCCATTTTTTCTGACTCTTTAATGGCCGAAAGAGACTTATTGTCCCATAGTCCATCATTTTGTGCTGCAAGTGCTGTCTGAGGCACATGAGCAGTTCACACTATAAATAAATGAATATTGATGTTAATATGTGCTAGTTGTAAATAACGATATTTGACGTTTACAATTGCTTTACTAAAATTGATGATGGATAAGTATGCTGTTTATACTAACAACAGTTAAATTGTTTGTCAAATTCATAACTTTTCATGAAGATCTTGGTTTCACGTTTGATGCTTTGTGGTCACCATAACTCCCCCGCGAGGTGATGATGATGTGCTCCATGCATGTCATGGTTTTTTCCAGAGTTATGGTCCTCTAAATACATGTACATGTATATTTCATGTGTTTAAATGGCTTTTCTTTTTTAACTAACACAAATACCTTCCCTATTATTAACATAGTTTTGTTGAAAATATGGTTGTCGTTTACCTCACTTTGTGGTCTCCTTGCCCATTTGAAATATATTTGAAAATGATTACTCTTTCTCATTTCTTGATAAGTGGATGTTTAGAAATGCTTTCAATAATGTTTTGTTTACAGCATGTTGTTTAAACTTTAAATAAAATGTAATGTGTACCTTTCCTACATGGTACTCATCTTTGATTTTCTTGGATGAGCAGTCCATACAACAGCCTTTCTGCCATTGTCAGTCTCAGGCTAGACCATAACATGTACACATATGAGAATTAATTCCACTGCTTTTGATAACAACATGCTTTGTTACTTGTTACTACACTCCACACCTCCACCAAATGTTGGGAATAGATTAAGCATTACAATAGGGAAAAGGTCAGCTATTCAACAACAACCAATTCATTCATGCCTGAATCGGCTGCAATGAGCCTGAGTGCCGCCAATGGTGCCCTCGTCTCCTTATACTAACAAGAAATTAATGGGCCAATAGAAAAAAGATCACTTGTTTTATTTCGAAATTCCACAGGCACATACATGGGAATAGGCCTAGGCGCAACTCTGACATTTACAATAAAGAAAATCTAATCTTTTCAGCAATGGAGCCGTGCCAGTCATACCTGCATCTGCTGCAATGTATCTGAGTACACCAACAGATCACTTCCATCCCCTACTACCACCTGCAGACAGAAATGAAATGGGTATGAGGAAAAGGGACAATTCATACATTCAAATACTTATGACTTTACAACAACAATCCATACTATACTTACTGAACTAAAAGTGTTAGTAGCAAGTCATGCATTATTCTAGGAGGGCATTTTCTGTAATCTACACTGACTCGTACATCTCATCTGTGAGGTGTTGGTTGCATACATGGTAAGAATTACCTCTTTTATCTAAAAGATGTCTTTAGTATGCCCATCCATCTCATCGGTTTGAACACCACAGTAGTGTAGTCACTGTCATATTAGTGAAATGCCTTTTGGGAAAACGTGTATTGTGGTGCCTGGCTTCTTGTTATGTGTACTGTTAAGTGTCACAGGTGGCCTCAAGAACTCAGCAACTCCCAAAGACATTTCAAAGGTTTTTATTTAGATCTTGGTTATTGTCCACCAAAGGGCCATCCCACTCTCTCTCATTTTCCCCAGGTCTCCCTCCACCCTAGCTCAGACTTCCCTTTATCCCAAGGTGGTCACTAGAGATGGGTAACCCCTACTGTGTAATATGTGGGTGGCTAGCAGTGAGGTCATAATGCCAACTGCTTTTTCTGTCCTACATGATTTTAGGGTCTTCAAGGTGGATCCTAACCTGGGGTTCCACAAGGAAAAAGATAGCAGGATGTGGTGCATTCCACCCAACCTCATTCAAGCTTTCCCTCTCATGCCATTATACTCCCCACCCTGATGTTGTCCCTTCCTTTTACTCTTTACCCTTCTCTTGCCTCCCCTTCTCTTTCTCCCACTCTCTACTTTATCTCTTCTGCCCCTACATGTTTGCTCTCTTTCGCATCCACTACCATTGTTCTACTATCCACTATTCTCCTTTCCACTACTCACTACTACTCTCTCTTAGTTTCCACTAGTACTACTACTCTCTCCTCCCACTACTCTCCACACTACACTCCACACCTAATTCTCCCACAGTCACCCTCCTTTAACTCTCACAATCAGCTTTTTCATTCAAGCCTACTTACTTCCCTAGACTTACAATTAGTCTCACTTGCTTGCCTATTCAGTATACATACAATCTTATACCCAAGTATCACGTTCTCTCACCAACCAATGTGTCCCATTGCACACGCTCTCTGTAATCATCTTTCATGCTCCCCTAAATTGTCCTCCTTCTGGCTAGTGTCTCAGTCAGCCTTCTCCTCCCGTGACTTCACCATAACAACTGGGCAAGAAAGGTGAGTGGGCACCACCTGCTTGATTAAACCGAAGTTAAAGACCGGTATATAAGATCCAAGGGAGATCTGCAGATCCCCCAATGTGGCAATGTTGGGTATAAAGAACCAAGCAACGAGAGAATAAAGGAACAGCTTTTAGTGCTGAGTGCTCACTCATTAGAGCCTTAGACCCATATAATCTTGAAAAAAGTTCCAGTCATTCAAGTAATTCAATTCTTGGTCCAGAGGCATTTCAGTAACATCTCCTTTTATCAGGGCATTGTCCCACTTTAAGTAGGATGAAAAAAAACCCTTGAAGAAAAAGAGACTACTCTGGATCACAACTTTCTGAAAACAATTGCCGCAATTTCTTCTCTGCCTTTCTCAGTCAACCTTCTTCAGTGTGTAGTGCCCACTTAGCTGTAGGATTTTTGTTAAGGAAGCAACTTGTATCCTGTATAGGATTAATGCCACCTGGGAAAAGCACAGAACCGTTCTTGATTGCTGTTGTGGTGGTGGACCTTAAAACACCTTAACCAAAAACAGTCCCACCACTTAAGAAACACGGGTGTACATAAAGCAAGTTTATTGTACAAAAGCTCTGGGGAGCAGTTAGATGGTGTTGCAGGACCAAACTAACCCAAGTCTCAACAATATATCAGTTGGCAGTATATATACTTTTTTTCAACAAAAGACTCCCAGATACATTTTAGCACTCTCCACCCACTACATATGATTGGACAAAACCTTTTCAAAGAAATCCCATCTTTCCCCAATTCTTTCATTTTCATTGGTCAAGCTTATCTTCATTATTATCTTCAGATCATATTTCAAAACACACCTCTTCTTGGGATTGGTTGTAGCAGGTCCTGATGTTGGTGCATAGTTTAAACATTACTATTGATAACATGATTCATTTCAAGAAATAACTGGCCTAAAACCTTTAATCCTTAAGTATGATTGCACATGGTATTGCTGGCTTATTTTTAGCAAATAGAGGAAGGTCTGCTTAACTATTATTTCCCTTGGACAATAGATAGCCATCTCCACTCCACAGACCTCTGGCACCTTTAAAATGACCTTCTAATTTTGCACCTACATACAACCACTGATGACCTGGAAAAATACTTAACCGAACAAATTACGAATCCCATCTAAATATTTTAATAGAAAGTGCAAGATAACATCAGTTCCCTCGAAACCTTTCCAATCTACAAGGCTCCCAATTTATCACGCAAAATGAAACTCCTAAATAGGTTCAGGCATTTAGTTTATCCCATGTTTTACTAATGACCAGAATAAACAAAAAACTATTTTGGTCACGTTCTCTCACATCAGGAGATAATATCTACCATCTACAAGAATTATCAGACCATAAACTCAAGGCTATTTCTTCAAATGCTGACCCAAAAGCTTGGGATTACTCATTTAACTGCCTTCTGTGTCTGAAAACCAGTTTAGAATTCAAAAGTGCATTTTGCAAGAGAGCCCTAAACACTATGTTCTGATTCATTGTAAAAGGGCACTTATATTGAGATTAATGAATTACCCATGTATTTATATTAAGGTACATGCATGTTTGTACATTTGGTCGATTTGATACTTCATCTTTCTGCACACATGCAAGCTAATATTGTATCTGTTCTGAACAAAAAGTAAACTGCACTCAGTTTGCACATCCCCAGTCATCAATATGGCACTTGCAACAGGAATTCCTCATAATAGAAGGGACCCTCTGTGACCACCCTAACACTGTCATTGAAGATCGTCTCCTCATCAAGGGCTGACTTGGAATAAAAGTGTGAATCCTCCTTGACCTCTTTGTAGACTTCCATAGTGTCAATCACTCTGTTCTAATAGCTGGATTTAAGGATATCAGGTTCATAGTATTTGCCCTCTCTTGGATGACATTCTTTCTATTTCTAGGCAAAAAATGTTTGTCAGCATTTCCACATAACCCTTTACCTATTACATGCGGGGTGCCTAAGGGCTCTGCACTGCCCCCCTTCTTTTAGTGCCTACATCTGCTTACTGGCCAAGTTTGTTCTTTTGGTTTCAATGCTTTTAACTGTGCAGATTATATTCAAATCGTTTTTGAGGTATCATCCGCCTCTCTCTCTGCGATTGTTTCCTCCTGCAATAACAGCTGCACAAGTAGTTGCATTCCTATTCCTGGATTAAGAGTGTGCTTATTAAATGAAACTACAATAAAACAAATAATATTGGCCACATGTCCTTCTCCTATAGCCCTTAATTCCTTTTCATCCACCACTCTAGGCTTCAAACTCACTCCATCCAAACTTTTGATGATCCCTGAGATCATATAGGTTGTTATTATTGGTTTCTTCCTTCTGAAATTGTTCACAACATTATTTCCCTGTCTAACTCAACCATTCTAGAATCAAGCCAGTTTGGCACTGGTTTAATATTGCCTGGGCTATGCTAACAGCATCTATTCAGGTGTTGAAAGGTTATTTTCAGCCATATTGTAGAGGATGCGGAATGCTGCAGGATGTCTTTTCACTTACACTCCCACAAGCACACCTATTTATCCCAGCATATGAGCCCTCCAAGGGCTACCTGTAAAATAATATATTTATATTAAAAATATCATGCGTGGCCCGTCATGCCTACTATGAGACCCCCTTCTTACACAATGTTTACAAAGATAGGCTTCATCTAGACAACTTGCTCCCTGTCAGCCAAATAATCCCTGGTTTGTGAAATCCAGTTCCCATAGCCAAGCACTGTATTGTCACTGGCCCTATGGAATAGTACACTTTTCTTGGTAATATCTCTGGAGAAACATCTTGATTAGATTTCTGCAGAACCACTTTCTAATCCTGCAAACAGATGAAACCTAATTATTTTAGAACTGTTTAAGAAGAATTACCAGCCAGTTTAATCTTGTTGTTTAAGTTATTCAAATTAAAACTTGACATGTTATTTGTGCTATCACTTTATAATTATTATTAGTTATATAACTATTGATTTATTAAACCAACATTTTTGATTCAGGATTTACACAGTCTACCTTTTTACTTTCACAATTTTAACAAGCCTAAACTGTGAATGATTGCCATCTGGCAAGGGTGTAAAAGCCCTGGCTTTTTTATTTTTAGAATGTAAAGTGATATAGGTAATCTGTCACACAAAGGGTGGACTGCTATCCAGCACCCCCGTGCCTCAAAATCAATCCCAAAAGCATAATATGTCCTGCTGAATCATCAGTATACTGATCTGCAGCTCATGCTCTTCATTGGCACAGAGAAGCTTCAGGGGTCACAGGTTCCATTTTGACTGCTGCAGTGATAGCCAAGTCATCTCAGTACAGTGGCTGCATTTGAGATATTCATCTTTGTCCCCAAAACACATACCTATGAGAGTTACTATCTTGGTAGCAGCTGTAAGCTCTTAATGTAAGCCATACCTAAGTTCAAGCTATGGTGACTAATATCTTGCATACTCATTACAGCCACATCAAGTCAATATCATACATGTGTCAGCACTGTAAGCCCAGCAGAGCGGTGGAAGGGTTACTTGTATTCTGGTCAGACAGCTTGCAGGACAGGAGTGAATGTCTGGGCCTCTCATTTGATCCTTTGTGAGGTCTAATACCTTTACTCATCAGGACATCCTCCCAGCAGGAGCTATCCTGTGAAACAGGCATCAAAGGACACATCCATCCCAAAAGAACTAGCCTCACACCATGGTGCTGCATACCAAAAGGGCCTTTGATGCTAATGACAAGTGAAGGGGCAGAGTTAGCGTAGACAAAGGGAAATCGGCATAGTTGGAGGAAGATTCCACTGTCTTGTTTCTCTCTATTTCTCCCTTTCTGTCCCCTCTACTTCCTTTAACACAAAGCACTTTGGGTATGATGTCAGAAGGCAAATACCAATTGTCTTAAGGACAGGGATAGGACCCCTTAAGCAGGTTTGCTTTGGTCCAATCACCTGTATACTTTTGCCTTCAAAGGAAGGTGTCTCAGACACATTTTCTGATTCACTTTTTGACAAACTCCTAAGGAAGAATTAATTTGGCCCCCACTTGGGTATGTTGAACGTTCCAAAGCCCTCATCCACTGAGGTGAAAAAGAACAAGTCTGAGTCAGAGGCAAGCTCTTCTTCCTACCCAATCCCAGGGCACATTGGTGGTGACTCTTGCTGAGGACCGAGACTTGCCACTCAGTACCAAACCTCTGATCCTGTCGTAGAGCCTATGGAGTGGTTCTCCAAGCATCTATAGGATAGATCAGCTAAAGCTCTCTGTTCTGCCACATCGAACCGATTAAACCACATCTGCCACACATTCAAACCATGTTCGTAGCACTTGAACCCGAGGAACTCGTGGTGGTCCTTTTGGCACTCCACCAAACTAGACCTACTGCTGCCTTGCATCTGTCGAACCAGCTCACTGCTGCATCATGCCAAGTGAAGCATGTGGCCCGTCGGCTCGAACAATCTGCTCACTAATGTAGACGAAACTCGAACTGTGGCATGTTCTAACCCTGCACTAGATTACCAAGGTGACATTGAACCGAAGGACCTTGACTCAAACCACAGTTAAACTGCGTTGCTTGCTCACCCTAACCAGCAGTTCCCAACATCTTGAACCAACTCAACTCCCGATTCGACCCTCGTGAGCCATCCAAGCTTCAAGGCCTGAATGCCAAATGGCGTAAGAACTGCATCTTTCCATCTATTGCACATTCCGTATTCGTTCTTACAGGGTTGTATCATAGCTTTTTTTAGAGTTAGGGGTACATTGGTGAGTTTGATTGTACCGATTGGACATTCCTTTTTTGTTTGGACTGTTTATAATTTGTAGTTTTGGTTATTACTGGATAACATTCACACACCTTCTGAGAGTATAGACTTCTGGCGGCCCACATTACCACAAGAGGCAAAAGAGGTATATCTTTTGCCTGTGCCTGTTTTACCTTTCTGATTGGGATAGCTGTTGGTTTGTAGAAGTGTGGGGTCTGAGAAAGTGGTTTAGTCACTACTGAGCCCTATAATTCTGCAGAGTAGGAATCATTTTGTCAGAAAGATTTCAGAGGGGTTAAGGCATGGTGGTTCATTGGGGAGATGTTGTCATAGGTTTGAAGTATGTAATGGGCCAAAAGGTTAAAGGACCTGGGAAGTTACTTACTGAAAGCGATAGTATCTCTCTCTGCCCATTTCCATCTCTCGTGTTATCGTTAGCTAGTGTGATGGTGCCTGAGTGTATTGTGAAGGTCATAGATTTGATGCTTGAAGGTAAGAGATATGAAGCCCAGCAGGGCTAACTCTCTCATTCATTCTACCGAGGTTCATGACATGAGTCACATTGAGGTGGGCAAAAGAAACAGATTTTATTCACAGCACTGCAAAATTACACAATGGGACTCATTACGAGTGTTCTGTTATTTCTCTGGTAAATGTGCCAAACTCATTACAGTCACTTGGTCCAGTGGGGTTAGTATGGGATTACAAGTGGTGGGCAATCCCCATTTTCTGAGTGCATGGGATTTCAGCAGAATTACATCCAGCAATAATTTTGCTGTGGTAATCTCCTCAAGGTTTTACCTTAAATTGGTGGATTTACCTTGAGCAGAGGAAATTCCCCCTCTTTAAGGTCAAACTTGTAGTTTGGTGTCGCGTTAAAGAAAGCAGTAATTCTGTTTTGCCCAAAAAGATTTCATCAACGGAATTACCACCAGTTCTTTCCTGCAGTGCCGAAATTGTAATGAGGCCCCTTGTATAGTTTCACATCTTTTAGCTAAAAAACATTTTAAGTTTGCCATCTGCTGCATCATTTCTTAATGGCAGGCTGATTTAGACATTGATTCTTCAATATGAACATATGAATATAATTAAATAAAACAATACATTCAACTTCATACACAATTCAATCGCAGATCCCAAGCATATAATTAGTTCAGTAGGCTTCTGTGCACTGCAAGCCTTTCTCGTCTGCTATAGTTGGCGAGGGGAGCTATACTTAGAGCAGCATTGACTAAACATCACAATGAGCCATCAGAAACACTTTCACGAACCACAGTATAAATATGCCAGGTGCTGCAATGGATTTTTGCAAAGAAATAAAATCCATAAGAAGGCATTCAGGCAACATCGTTTCCCTTTCACGGTGCAGAAATGGAATGTTGCACCTCTCTGAAACTTCGTATGAAAGTAACTGATGCAGAACAATGTGACCCTTTACTGTGAAGAAAGCACAACGGGGCTCCCGTGCAACGGCTACGAGGTTCAGTGTAATGTAGGACTATGTATAGGTTTTTCTTGGTATATGAACGAGAAACTGTCCACGCCAAAAAAGTAAACACATTCTTCATTTACTGTGATGAGCCTTGTACTAGTTATACAACCAGAAATATGATAAGCAAAGGTAGCATATTTTCACTCTACATGGCATTTGGCAGATGTGTGCTCTTTTCCTATCATTTCTGTGCTGAAAATGGGATCAGTAATGAAATCGTAAAATTGGCATTGTTGAATGGCTCCCCAATCCTGCCATGCTGTGGTGCCCTCTTAGCCTTTGTCATATCCTGGCTCAATTGCAGAACCTGACTTCCTTTATCCATTATCTTTCTGACGAGGTGTAGATTCCTAATGGAGAACATACCTATAGAAGTGCTGCCCTCAGAGCAGGCCTTATGATATGATACGATAAGTCATTTATGAGTGTTTCTAGGCGCGACAAGACAAGGAAGGGAGGACAGAAGGAGGACAAAACAACGATCTCACTAAGCCTTGTGTCATTCATATTGCGCAAATGCGGGAGGGAGGGGAGAAGTGCCAGGGGGGAAAAAGGAGTGTGCAAAGTAACGACTAAGTGCAGCAGGTAGGTAGCTCATAAGTGCAGAGAGTCAGGGGACTGTAGTGTTGTAGATATAGTTCCTTAAGTGGTTGGGAGGCCTGGAGGCAGTGCAAGGGCAACTGGTCATGCAGGAGCCTGGTCCATTAAGTTCCGTGGGGGGCCAGGTCATGTAAGGAAGGCATGGTCAGGGCCCTCACGAGAGGGGTCCAGGGGGGGCAAACTGCCTCGGGCCTCGCAATTGCAGTTGGCCTCGCGGCCCCATCTCCTAAGTGGAAGGCAGCACAGTCTCCCGTGTCCTTTATTCACACGGGGGACTGTGCTGTCTGCTGTCTGCCCCTGCAATTATTTTGCTGTTTGTTGCGAAGCCGTTTGGCTCCGAAACAAACAGCTAAATAATGGTAGACAGCAGGGCTTAGAAGTGGGCTCTGCTGCCATCCGTCATTCTGCTGAAAACGTGGACATGCTGAATGACAAGAGAGGACTCCTCTCCTGTCAGTCAGTGTGTTCACATTGCTCAGCATGCAGGGCTTTAAGTGGGGTAAGAAATCGAGGGGGGGGCCTCATTTGGGGCGTGGCTTGTGGGAGGGGCGTGGCCTGAAAACTAGGCAAACCGTAGGGTATGCACACAAATATATATAAATGTTATATATTTGTGTGCGTACCTTACTATGGTGTGTGTACTATGCAAGCCATCTTAAATTTTAAATATAAATATTTCTATGTTTAGAAAAGATGGCTTGCATAGTACACACACCATAGTAAGGTACGCACACAAATATATAACATTTATATATGTGTGTGTGCATACCCTACGGTTTTCCTAGTTTTCAGGCCATCTTTTTTAAACATTTCGGGTTTATAAAAGATGGCTTTGAAAGTACACAATTCAAGCCGTCTTTTATAAAGCTTTGACTACGGACAAAATTGTCCGTCGGCAAAGCTTTATAAAAGATGGCTTGAAATGTGTACTTTCAAAGCCATCTTTTATAAACCTCGAAATATGTCGAGGAATCCCCAGGTTCGCCGAGGGTTAAAGACGCCTCGGCGACCTGGGGAAACAAAGGGACAGTAACTGCCTCTGGTGACTTCTCGCGCGAGGGGTCACCAGATGCAGTTACTATGACTGACGGAAGTGGCAGCCAGGCACAGCGTCGCTGTGGTTGGCTGCCACTTCTGTCAGATCGCCTGACTTCATGGCAGGCGCCTCTCCCGTCGCGGCTGCGGCCGCGACGGGATAATGCATCCTGCCAATGTTGCGGGCGGTGGGATGGGGCCCCGGCAGGGCCCCGGCTCAGCCCCACTTTTTGGAGACTGCCGGGGCCCGGCCCCGGCAGGCCCCGGCCCACTTTAAGCACTGTCAGCATGACCACACTGACTGACAGGAGTGGAGTTCTCTCTTGTTAATCAGTGTGTTCATGTTGTCAGCATGATCACGCTGACTGATCACGTTGCTCAGCATGACTACACTGACTGACAGAAGAGGAGTTCTCTCTTGTCATTCAGTGTGTTCATGTTGTCAGCGTAATCACGCTGACTGACAGAAGAGGAGATCTCTCTTGTCAGTCAGTGTGTTGATGTTGTCAGTGTGATCACGTTAACTGATGGGAGAGGAGTTCTCTCTTGTCAGTCAGTGTGTTCACGCTGCTCAGCATGACCATGCTGACTGACAGGAGAGGAGTTCTCTCTTGTCAGTCAGTGTGTTCACGTTGCTCAGCATGACCACGCTGACTGATGGGAGAGGAGTTCTCTCTTGTCAGTCAGTGTGTTCATGTTGTCAGCGTGATCACGCTGACTGACAGGAGAGGAGTTCTCTCTTGTCAGTCAGTGTGTTCATGTTGGCAGCGTGATCACGCTGACTGACAGGAGAGGAGTTCTCTCTTGTCAGTCAGTGTGTTCATGTTGTCAGTGGGATCATGCTAACTGATGGGAGAGGAGTTCTCTCTTGTCAGTGTTTTCACGTTGCTCAGCATGACCACACTGACTGACAGGAGTGGAGTTCTCTCTTGTTAATCAGTGTGTTCATGTTGTCAGCATGATCATGCTGACTGACAGGAGAGGAGTTCTCTCTTGTCAGTCAGTATGTTCACGTTGCTCAGCATGACTACACTGACTGACAGAAGAGGAGTTCTCTCTTGTCATTCAGTGTGTTCACATTGCTCAGCATGACCACAAAGACTGACAGGAGTGGAGTTCTCTCTTGTTAATCAGTGTGTTCATGTTGTCAGCATGATCACGCTGAGTGACAGGAGAGGAGTTCCCTCTTGTCAGTCAGTATGTTCACGTTGCTCAGCATGACTACACTGACTGACAGAAGAGGAGTTCTCTCTTGCCATTCAGTGTGTTCATGTTGTCAGCGTAATCACGCTGACTGACAGGAGAGGAGATCTCTCTTGTCAGTCAGTGTGTTGATGTTGTCAGTGTGATCACGTTAACTGATGGGAGAGGAGTTCTCTCTTGTCAGTCAGTGTGTTCACGTTGCTCAGCATGACCATGCTGACTGACAGGAGAGGAGTTCTCTCTTGTCAGTCAGTGTGTTCACGTTGCTCAGCATGACCACGCTGACTGATGGGAGAGGAGTTCTCTCTTGTCAGTCAGTGTGTTCATGTTGTCAGCGTGATCACGCTGACTGACAGGAGAGGAGTTCTCTCTTGTCGGTCAGTGTGTTCATGTTGTCAGTGTGATCATGCTAACTGATGCGAGAGGAGTTCTCTCTTGTCAGTGTTTTCACGTTGCTCAAGTGACCACGTTGACTGATGGGAGAGGAGTTCCCTCTTGTCAGGCAGTGTAGTCTCGTTGCTCAGCATGACCACACTGACTGACAGGAGAGGAGTTCTCTCTTGTTAATCAGTGTGTTCATGTTGTCAGCGTGATCACGCTGGCTGACAGGAGAGGAGTTCTCTCTTGTCAGTCAGTGTGTTCACGTTGCTCAGCATGACCACACTGACTGACAGGAAAGGAGTTCTCTCTTGTCAGTCAGTGTGTTCATGTTGGCAGCGTGATCACGCTGACTGACAGGAGAGGAGTTCTCTCTTGTCAGTCAGTGTGTTCATGTTGTCAGTGTGATCATGCTAACTAATGGGAGAGGAGTTCTCTCTTGTCAGTCAGTGTGTTCATGTTGCTCAGCATGACCACGCTGACTGACAGGAGAGGAGTTCTCTCTTGTCAGTCAGTGTGTTTACATTGCTCAGCGTGACCACACTGACTGACAGGAGAGGAGTTCTCTCTTGTCAGTCAGTGTGTTCATGTTGCTCAGCGTGACCATGCTGACTGACAGGAGAGGAGTTCTCTCTTATCAGTCAGTGTGTTCACGTTGCTCAGCGTGATCACGCTGACTGACAGTAGAGGAGTTCTCTCTTGTCAGTCAGTGTGTTCATGTTGTCAGCGTGATCACGCTGACTGATGGGAGAGGATTTCTCTCTTGTCAGTCAGTGTGGTCTCTTTGCTCAGCATGACCATGCTGACTGACAGGAGAGGAGTTCTCTCTTGTCAGTCAGTGTGTTCATGTTGTCAGTGTGATCACACTAACTGATGGGAGAGGAGTTCTCTCTTGTCAGTGTGTTCACCTTGCTCAGCGTGACCATGCTGACTGACAGGAGAGGAGTTCTCTCTTATCAGTCAGTGTGTTCACGTTGCTCAGCGTGATCACGCTGACTGACAGTAGAGGAGTTCTCTCTTGTCAGTCAGTGTGTTCATGTTGTCAGCGTGATCACGCTGACTGATGGGAGAGGATTTCTCTCTTGTCAGTCAGTGTGGTCTCTTTGCTCAGCATGACCATGCTGACTGACAGGAGAGGAGTTCTCTCTTGTCAGTCAGTGTGTTCATGTTGTCAGTGTGATCACACTAACTGATGGGAGAGGAGTTCTCTCTTGTCAGTGTGTTCACCTTGCTCAGCGTGACCACGCTGACTGATGGGAGAGGAGTTCTCTCTTGTCAGTGTGTTCACCTTGCTCAGCGTGACCACGCTGACTGATGGGAGAGGAGTTCTCTCTTGTCAGTCAGTGTGTTCATGTTGTCAGCGTGATCACGCTGACTGATGGGAGAGGATTTCTCTCTTGTCAGTCAGTGTGGTCTCTTTGCTCAGCATGACCATGCTGACTGACAGGAGAGGAGTTCTCTCTTGTCAGTCAGTGTGTTCATGTTGTCAGTGTGATCACACTAACTGATGGGAGAGGAGTTCTCTCTTGTCAGTGTGTTCACCTTGCTCAGCGTGACCACGCTGACTGATGGGAGAGGAGTTCTCTCTTGTCAGTCAGTGTGGTCTCTTTGCTCAGCATGACCATGCTGACTGACAGGAGAGGAGTTCTCTCTTGTCAGTCAGTGCGTTCATGTTGTCAGCGTGATCACACTGACTGGTGGGAGAGGATTTCTCTCTTGTCAGTGAGTGTGTTCACGTTGCTCACCATGACCACGCTGATTGATAGGAGAGGACTCCTCTCCTGTCAGCCAGTGTGTTCATGTTGTCAGTGTGATCACGCTGACTGATGGGAGAGGAGTTCTCTCTTGTCAGCAAGCATGTTTACGTGTCGGCTGCGTGGATAATTTTTAAGGATGCATGGAGGTAAGGTAAGTGTTTTTTATTTTAAATTAAAAGTGTATATGTCTACTTAAATTAAATTAGTATGTATATGTGTATGTATAAATGCATGCTTGCATGTTGGTGTTTGTGTCAATGCTGTGTTTGGTTTTATGTATACATGCATGTATGGAGTTGTGTAACTGGTGGATGAATGCATGGGTGAAAGTGTTTTTTGTGAGTGTGTGTTCAGAATCACCCCTAAATGTAGGCGCCCTGGGGGCCACTTCATTAAGGGGTGGGTTCATGGCATCAGAGGTGCACCTAGGCTAAAATGTCAGGGGGGAAAGAGGACTAACACTTCAAATGTTGGGAGAGGCGCTAATGTCAGAGGCTGTGAGGAAGGGGCAAACTTCCTTGTGTGGAGGCACCTAACATCTTTCCACATTTTAAATTAGACTATTCTGGTGAAGCTTCAATGTTACAAGCAGCTAGCTCTTGCCTTGATTTCTGAAACGTCACACTTAAGGACTGCTGTGAGAATGAGATTTCTCATGTCACCACTTCCCTTCTAATCACTCCGTAGCATGCAAGTGCTAACCCCACATCACGATTTCAATTACCTAAAAATGTATGGATATGAATGCAGGTGCTAACAGTGAAATGACTTCTCATGGCCATGCTAATCCCTATGGCAATTCTCACCCAGTTCCTGCCCTCCCACCCCAAAACACCTCTTCACTGGAACTCTTTGAGCTAGCTTTAAACATGCCTTGCCATCAAACTGTGCCCTCAATGTGCCTGCAAGTGTTTCCTCAAAGGAGTCTTCTGAGAGTTCATGACTTCACTGGAGTTGGAAACACGTAACTAGCATAATAAAAATGTTTTAATCAGGTCTGTCTTTGGCCACTCAATTTAAAAACACCCTGCATGTCTTTCGCTGAAGTTCTTTTAAAAATAAGCATTGGCAAATCCAACACTTTTGGCTTGTGTATAGGTATTATGCATTTACCATGCACTGCTATTAGCTGCTCAGGTACTCCAACCATTTTGCACTGGCACTATCAATGGCCAGCTAATACCAATACAGAAGTGCCTTTCCCATGCCTACACGAATGCCCAAACTGTTAGCATTGCCTTTGCTCTTTTTGCTTTACCCTTGATGCACAGGACTATGCATCAAGGTTAAAGCAAACATACTACTTGGATAAAATTACCCACATTGAATGTAGGGCAATCTAGCCAGTAATAACACTTATGGTACACAGTCAGCCTGAATATACTTTCTGTGGCATGGCATCGACATAATTAGAACAACCAGCATGAATATATTTTTATACTAGCATATCTCGTGTGGAAAGGCGGCATGAAATGTATTGGAAAATGTTCCTATGCATAATTTGTGATTTGCAACTATTGGGAATTTCCATGTGCTTCCATACAAAACCAATTGCAAACTGTATGGATTTCTACCCAATTTTACAAAGAAAGTGCTGTAAAATTCATACTTATAACCCAATGTTTGAACCATTTTCTAGGGAGTGAAAACCCCCCTCAAGCAACCCTTGTTTGGTTTGGGCTCCCTCACTGTGCTCTGTTGATCCTGCCTAATTGTCACAAACATTTAAACCTCTTAAAATTCAGAAATGTACCAGCCTACACTGTACATCATTTGTCACTGTGTATGATGTGTGTTTAAATGCGCACACAGGGGCAGGGTGCTCCTTTATGCTATGATATGGCATTTATTACGTGCCTGTACACAAGTTTTTCTAGGCGCGACAAGGCAAGGAGGGAGAAACAAAAGAGTAGAATAAAACACAGATCTTACTAGGCCTTGTGTCATTTGGATCGTGCAAGAGCAGGGAAGGGGGAGGGGGAGAAGGGCCAAGGGTGGGGTAGGATGCAGAAGTGCAGTAACAAAGGAGAAACAAGAGTGCAGTCAATGGGTGGCAAGTGTGGGTACTCATAAGTGCAGCCAATGGATGGAGAATAAGAGCAAGAGCGGGGACTGTAGGTTTACAGATACAGACCACAAGTGTAGGGGAGCCAAGAGGCAGTGCGGGATTGCAATAGGACAGGCAGGGACCTGGGCCCAAATTCAGAGCTTGACCAAGTGACCAGTGCATGGATCAGGCAGGTGATCAGCAAGGGAGAGGAAGAGAGAAGGCAGAAGCAAAGAGACAGGTCTTGAGGTGCTTCCGGAACCAGAGATGGTTCTCCTCAAGTTTCAGCGAGTCAGGGAGGCTGTTTCGAGAGGGAGGCCCCAGCCGAAGAAAGATGTGCCCTCAATTCTTTGCTTGGAAAAGTGACTGACCCTCAGAGAATTGGAGGTTGCACAGTGGAGAGCTCATGCCATCTTATATATATTTATCATATGATAAAAAAGTTAGTCTGGCATGAACCTTTCTTCAGTAGAGAAATCTAACTTTGCTGTAGTTGATTTGGAGTTGTAGTAATAAACCATATATGGGATCCTGCACACAAACCCAAGGGTAGATTTCTCGAGTTTCCTATTTGTGGATGTGCTGCCGCTGGCCGAGTGCAAAAAATTGTAAGGGGGCCTCACAAAATGTTTTGCCCCGGGCCTCACCACATCTTCTGACAGCCCTGGGCATGGTATCAAACAGTGAAGACAGACACAAGTGATCACAGTTCAAGGGTGTTTATTGAACTTCAATGGGTTGGTAGAATGCCAACCTAAATCTAACGATGGGAGCAAGCTACGACCATCAAATAATAATAACGCAGTACTAGTGGAGTCTATCAAAATAAAAGGACCCATACTAATAAAACTATTGTCAATTCTTACTTCTAAATACAAAATAGTGTGAGATAACAATGTATGTAAAATAAGTGTTCAAGAAATGATATGTCAGGATAGTTGAGCAGTTGGCTTCCCTTCCCCACATTTTCAGCACGGGGCAAGGCGGAACATGCGGGCTTCACACATTCTCTGGTTTCTTGGCCACGAGTTAACAGTTCAACACATAGACATCAGGACCTTCCGCCAAAGTCTCTCTCACAATGATAGTGTCTTATTGCAGAGGGCCTGATGTAACAAACAAAACACAAAAGTTCCTTTTTTTTGTCAGGGCTTTCACTGTCACAGGTTCTAGATTGGTCGCCCTCCTTTGGCCTTGGACCACGGGTCCCTGTTGTTGAGGCTCAGATCCCTTTGGATCCCAGAATCGAAGACCTTCGAATGTGCGATGGGTTTTGCTTAAACTGTCGCAGCACCACTTCGATTCACTTCACACAATTTACACATCACATCAATGTTCTACTTTCGTTTCTCTTGTCAGTATACCGTACAGAGACCTTCGACTGAGCACATGGCCAGTGCCGGATGACTCTGTCAACGGTATTGTATATTTCCTTTTCAATGTTCAAATATCCACCAGCAATTTAGCTTCACTCACGTCTTTCATCACACACGTTTAACAATGTTCATTCCAGCACTCTTTCTACAATGTTGATGTTTGCAACCTTTACTTCAACACAGACCGGTATGGCATCAGTCTCCCCAACTCACCGGCTGTGTTGTTCTCTGTTGTTTCTTTGTTCTTGGAGCCAAGGACGATACAATGGCGTCTGCTGCTCCTCCCTGCCTAGGTCAATAACGCAGGAGGACCCTCAGTAGCTCTGATACACATTGCAGTATTCTTCAGCCTGGTTTCCTGGTCTTATGCTGTCTGCATTTAAGGTTTCTTTAAAGTAATGGCTTCCTGCCAACAAGGTTAAGGTGTTGGCTCTCTCACGAACCTCTCGTGCCTCGCTGTCTTTCTCCCGTTGTTCAGCTGCCAACTCCAAAATGCTGTAACTTCATGTGTTTTGCCTCGCTTAGAGTGTGCTCTCGTGCTCTGCCTTTTATCCACGTGGGGAAGTGTAATAGAAGTCAGGTGTGAGTGATTATCGATAATTGCCTGACCTCGCCTGACCATAGTATTGGGACATGTCAGGTTCACGGCTCGGGTGTGAGTCTGTTCTCTCCCAGAGCGGGTTGTCCATGTAAAAGTGTTCGTGCAGGAAAAGGGGGTGAGTTTCTAAATATTCCAGTGGGTCGGATGGGACAAAGGTGTTATAGGGAAGAGAGGGATACCGTGGCTCACCATCCGGTGTCCCACTCCCACTCCCTGAGGACCCCTCAGCCAGGCCTCCTTTATTGGTCTACCCCCAGGGTCTGTATCCAAAGACAGTGGCCATGCCCTTGCCACCTGAGAGAGAGATCTGCTGGGACTAGCGGGTGAGACACCTTCTGGTTTCTCACAGTAACCAGATTCTCAGCAGAAAGGGCCATCAGCAAGGGAGAGGGAGAGAGAAATCGGAAGCAAAAAGGAAGGTCTTGAGTTGCTTCCAGAACCTTAAGTGGTCCTGCTTAAGTTTGAGAGAGGCAGGGAAGCTGTTGCAGAGGGAGGCCCCAGCGAGCCGAGGACAGAGATCTACCCCCACTCTCTGCCTGGAAAAATGTCTGACCATCAGAGAGTTGAAGGTGGATGAACAATGGAGTGGGTCTTGAACTTGATCCTTGCAGCCACAGGTTTACCATGGGAGAGATGTCAGGGCTAGAGAGTTACGTTCCCCTGGGCTTGAGGCCAAGGACACGTCTTGCAGTCCTGTTCTGGATAAGGTGTAGTGGGCGAAGACTAGAGGAAGGCAGATTTAGAAAGAGGCTGACACAGTAGTCCAACCTAGAGAGGACCAGGGCTCCGGAGACAGTGAGCCTCTGAGGGAAAGTGAGAAAAGGATGAATACCTCTGAGGAAGTGCAGCCAATAGTGTGATTTCATAGAGACGTCAGAGATGTGAGAAGAGAAGAAGGGGGGTGGAATCCAAGATAACCCCAAGGTTCTTAGCCTCACTGAAAGGAGGAGGTAGAGGGCCCCGGTGGGCAGCCAGAGTGAGAGAGCGAAGGTGAGAGCAGGAGTCTCAATGAGGAGGATCTCAGTTTTACTGACATTAAGGCAGAGATCGTTGGAGATCTTCAGCAAACTAAGCATGGAAAATAACAGAAGGTGAATGTTCCTACACTGTTACTAGGGGGTGCTGTCCTTCAGTGCAAACAGCACCACATCTTTACTGTATTGCACTGATGAAACATCTCACCTGGTTTTTTTAAACTGGCTGATTTGTCCTTCACACCCCAGGAATTTGCTCCAATGGCACCTGGGCTCCAGTGCTGACCTCAATTTGTAGTTGACAGGGCTCAGAAAAAAGTGAGGCAGGCTTCTCTTTAGATTGTAGCAGCAAAACACTTCAGTATTTGCATACCCACATTGCTTTGCATGCAAAACATATTTAAAGTCTCACAGTAATATTATGGGCATTCAAAACCTGGTGTACAATTCACCAGGCGTATTGGTGCATCAGGCACGCCCAGCACCAACAGATGATAATCAAACATTGATACTAAGGTCGGTTTCTTTTTTTTTTTCCCTTTGCAAGCCAAGGGCACGAAAACGATGTAGCAGCAAAATACTTAACACAGTGGTATTTCTCTGGGGAACAACCTCTCATATTGAGGCTCCTAAACAATGTTCTGTAAAAGACTAAAAGTTCACCTCCTCAAGCTTTCCTTAACCCTCGGTACCTAGACCATGCAACTATGTTTTATTCTGTGTAATAAACATACACCCCCTCTGGCACTTAAATTGTCTGAATATCCGAAAACGTTCAATGTTCAGCCTCCTCCTCTGCTCCCCTTCCACTAAGTGCACTATGACGTGACTGTGTGTATGGCTGGCTCTTTACAAAACAACTATAAATAAATAAACAAATAAGTAAATAAATAAATGCACACATAAATACCTGTGCATTTGATTATGCTATCTGACATTAAATGACACTGCCTGCCTGTGTGCGTGATGCAATCTGGTAGAGTACAGAATTATTATGGGTATTCCAAACCTACAATTACTCTTCCTGGCCATATGCCATCATTACTTGGGTGAGTACCTGGACATATCATGGAAATGTTTGCCAATTTGTTTGAGCACCCGAGCGTTTGATAGCAGTACTAGCATATAATTCCCAAATCTGACAGCGTCGAGGGAGAAGCTCAGCATATGGCTACACTCGCTGGCACATTGGAAATACGATGCCAATATGACATTTGGGAGCAGTGCACAGGAATGTGATGGTACTACATTGGAATTTGATAACAGTGAGTTATCCCACTTACTTTTTCAAAAAAAAGAGATGGATGCATTTTTTAAATAATATCACATATTTTCGTGGGCTTATAAACCTAGATGCCTGCAGAAGGTAGAATATTTGGCTATAATGATTTGACATTCCTTTTTGTATTCTGTTGTTCTTATTTCATTTATTGTATGGCAATGCAGCAGTTTAACAAGGATGCCATGATAAAGCAATTATAAAGCTAGTATTTAGTGGTGATAGTACAAGTATAGGTCCTGAATTAACAGTTGGCATGGTACCTGAAACGTCCCTTGAAGGAAGCACACAAATTAAAAGATCAAAAGGAAGAGTGCAGGAAGATCCACATAAAATATTGCAGCTTTGTACAACTCCCTTAATATTACTAATAACATGTGGTACAATAGTATGAGAAAGGTGGTAAGGGAGAAGTAGAAAATGTATCCATATCGACGGTGCTTTTAACCTTATTTAATTCAACTTTTGCTGGGTGCAGTTCTTCTTTTATCCTTTAAAGACTTGCTCATTCTATCCCATATTGACATTATGCCTTTTCAACATCCACTGTTTGGCATCAGTAGATGTTCGTGCTCCTCATAATCTTTAGAAAATATGTCCTTTTGCATGGTCTACTCATAGACTCCCTTCATACTTTTTATTCATCTCTCGAAAAAGCATCCTTGATTTAAAGCCAATGTACTCCCATATTTCAAAAAGAAAACCGCTTTCTGCATCGTTTCTCCACGTTTAAGATCCTGGGCTCCTGTTTTTGAGGTAACTGGATTTATTGACATGAGCCATCATCCATCTTGTTCTGATGGTAGTCCTAAACAATTAATATATACCTTTCCTAAGCAAGCTTCTATGTATTCTTTCTACCTTGCATTTCAACGCATTTACAGCTATTGACCAGGGGGCCACTTCATTCTTCTTTTTATGTGCAAATACTGCATCATGAAGTATGTGTTTCTTTTACTGCTTCAGTTACATCATTACTCTTAAGTATTTCATATGGTTTCAGCATAGAGTTATAGATCTTCTTTGGGACATTCTTTTGCCGTCATTAGACTTTGTTTAATGTACATCCATATTGTCCATCATTCTATTCATGGTGGCTTTTCGACAACTCAGCTCAGCAAGGAACATCCTTCTTAGTAGGTTTCCTCCACTGTATTGCCGTGAGGGTATTTTCTGAATGGCTGCCTGAGTGCATATCATTTTTCATACAGTCGATGTGGTATGGACATGTCGCATGAACTTGTGCATGGGTTCCCAATTATATCTCCTCCTCTGTTACTCCAATAGGATGGGGGTGAAAGGGAGTTGACTAGGGAGAATGCGTCCACTTGCTCCTCTACATTCCCTCTCTGATCACATTCTCTACCAAACTCTTCGCCTCCTCTTCCGCAATTCCTGCTTCATCGTCTTCAATCATCTCATCATATTTTCTTTTCTTTGGAACCCATATTTTGCCACCCCTCTCAGGTGGCCATCATTCTTTATGTTTTCATCCACTCTCCAGGTCATCAATCCACAATCTGCTGGTGCGCAAAATATCTGGGATGCCTTCTCATTTAACAAGACCCTACTTCAGTATAACCAAATATAGTTTAACTGCATAGTACAGTCTAAGGCGCGAGAGGCACACTATTTTGTGTAGATATTAGTAATGATAGGTAGAAGGGAAGGCCTGTGCGGTAAATGCGGCATTGCATGCACTATGCCCAAATTTGCGAGACCACAGAAATCCCCAGCCATGACCGGGCTCCCATAAGGACAGCTCAGACCCCCAACTGCCACAACGTCTATTCATTTTTCCAAAAGTGTTGCAAAGATGTGTTTTTCACCCAAGAGGAGAGACCGGCACCTGGTGTGCATGTTATCTCACACTGGCCAAAGCCTGATCCAGTTCACTCCCGGGGGACCACGAATTATAGCACATATAACTAACTAAACCCTAAGACACCTGAATTCCATGGCACCAGGTGCCCTTTGACCAACAACCCCAAAGAAACAAGACCTGAAATGTTCAAAGAGAACAGACAGGCCATGTTGGCAAAGTAGCAATCATGTGATTTGTATTGCAGGGTGCTGGGAGGCATAAATTATAGTTCAAAACTAAGGTGGAGACCTTGGAGCCGGAAGGCGGAGGGAATGAGTGAAATGTGTGTGTGAATGTTAGAGTGCCCGAGAACTTCCATTGTGTCCTTCTTAAGGCCTGCCAAGTGCACAGTATGAGTGATAAAACAAGCTGTATAGTAGGAGTATAATTAATTTGTTTTCTGACCTTCAATGTGAGAAGAAGGTGAGCCCTGCTGCACCCGCGTGATGGAGGACGGACTGGGCTGGGACCAATAAACTGTCATCCCTTCCGGATAAATGTGGTACATGTATAGGGTCCCTCCAATCAGCCGTGTAGGTTTTTACTGTATGTTGTTGTGACATCATGATGCTGTGTACCTTTAAAAGTTTCTGCTTGTACCTCTTTCAGGAAGAACGTACTTAGCAGCAGAGTTATTTGCTGTTGCTCTCATCTGCGTGTGAGATTGAAACTTCTTATCCTTATAAGATTGACTTGGGCCTTTCTTTCCTAGTGGGTTGCATTCTCTCTGGTGTCAGTGTTTAGGGGCATGCCTTCATGAGACAGAATCCCAGCATTACTAATAGTAATATTGCTCCAAGTATTTTAAAAGCATTTGTCAACCAAACTGGAATCCATACAATCAATGATGAAAACCAATCATCTTCTGCTGTTTCATCAGTTTCATCTTCCATCTGTGTATGCAAGGTTGTCAGCATCATAATTGCATCTGTCAAGGCCCCATCTTCTCCATCATGAGAAGGTATAAATGTACAGCAAGAAAGTCTGACAATGGCGCACACGTCTCCTTCCATTGCTGTTATCAGATTCAGAACATACCTGTTCGGGAGAGTCATCAGCCTGATGGCTTTCAGTTCTTCCTTTATTGCACTGAATCTGTTTATTGTTGCTTAGATCACCTGCAACAGCTCCCATATTGTAATATTGAGCCACTTGGCATTCACTGCTGTTTGAAGTCCTGGTATGAATATAGATGTCATTATCATAGCGGTTTTGCTGAATAGTTTGTACTCATCTGACATGTCGTCGTAGGCTCTATGGACTTTGATGAGAAGTAATTCTCTCTTTTTAATCGACGAAGATGATGGACTTTGATGAGAAGTAATTCTCTCTTTTTAATCGACGAAGATGAAGCGATCTCTTCCTTCTGTTATATTTGTTCATTTTCAGGAACTCTTTAATATGTAGGTCACTTTGGGGAATCACTAGTGCTGGGACATGTACATTCACTATGATATGGTATGATATGATATGGCATTTATAACATGCCTATACACAAGTGTTTCAAGGCGTGACAAAGCAAAGGAGGGGGAACAGAGGGAAGAAAAACAATGATTCTACTACGCCAGGTGTCATTCAGATCACGCAAGTGCATGGGAAGGGGGAGGGGGGAAGTGCAGTATAAGGGATAAGGATACTAACAATAGTGAAGTATGGCCAGCTGTTGGCAAGTGCAAGGGTAAGTGCTGACATAAGGTGTCAAGTGCTGGTAGTAGAACTGTAGGGATACAGTAAACAGTCCCTAAGTGCGGGGTTTGCCAGGAAGGCAGTGTAGGTGTGCTACTGGTGGGGGAGGGGATCTGGGCCCAAGATCAAATAGATAGACCCGTTTACCAGTGCAATTTCAAATTCAACGAGGAAGTCAGCAGGGGAGAGGAGGAGAGAAAGCAGAAGCAAAGAGAAAGGTTTTGAGGTGCTTCCTGAACCGGAGATGGTTCTCCTCAAGTTTTAGGGAGGCAGGGAGGCTGTTCCAGAGGGAGGCCCCAGGCGAGGAAAGAGATCTACCACCAACCTGTTGCTTGGAGAAGCGACTGATCCTGAGGGAGTTGGTGGCAGATGAGCGAAGAGCTCGAGAAGGAAGATATTTAGGAAGAGATAGCTGAAGGTTTTGAGGCCCCAGACCCCAGAAGGCCTTGTGGACAATTCAGGGGGTTTTGAAATTAATCCTTGCAGCCACTTGGAGCCAGTGCACAGATTTCAGTCCTGGAGAGATATGATCCCTGGGCTGTAGGCCAAGGACAAGTCTCGCATTCCTGTTCTGGATGAGTTGCAGAAGGCGAAGAGTAGAAGCAGGCAGATTTAGAATGAGGCTGTTGCAGTAGTCCAGCCTAGAGAAAACCAGAGCCCTGGAGACAGTGAGTTTCTGGGGGAAGGAGAGCAAAGGAATAAATCCTCTAAGGAGGTGCAGCTGGTAGTGTGACTTCTTAGAGACATTAGAGATGTGAGAAGAGAAGGAGACTGTTGAGTCAAAGATTACCCCACGGTTTTTAGCCTCACAGGTGGGAGCAGGAAGAGGGAAGCCAGAGAGTGACAGGAAAGGAGGGAGCAGGTGTTCCGTTGAGAAGAATCTCAGTCTTACTGGCGTTAAGGCAGAGATCATTGGCGGTGCATCACTCCTGGATGGCGGACAGGCAGTCAGAGATGAGAGAGGGAGAAGAGGTGGCTGAGGGTAGCCTGAAGATGAGCTATGGAACACACTCCTCCCCAAACATTAGGCAACTGCATGTAGGCTCTGGATCCAAAAGCCCAATTTCTATCCATTAGAACTGCAGTTCCTCCATTCATTCCTGATAATTCAATTATTTCTCAACATCCTTTATTTTTTCCAACATAAGCCTTGCCATCATTCTTGAAGCAGGTTGTCGCATTATTCACTTGCAATATATGTAGTGATCCTGCTTTGTTCTCAACCCAGCTTAGTAGGCTTGCATTCTTGGCATATGATTGTAGGCATTCATCTTTCACCTTCTGTCCCTCGCAAATTCCTTGCATCTTCAATAAGTTTGCAGGGCATGATATAAACCCATCTTCTCATCCAGTGCTGGTTGCTATGTGCCCATACACCAACAGCTGTGTTCTTTTCCAGCATCCTGATTCTCCAGACTTTTCAGTCATGTCAGAGCAATTATTTCTCTTCAACAATATGTATCTTCTCTCCAAATTGGGATCGATACATACATTTTTTGTTTGTCCACCCAAATCCATTCTCCATCCTTTTTGTCTTTACATATGTATATTCGTACTGAAAATCTTTGTCTTGTTCGTCATCTTAAAGTTGCCCACTTCCCTTCGAATTGGCATCTTGTAGTGCAGGTTGCTAAATGACTGAGCCATTTTGTATCATGTGGAGACATTTCTCTTGCAATAAATGTTTTTTCCGCATTCATGGAATACAGTATTAGGGAACAAACATAGCAACTTTCTTCTGATGTTCTCTCTCCCACCTCTTTCATGTGATGATACCACATATTATTTGCCAAATGAGCTGAATTTTCTAAATATGAGTTAATACTTTCATTATCTTCCCCAGCATCTCTTTCCATTTGGCAAAAGGTTTTTTTAAAAAAAATATCAGAACATAATGGGGCTCTTGGTCTCTTAATCTAGAAAATAGGAATATTGGAACTGGTAGGGAATGTCTTATTTCCTACTTCCTCACTGCTTATAATATTTGTGAATGCCAATGTTATAAGGAGAATGGTCAAAGTCAGAATACCACACAAAATTACAGAAATGATTCTGCATTTGGTACATCTTTTTCTTGGAGTTACAGCTCTCACTACTTGAAACATTCTACTGTCACCAGTTTATATTTGATGTGTGTCAGTTTTTATCATTTTAATCATAAGTCAGACATTTATAGCAAGAACTGTAAAATGATTGCCAAAACAATTCTTAAAACAATGAAAAAATGTTTTGAACCCCTCAAAGAATAACTTTATTCATATTCCTTCTTATTAATGCTGGATAAAACTGAAGTATGTAAGAGAAAGCAGATTGTATGGACCAATGGTAGAATAAAAGCTCAACTATTGGTTTCCCTCTTTGATTATTCCAGTTTTCTCTATTCCATTTCTAGAGAAGATATTTCAATATTATTGAAATATCTTTCAAACGTTTCCCAAATTGTTAGGCAAATGGTCCTCTTTGTTTTCATTTGACCCCTCATGTTGACACTTGATCTGTTGAGAAATAAAACAAATACTTTGAGTCATCACTTTTAAATAATCATGCCTTTTGTCACCTAGTGTCCTTGCTACACTGTGTGCATCTGTATTTGCTCTGGTCGGGGGATGAGAGGAGTCTTCATTTGGCATCCAGTCACCAACTCATGGGGCGGTAAATGATGACCTGAACCAGGTTGATTTCTCAGTGCATATAATGCAAGACGTAGGCAATGTAGCCATGCTTTCATGTGTTAACTTTAACTTTGCAATCCTTTCCTTCAAAAGTCCATTTAATCACTGACATATCCTGTTAGCTTGTGGACGATAGGCCAAAGCAAACTTATGCTTAATGCCTTATAGTGAGATTATGGGGGTCATTACGAGTTAGGAGGTAGCCATGCCGCTATTAGTGGCATGGCTACCCCCTTACCGGGTACCGGATCCGGGTTCCTCAAATGAGGAATTACCGGGCGCTTCCAACTTTGGAGGGCCTGGTAATTCCTCATTCAAGGAACCCGGACCCGGTACATCCCCATTCCCATTCGAGCGCCCATGGGGCTCAATGGGAATGGGGAGCATGCTAACAACGGGCTCGTTAATTACGGGCCCGTTGTTAGCATGCTGGTCTCCCGTGGCATCCACTAAGGACGCCTGGTTTTACCAGGCAGCCTTAGCATGTCCCGCGAGGAGACCTCGTAGTACGGTGGTAAGGGGTTGATGGATCCGGCACCTTTACCGGCGCCGTTAACCCCTTACCGCCTAACTCATAATGACCCCCTATATTTTCAAATAGTTCATTCACAAAACACGATCCTTTGTCGGATTGTAAAACTTCGATCACCACCCATCTTGGAAACACCTCACGAACCAAAAACTTTGCGGAACATGCAGCATCAGGATGCGTGCAGGATCCTGCCTCAATCCATCTAGAAAAGGGAAAAACTACATCTATCATGTATCGATAGCCATTACATGTTTGCAACATATCTGCAAATGTTAAAAGGGGCCATTAGGTCTGGGGATTACTCCTCTCACCATTTGCAGGGTGTGCCCTGCTGCACATTTTTGGTACACAATACTATTTACGATGAACTGTGCCACATGCTCACTGAGGTTCAGTACAAACTAGTCTTCTGCTATGGTAGCAGCTAAACTTTCTTGAGTCAAATGCGCGGGATAGTGGAGCTTCTCCAATGCTACTCTCAATAGAGCTAGAGGTATAACTGGCTTTCCTATGCTATCCTGCCTCCAAATTGCCTCAGTGGGGGATAAAGAACACCCCCAATTTTACCATAACTCCTTTTCTTCCTGTGATGTTCATTCTTGTATCTCAATTAACTGTACAATAGACATCATATTAAATCCTTCCTTAACCAGCATGCATCGCCCTTTCACTCTCTTCAACGCTTTTAACTCATCTTCACAAATAGTTGAGTAACATGCAGTACGTTTGGCCTCAATCTCTTTGGCTTCATTCCCGTGAGAAATTAAGTCTGTTCTTTTTGAATGAGCTGCGCATTTTACGATGGCTATGGTTGCTGGGTAACTTAAGGCTTCAGTGAGTTTGTATAATAGCCTCACATTTTGCACTGGAGTGCTGTCTCCATGGAAAAGCCCCTCCTCTTCCAACATGCTAGGCCTGCGTGTACTGTTGAAGTCACATAGGCGGACTCAGAGTTCACCATCACCACCCTTAAAGCTTCGCAGTGCATTAATAAGCACAGCTAATTCTGCAGCCTGCACTGAATAGGCTGACGGTAATCGTTTGTAAATCAAAGGTACTCTCTTGGGTCAACTTAATACTGTCAATCCCGAATGCCTCACCCCAGTTTGTTGGTCAATCTTGGATGAACCATCAATGAAAACCACTGCCCCTCTTCCCAGAGCATTCCCTCTAACATAGCGAATATCATTATAACATTCAGTGTAAGTGACACAGTCATGCACATCATCATCTTCTGCCACTCGATTAGCTATAAACATTGCTGGATTCACTATGCTACACCTTACAATTTTAATCATAGGGGTTCAGATAATTACTTCATACCCTGATGCTCTTTGGGTGGTCAACATGCTCTTGGGTTTATCTAAAATTTCAAATAACACATGCTCTGCAAACAGAGTTGTGGAACATCCCATAATTATACTTGAAGCCTTTTCTATGGCAAATGCAGCAGCTGCCAAATATTGCTCACACAGATAATGTCCTTTCATAACTGATCTAAGATCCCACTGTAATAAGCTAATGGTTTGTGACCATGTCCTAGTGTCGTCTTTTGTGTAAGGACTGCTGTCATGACCTCTCCATTTGAATGGGAAAATAAGTAAAATTCTTCACTATAATTTGGAATCCCTAATACAGGAGCTGTACTGATCACATTTTTAATTAATTAAATCCTTCAGTCATGTCATTAGTCTTAGCCGCCTGCACATCTTTGAGCACTTTTAAGAGTGGTTGAATATATGTACTGTAGTCAGTAATTGCATAGACCTAAGAATTGCTGCATTTGTCACACTATGTTTGGCTGCACAGTTCTCATAATAGCTTCTGCTCATTTAGGTGTCACTCTTTTCCGTTCATGTGATATTAACTGGCCTATGTATACTACCTCTTCTTGACAATACTATAATGTGTCTTTGTCTACCTTGTACCCTTTCTCTGCCAGTATCATCATAGGTTTAACAGAGTCTTCTCTGCATGGCATCGCTCTTCCGTCTCACTACACACTAAAATGTATCGTTGTATTGAATAATGGTGCTTTCGAACTCAACATTTCCTAACTCCATCTCAAGTACTCTGTTAAAGATGGAGGGCGGCTCACAGTACCCCTGAGGTAACCTACTATGTTTCAGGTGAATTGTTCTGTATGAAAAGTAAGTCAAATCATGTGAGTCTTTGTGTAGGGAAATAAAAAAAATGCATTTTTCAAATCGACAAGAGTAAAATACCTGGCTGTTGACGGGATATGTTGTCACGGGGTTTGGAACTAAAGGAAACTCTGCATCAACTATATGGTTTAAAGGGCAACGGTCCTGGATAAATCTCCATGCCCCCTTCAATTTCTTAATAGAGTACACAGCTGTCTTGCATGGCAGATCTGATGGTACCAGAATGCATTGTTTCATTAGTGCGGATATGGTTTCGAATATCCCCTCATCCGCTTCTCTGGACATTGGATACTGTTTTGTACATGGCAAAACAGCTCCTAGTTTAAGCTTAATTTTCACTGCTCCTACTCCTTTCAATAGGCCCACATCATATGGACTTGTGGTTCATGAGATACTTGGCACGTTTTCCATATCTTCCTGATAAAATGGCAGCTTGATTTTTACCAGCACCATTCTCTGTGGTATCTCCATACTCACAACATCAATCCAATACATGAGACTTATAAAGAATACTAATTTATCATCTGAATAATCATCCCTCCTCATCTGTCAGGCCTGTGAGTCTATATCCTTCATTGAGGGCTATCACTGTCCTCTATCCTCTTCCCTCATAGTCTGTCCCATGAAGCCTCAACCTTTCTTCTCTTACCACTGCTGCTTCTAATTCCAAAGGAATAACTTGCCCTTCCTCATCATCCACGGTTTTCCAAACAGCCGGGTCCCAAAGTTGCCTCTAGGAGCATGCATCATTCTTCTACTCCCATTTGATGATCACAGATGCCCAGTGAATTTCGATGCATCTGGCACTCCACATTAGCAGGTAACCAGTGCCTTGCTATGTCTGATTACTCCAAATTCAATATGCTTCGAGACATTTAGCATGGTTGTTTGACACTGAAACATTCTCTATTTCCATTGTCCAGCAGCTACCTCCTCCTCTTACACCATTTGGGATACTCAATTTACCCCATCCATGTGGTTCTAAACCCACAACCCTCCCCTCCTAGATGGGGCAGACCCCAAGGAGCACATTCAAGGTCAGTGCTGCACTGGACGTGTGCAATCCACGCAATTTTATATGGTTTTATCTTCTTATTCTTGAGTGTATATGTATTCACTACTATGTACCTTAGCGTGTCATAGTACATTCCACTATTTCATCATCCTTTATCTATCCCTCATTTAGGGAGACATTGTCCTGGCCCTAGAAGAGGGCTTCTATCCTAACAAGCCAAAACGTCATTGGACGCCGCACCCTCAGTCCGTAGAAAGAACATTGACCCTTGATTTAGAATCTAGACGTCGACCTACCACTAGGTCACCCTTCTGCCTGGCATTGGTAGACCTCTATAAGGTTTCCACAAAGGATTGTGACACCCCACACACCACTTGGGACTTTCAATATGCATGCAACTCTGTGGCACTACTAGGGCTCTGTCTTGTTTCCAAGCCCAGATCTGTCCCACATTGAAGATTGTGCCTGCACTGTACTATCACTGTATGCCTTACAAGGAAGTAATTTCCCACATACAATATCAATTTACGTACAGTATCAAGCCGCTAACCACCCTTTGTTGAAATAATTATCAATTGCACTATCATTGTTTATGATTGTTGTATTGTTTTGTTTGCACATTGTATTTTGTTGAAAGAGTCACACAGTATCTGTCTTTGGGCCCTAAAATAGTCCTTTCTAATTGAATATGTACAAAACATTTAAAAATACCAGCAGCTAAGCAATTACAGCTGTTTGTATGCAAAAAAGTAAAAAAGAAAAAAAAGACCAGCAGCTAAATAATAAAAGCTGTTTGAACACTGCTTAGTTCTAGTGTGTTTCTCGGTGTTATGCTTAGGTTATTAGTGAGACAAAGATGTTCTTATCTTAGTGATACACGATAAAGAAAAACATGTTTGCATAAAAATTGTTGCAATTATCCAATATTTGATGGTAGGACACCCCCTGACCCCCGTTCCAATTCATTCCCAGCCCATAGTGGTGCCAGTTCTAGGGCTGTCCCTTCAGTTACCACTTTCTAATTGGTAGGCAACCGAAATCCAACCTTGGACATTCAGCTTGTTAGCAACACGTACATGGAGATATGTCAGCTCTTCCTTTGTTTCCCAATTAGGCCATCCTCTTTCATAGGTAGGCCTCATGCCAGTGTCTTCTGTTTGAAGGTTGACCTTGCCAGTTGGAACAGTCTCGGGACAAACCTGAGGGAGTACGCTGCTATTTTAGCTCCTGGCCTAATGAATCACATGTTCTAAGACCATGAATTTGTCCATATTCACTGTGCTTTTAACCTTATTTGATTCAACTTTTGTTGGGTGAAGTTCTTCTTTTGTCCTTTAGAGACTTGCTCACTCTATCCCATATTGACTTTATGCCTTTTAATCATCCACTATTTGGCATCAGTAAATGTTCATGTTGCTCCTAATCTTCAGAAAATATGTTCTTTCACATGGTCTACTCATAGACTCCCTTTGTGATTTTTCTTCATCTTCCGAAAATAACATCCTTGGTTCAAAGCCAATGTCCTCCCTTATTACACAAAAAAATGCTTTCTGCATCATGTCTCCACGTTTAAGATCCTGGGCTAGTATTTTTGAGATAACTGGATTGATTGACATGAGCCGTCGTCCATCTTGTTCTGATGGTAGTCCGAAATGCTGAATATATAACTCCCCTAAGCAAGCTTTGATGTATTCTTTCTACCTTACGTTTCAGCGTAGTTACAGTTATTGACCAGGGGTCCACATCATTCTTTTTTTTTATTCACAAATACTGCATCATGAAGTACATGTTTCTATTACTGCTTCAGTTACATCGTTACTCTTAAGTATATTCATTTGGTTTCAGCATAGTCATAGATCTTCTTTCAGACATTCTTTTGCCATCATAAGACTTTGATTAACGTACATCCATATCGCCCATCATTTTATTCATGGTGGCTTTTTGACAACTCGGCAAGGAACATCTTTCTTGGTACGTTTCCTCCACTGTTCCAATGTGAGGCTATCTTCTGCATATCATTTTTCATAAAGTCAACGTGGTAGGGGCATGTTGCATAAACTTGTGCATGGGTTCCTAATTATTGCTCCTCTTCTGTTACTCCAATAGGGTGGGGGTGAGGAGGAGATGACTAGGGAGAATGTGTCGACTTGCTCCTGTACAAGAAGACCATGAACTACTGGAGTGTACTGATGCCAGAGGAAAGGAAATACCTGGCTTCTGGAACAGACCACAGTTACACATAATGGGAGATGTATTCACTGCTGGAGGATGGGTTCATGGAATGATGGGCTGCAAGGCACAATCCCTCATAATGACATCAAAGGAGGTTGAATGCAAACAAGGTATGCCTTAAAGAGATGGGTGCAGATTCCAAATTACTTACCTGGGTAGAAAATGAAGCAGGACTAGTACCCATAATACCATTACGAACTGCAACCCTGTGTTTTAGAAACAATGGCACAACAAAAGTAGTAGTGAATAGAGGTTGCCGACATGTTTTTGACATACCAGACATGAAGGTGGGCATGGCAATATTAATGGACCACTATTGGGCTTGGAGCATTTGTTAGGTGCTTATACAACAGAATTGTGTTTCAGAGCACCACAAGGCTAAATGGGAAAGGAGCAGGGGAGAGAAACAACACTGGCAAAACAGTAAATATGCAGTCGTGTTCCTACTAGGCCTTGGGTATTCGGACGTGCAAATGCAATGAAGAAGTGCAGGAGATAGGGATGGGTGAGGGGCAAGGAATGGACAAGTGCTGGTGGGGAGCACGGGAAGGAAGTGCCAAGGAGAGTCAAGGAGGAGGCCTCAGACTAAGTGCTAGTGCGGGCGACTCCCAAGGGTGGGATGTAGAGCCGCCAAGCAGGGGCCCACAGGGGCAGTGCAGTGGTGGTAAGGTGCTGGTATCAACTGGGTAGAAGGGCCTGGTATCCTGTGAGAGGCTGAAGGTCCAGGCCACAGGTCTCAGCTGCAGTGGGGTGATTAGCAGGGAAGGGAAATAGGGAAAGTAGTTGATAAAAGCAGAGTTTTGAGCAGTTTCCGGAACTTAAGAAGGTCCGACTCAAGTCTCAGAGGGGCAGGGAGACTGTTTCAAAGGGAGGCACCAGCCGAGGAGAGAGACCTGCCCCTCGCTTTCTGCTAGGAGAAGCATTTGACGATCAAAGAGTTGGAGTTAGAGGAGCGGAGGGCTCTAGCAGGGGAGAATTTCAGGAGGGAAAGATGGAGATACCATGGTTCCAGGCCACAGAAGGTCTTGTGGATGATGTAGAGGGTCTTCAATGTCATACATGCAACCACTGTGAGCCAGTGGAGAAATGTTAGGGCTGTGGAGGGGCTTGTGCAGTGGGGGGAGGTGCTGGTATTGACTGGGTAGAAGGGACTGGTATCCTGTGAGATTCATGAGGACCAGGCCACCGGTCTCAGCGGCATTGGGGTGATTAGCAGGTAAGAGAAATAGGGAATGTAGTAGAGAAAAGCAGAGTTTGGAGCAGTTTCTGGAACTTAAGGCGGTCCAGCTCAAGTCTGAGAGGGACAGGGAGGCTGTTCCAAAGAGAAGCACCAGCCGAGGAGATAGACCTGCCCCCCACTCTCTGCTAGGAGAAGCATTTGACAATCAAAGAGTTGTAGTTAGAGGAGCAGAGGGCTCTAGCAGGGGAATATTCAGGGGAAGGATAGTTGAATATATCGTGGTCCCAGGCTCCAGAAAGCCTTGTGGAAGATGCAGAGGGTCTTGAATTGGATCCTGTGGAGAAATGCTAGGGCAGGGGAGATATTGTCACTGGGCTTGGGGCCAAGAATAAGTCTTGCAGCCCTATTCTGGATTAGCTGAAGGGGGTGCAGGGTGGAAAGAGGGAGCTTGAGAAAGAGGCTGCTGCCATAGTCCAACCTAGAGTGGACCATGACACTGGCGATGTTGAGCTTCTGGAGGAAGGTGAGTAAAGGCAAATGACTCTGAGGAGGTGGAGATGGAAGTTTGCCTTCTTGGTAAGGTCCATAATGTGAGGAGTGAACGATGATGCCAATTTTTTTGGCCTCACAGGATGGTGAGGGTAGAGGGCCCAGAGAAGGTGGCCAGAGGGTAGGAGGAAAGGAGGGTGCAGGTGTCCCAATGAGAAGGATCTCTGTCTTACTGCCATTAAGATAGAGACCGTTAGCAGCACACCATGCCTGAATAGCAGACAGACAATTAGGGATGAGAGAGGAGGTAGTAGAGTGAGGCTAGAAGGAAAGCTGGATGTTATCAGCATAGCACTGGAAATGAGGAGAGGAGGAAGAGATCAGGTGAGCTAGAAGACTGAGATAGATATTGAAGAACTATGGCAATAGGATAGAGACCTGGGAGGCGCAACAGGTAGAAAGTGTGGTGGTGCAGGAGAAAGGGCCCAGTGGCAACTGGGAAGAACATTTAGTGAGGAAAGAGGTCTGCCAATCTACAGCCTAGTCAGTGATTCCAAGGGTATCACATAGTAATTTTATGAGGATAGAATGGTTGAGCATGTCAAAGGCAGAGGAGAGTTCAAGGAGAATGAGAAAAGGGAGAGAGTTAGAGTTGAGATTTGCTGGGTTCAGGAGAGAAGGTTCTGTGCCTATGGATGATCTGAATCCAGATAGATGGTCGTGGAGGCAACCAACAAGTTCAGTTGGGGGGAGGACCAGCTTCTCCAAGAGTTTACCCAGGAAGTGGGTAGTTGGGATAGGGCGATAGTTAGCTGGGGAGGAGGGGTCAGCAGATGGCTTTTTTAAGAGAGGATGCATAAGGTAGTGCTTGAGGGATAGAGGGAAAGAGCCTGAGGTGAAGGAGTGGTTGAGGAAGTCAGCGAGTGCCTGGACAACAGAGGAGATGTTTTCCTTAGTGGCTCTAGAAGAGCAGGGGAGCACCTGTTTGGAGGAGACCTTCATAGAGCAAACAACCTTAGAGATCGTGTGTGGTGCTATGGGCAGGAGGGAGGGGAATAAGGGGGGTAAAGGGCAGGGAGCCAAGGGAGGCAGGGGAGAAGGTGCGGGTGTAGAGATGGGGCTGGAGGAGAGGGAGGACAAAATGTCCTGAGTTTTTTCAGTGAAATGGGAGACCAAAATAGTGCAGAGATCCTGGGAAGGAAGGAGAGGGGTTGAGAGAGCAGCTGGATTGGCAAGTTCCTTGCAGATTTTGAAAAGTTTGTCCATGCTGTTAGTGGCTCCAGAGATTCGGGCTTGTATGTGAGCTCGCTTCTTGGGGCGCTAAGAGAAACAAACTTGCCTTTGGAGCAGCCGGCAGGCCAGTTTGTCATAGGGTTAGCCCAGGTTCTGCCACTTCCATTCACCAACTCTGTGAGGTTGTTTGGAAGAAGAGGTTGAGAGGGAGGAGGCAAGGTTGGTCCATTCATAGAGGAAGAGAGAGATAGGCCCAGGGGACCAGTGGATTGTGGCAAGGGTGAGAGAGAGAGAGAGTAGACAAGACCCCAAGCCTACAGACGAGGCATTCAAAGGAGGAGTGGGATTGAGTAGATATGATGGAAGCATGGACAGACTCAGGGAAAATCAGGGCCTCTCCACCTCTGAGCCTGTTGGGTCTGGGTTTGGAGAGGATTTTGTAGCCATCAGGAAGGAGAGTGTCAAGAGTAGTGGCAGAGCTAGCATTAAACCACATCTCGAAAAGAGCGAGGATGTCTAGGTCAAAGTCTTGGAGAAGGAGACAGATGGCGGAGGAATGTTTGACAGGAAAGTGAGCATTCAATGCAGCTAAGTGAAGCTGGTAACCACCTTTTAAAGATTTCCAGAGGGGGGTACAGGGGCGTGGTACACCCGTCAGTGGTGGTGAAGGGGTAGAAGGAGAGGAAGAAGGAGGAGTGACAGGAGAAGGGAGGAGTTTATGAGAAAGGGCAGATCAAGGAGAAGAGTAGGTTGAGAACCTTGGGCCATGATAGTACCATTGTGATGGACATTAATGATACACTTTGAGGATTCCAGGAGTACTTCCCACCTAGTGCCGCTATTCATGGGTTAGGAATAGAAAGGGGCGAGAGTGGAGACCAGATGGGGGTCCACAGGTCAGGGGAGGAGACAGAAATGAGGATGTTAGCAATAGTCTGCTTGGAAGTAACAATGCAGTAGGTGTCAGCAATAGCTAGGTCTGGGTTTAGAGTCCAGGAGTGTTTTTGTTAGCTTTTTTCTTCCAGACTTCCTGAGAGAAGTCTGATAGGTGATAGAGTAGCAGTTGGAATAGATAGGGGAGATAGAGAGTGCCATGGAATTAGCAGAGGAGAGAGAGTCAGAGAGGGGAGTTGCAAAATGTACAGGAACTCACCAGGTGACCTATCAGCCAGGCATGCACAGAAGACGGACATGTGCAATGGAAGATAGTCAATGCACAGATTTAAAAGCACACACCAAGTCGAATTTCCAATAAAACACACAAATGCAGCACCAAATGGAGAATACACAGATTGAAGGCACACCTAAATTTGAATTTACAATAAAGCACCAAAATGCAGCACACAATGGAGAATGCAGATTTTAAAGCACACCTAAATTCAAATTTCTAATAAAGCACTGAAATGCAGCACAAAATTGAGAATGCACAGATTTAAAGGCACACCTAAATTTGAATTTCCAGTACAGCACTAAAATACAGCACAAAGTGCAGAATGCACAGATTTAAAGCACACCTAAATTTGAATTTCCAAGTAAGCACTAAAATGCACCACAAATGGAGAAGGCACAGATTCAATGCACTCCTACATTCAAAATGCCAATAAAGCGCTAAAATGCAGCACAAAGTGGATTATGCACAGATTTAAAAACACACCTAAATTCGTATTTTGAGCAAGGCACTAAAAAACAGCAGAAAGTGATCATTGTGCGAGTTTGAAGCACAACAAGGTACATCTTTCAAGTGATGCAGACATTACAGTTTGCAGTTAAACTGGAGGGGAAGGGAGGCCTGATTCAACAAAGCAATCAAAGGTATAGGCTCCATGGGAGAGATATGGTGATCCGGGGTGCTTACCAGTGCAATGCAAAAGCAGATTTTTCATGGACTTGTGGTTCGAAGGCCTATATGAAACTCCCTCCAATATGAAACTCCTATATGAAACTCCCTCCAAATTGAGGAGACCAATGCTCCATAGTAGTAATAAGCACACCAGCTCTGGTGGTGCCAGAAAGTGAGGTGCAAATTGGTTATTTACCCCTGATGAACTGAGACACTAGAACAAAAAGGTCTCTTACTCAAAAACATTCACGAAGGGAGAATTCATTTTTGGCAAAATCAATTGAGGACTATGATGACATACCAAAGGAACATAGACTGTTCAGCAAAACGTGATTGTTCTTTGCCTCCTATCTTGCCCTTGGCTTGCAAGCATCAACAAATGCCTGATGGTTACAGATAATCAGATGGGGGCTGTTGGAAGCAATACATACCACTGTGAAGGGGTTTAATGCAATTAAGGAGGAGTTGAGAGTAGTAAGATTAATGACTCTCCAGAAAAGATATGTTCTTGATCTCATCACAGCAATGGAGGGGGCATCTATGCCAAAATAGGCTTGTTGGCTGTACATACACACCAGCAGAACATGAGCAGAATTGGTCCCTTTCAGACGCCATAACGGTCTCACAGGAGCTGCACACCAAAATAGTGTTAGAAATGGAGGATATTGAAAATCATGACTGGTTTAATAACTTGTTTTCATGGGTACTCACCTGGTTGAGAAATGCATTAAAAGTATTACTGCCCATACTGGTACTGGTCCTGACAGCTATTTGTTTCCTGAAAATAGGATTGTACCAATGTAAAAAGGCCGACAAGAAAGCACTGGAAATGTCAATAATAGTAAATGTGGGTGATCAAATGCACAGATATACACTAACAGATGAATCACCCCGTATGTACCCAATGGAACATCCTGTTGGACCCCATGGGACAATGTTCACATATCCTGTTGACCCCCACAATTACACCAAACAATGGTGGATGGTGAAGGGGATGGTGATTGCTGTTTTATGACATGCGGTCCAAGAGAATATGTGGCTGAAGAAGGTAGCTTGAGGGGGGTCCTGAAAATTTGACTACCAAAGGACAGCTATAATAAGTCAGACAGAAGTGAGTGAGTGGTCAATGATTCTGTGAAAATATATTTCATATAATACCGCCTGATAGTAAACATTGGCCTAAGCGCATTCACATTGCACTGTAATATCTTATTGAATGAACCTGAAACAGGCTGACTACGCCGCAATTTTGAGTTGTCCACCATTTCGATCGCATCCTGCTTTCTGTTCCATGTTCAGAATTGGTGTTTTTAGCATTAAAACAGAGCAAAATGAAATTTGTGCTGCTTTATGATGTTGACATAGATAAGAATGTTGAAGCTGGTAAGGTGCATTGTTTATCCTACACTGAAGAACCTTGGAACTAAACAAAAGCTGTACTAATCAGTAATTTAGATACCATCTGTCCCAACAGTGCCTTCCCTGTTCAAACAGCAAAGTAAAATAATGAATGGCTAAACGTGCTCTTCTGCAGAAATCCTTGTTTTCTCTCCTTGGAACTTACTGACTTTAAGCTCAAGAACAAATGGTAGACAACTATAAGCGAGTAAAATGAGGAATGTTACCTTTGTGTCTTCTGTTTGAAAACATGTGAATTGTTTGATGGTAAACAGCAAACTATGCAAAGATATTTAAGCATGAATTAGTTAAGCAGTTAGGTCATGAACCCTAGGTTATGTATTACATGAAGAGGGGCTCGATGATGTGCCCAAGGCTGTGAAGAATTTGTATAAATATGTGCATTTGTGGGATGTTCAGCTGTCTCTCATCTCACAGTGTCTGCTTGCACACACTACGGGGTGTTGAAAACCAAACAGCTGTTTGTCAATAAAGTACAATTGTAACTCTGACCTCGTGACTAGCGTATTTCTATTATGCTGCAGTAAGCCTTGATATTCTTTCAGATGGCACCTGAATATGGACCCTCAAGACTGATGCCACATCGCTAGGACGAAGACGAGGCCACCGGGCCGGGATTGGAGAGTGATGGGCGCCCTGCAAAGTGAGACGCGATTCATCTGCAGTACTGCACGTCCATTCCCTGGACGGTGGCAGTGTTTAGAGGGCATCAAGACAAGGGTGCCCGTATCGAGGCTTGCTTTACGAAAATGCCAGCTAGGATGATTTGATGCCCATTGGACCTTTTTTGGTTGAAATCAGGTGAGTCGCGCCCGATTCCTAAAAGTCCTGATATTTGTTTGGTTGACAGTGTTGTGTTTGCAAATACAAACGTCACCAGGTATGATTGTGATTTAACTATGCCTGGGAAATTGGCATCCTGCTTCGCTGTATTTTTGTAAAGGGGAAGACAATCTTTGGAACATGGCCAACCGGTGCCAGCCAAAGGGTCGCCGGCTTATCATATGTATTGTAAATACAGCATGGGAGTTATCATATTTAATGCTATTTGGCACAGACAGACCGGACATGTTCCAGAACTTCAGTGGCCAGTTTATCGTAGTTTTGACATTGCCCGCCTAGAGAATTTAGAATCTGTATTGTTGAGAAAAAAGGCAAGGCCTGCAGCATTTGATGAAGTTAGAGATTGGAGGAAGGAAGCTATGCAGCAACTCAAAAGTAGAGAAAAGTATGTGCGTAGATACATGACGAATGCTGAGAAAGCATTGTTGCATGATCAGCAGAAACAGTCAGAATCCTTTAGAGGTATGGACAGGGCTTTTCAATTAGATGTGCAAAAGATATATCCCTCTCAAGATTTTCATACATCAGACAAGATAATTAATACATTATTGAATGAGTGTAGAACTGTTTCAACTGCTCCACCTCCTTATGTGCCTCCGCTCGTTCTTGTTCCTCTTCCTCCCGTTATTGTTCCTCCTCCTGCACCTGCACCTGTGCCAACAGTTGCGTCCCCATAGTTCCTCCGACACCAGCAGCGGTATTACCTCCACTGCCAACTGAACGAGAGTTGCATGGTTCTGCTCCACCTGTAGTGGTTGAAGGGGCGGCTGCTGGTTCAAGAACAGTGACTCATGGCACAGTAACTAAAGACAGAAATACAGAATTGTATACAGGTGTGAGAAGTACATAGAAGAGGATGATGAATCAGCTGCTTTGGTTGCGTTGTTTGCCCAAAGGGGTATTCCTGAACAGAATATTTTGATAGAACGGATGGGAACATATTTAGTTGATATATGGAGTGATTTGATGGACATGAATGTCCCACAGGGGTTGCGGGATTTGAATGTCCTTGCCTGCTCAAGGGACACTGCGGCGAAAGTATATGAGCATGTAGTGAAGATATTTGAGTGTAAAAGGGAGCTGGATCGGTTACAGAAAGATGAGATGGATGAAAATAGAGGGCAGCCTTCATATGTGCAGAAGCGATTTCTTCCTCCAGTGAAACCAATGAGTGAAGAAATGCGCATTTGCACAATAGACACTCTTAGATCGATGTTCCAATTTCTCCCATTGAAGTGCATGACACGTTTAGTCAGTATGCTCCGGCAATGCAAAGGAAAGTGTTACAGGTGATGGTTGAGTATTTACAGGATGATTATATGAAGAAAAAGGTATGTTGTCCTGTAGATTTGATGGTTATTTAAAGAGCATTTTCGCCCAATACTGCATTGACTTCTTTATCACTCGATTTGACCTTACTACTTTATATATGTTCAGATTTTCCTTCTTTACAATTGCTGATGAGGGAGGTTTCACCGACATTTGTTCCAAAAGTAGTGATTCCTGCTGATGCCATCGCAGGAACACCTGCCACTACTATTCCAGCACATTATATCTTACAGTTTGTCCATGTCCCATTTTCTAGACAGGAAGTGAATACCATTAGGCAATCAATTCCAGAAATTAGAAAGAATATAACAGGATTTTACAAAGAAATAGAATCTGTCTTGTATTTGTCCGTTTTCACGCTGGGTGATATTGATTTGTTGTTCCCTGTGATCCTTCCTGCTGCCTTGTGGAAGCAGATTAGAACTATAAATGATCAGGCAGGGATGGGTGATACATGGGATGCTTTGGCACAAGCAGATGGGGAAAGGAAAGCTGTCGAGAAACCGCCACAGGTGATACTGTTGTTGCCAGATAGAATAGTGACTAAATTAAAAACTCTAGTACCTGAAAAGAGAATTGTATGGGATAAGCTTACAGCTTGCATGCAAGGGAAGTCAGAGTGTACAACAGAGTATTTTAACAGATTTGATCAAGTATTTCAGATTTTAAAGGTCAAGATTTAAGTACAGAGCCAGGAAAGAGGTTGTTTGTAGACAGATTTGTGCGTGAATTGTTGCCTGAAATCCAATCACAGATTATGACTTCTGAGAGTTCATGACAAGCGAAATCACAATCTGAAGTGTTACACATGGCTCAGTATTATGAAAACAGGGTTAATACGGAGAAGGAGAAGGTGGAAAAGAAGAAGGGCGACTTGAAGACTAGAGTGTTATTGCAGTAAATAGCTAGAGGAGCCAGAGGTGGGAATACACAGCCCAGAGGCCAATTTACATCACATGGTGGCACACAACTGGGTCCCATACACATAAACCAGCGTGCATATTGTAGACAGGAAGGTCATTGGCGAGCACAATGACCGCTCCTTCAGCAGAGATCGAATAACAAGTATAGCGCCATGGGTAGATGATCCAGAGGCCGGCCGTCCTGGGATATGAATTCCTGGTAGAAATCAGTTTGCACAGAATCAACACGCACCACCACAAGATAATCAGCAACAGAATGTTAATAGTGGGAATATTTTGATAATCCTTCAAATGTCTATTTTTCTGAAGATTGTACAGCTGACGATATACTGTTACGTTAGGACAGCCCGAAGCAGGGTCTGGATCCAATACCTTTAACCGCCGATCAGAAAGGGCCCTATGTTGAATTGAAGGTGGGGAATAGGGAGATTCTTTTTTTGATAGACACAGGAGCACAGTGTGCTATTGATACTTCACGGGTTCCAGATATTCCACTGTCAGGGCAGAGCAACATTTCTGTAGGGTTCTCTGGTACGCCAGTGGTTAGTCCGGTCTCTCGTCCAGTACCAATTGCACTGGGACCATTTACTGATTCTTGTCCATTTCTATTGACAACTAATGTTGGGATTGAATTTTTTGAAGAAATTGGATGCTGTAATTCATTGTTCTCCGGATGGAGTGCATCTGACGATTTCGCCCCAACAAACCTCTGTTCCACAGTTTTTGTCTATGTCTTTACCAACTGAATTAAATAATGTTTCCACATGTTTATGGGCAGTTAATGACAATGACATTGGAATTTTACAGGTTGAGCCAGTTAACATTGTTTTGAAGCCAGTTGTTAAATTGCTGCATATCCCGCAGTATAAGATTTTGGTCGAGGGTAAACAGGCCTTGAAGAGTATTGTCTCTGATTTCATACACCGAGGTGTGATTGAAGAAATTGCAGGGAGCGTGTGTAATGGCCCGATTTTACTAGTTTACAAGAAAGGGGTTAATGCAATTCCTTTTTGTTTTATTATTGATTTACGCGCAATTAATAAGGTGGTTGCTCCACAGTTTCCGATTGTGCCTGATGTCAACACAATTCTGACAATGATTCCAGCCACGGTTATACATTTTAGTGTCATGGATTTGAAAAACGCTTTCTTTAGTATTCCTGTACATGAAGAAAGTAGATATTTGTTCACGTTCAACCTAGGGGGACGCTCGTTCACATTCACTCGTGTGTCACAAGGGTACACTGAGAGTTCAAGTATCAACAGTAGAGCATTGAAAGCACAGCTTGATATGCTTGAGTTGCCTTCCACGTGCATGTTGTTGCAATATGTAGATGATCAACTTCTAGTTGCTGATTCTGAAGAGGCTTGCAAAGAGGGCACCTTGTTGCTGATTATTCATTTATCAGAAGATAGGGATAAGGCTTCATTGAAGAAATTCCAGTATTGTCGACAGGGGGTCGCTTATCTGGGCTATCTCCTGTCGAAGGAGGGAATAAGGCTGACACCTGAACGGATACAAAGCATCTCTGATATGTTTGTAATACACAGAAGGAGAGTAGAGCTTTAATTGACATGGCTTCATATTTTAGACAGTGGATTCCAGATTTTTTCATTGTTGATAAAACCTATGTTGGCATTGACAAAGAAGGACATATTTTTGCCTTTACCGTGGAACATGGATTGCCAGAACGCTTTTGATTTGCTTAAAGCTGCGTTGTGTTCAGCACCAGTTTTGGGCACACCAAATTACAAAAAAGGGCTTTGTTTTGTATGTGCATGTACATGATGGATGTGCTTTGGCTGTTTTGCCACAGGAACATGGAGGCAAGAATAGGCTGTGCGGCTATTTTTCTTCCATGTTAGACCCTGTTTCATGCGCTTTGCCAAGATGTTTGAGAGCTTTAGCTGCTGCTGCATAAGTAAAACAAAGTGAGGGTATGGCTTTAGTTCACTCTTTAACCGTGATGTACCCCACTCCATAGACGTTCTTTTAAACAGAACGCAGACTCAACATCTCACATCAGCTCGAGTAACAAGGTACGAGCTCATTCTATTTGCTCCGTATATCCAAATTAAGAGATGTTGTTCATTGGATCCAGCTGAACTATTGCCTTCTCCACAAGAGACAGACTGCAGTGACAAGATGTCACATGATTGCCTTTTTGTTACAGAACAAGAAACCAATGGCAGACTTGATTTGACTGATACACCCTTAAAGAATCCACAAGGGGAGCTTTTTTGGGATGGCTTCTATTTTAAACTACCGATTGGTACATCTACCGCTGCTTATGCAATCACCACATTAAAAACTGTTGTAGAGAGCAAACGAATTCTGCATAATTCTGCGTAAGATGCAGAGATTATTGCATTAATTAGAGCTTGTGAAATTTCTGAAGGACTTAGTGTAAACATATATACAGATAGCCAGTATGCATTCAGGGTGGTTCATAATTTAGGCCGACTATGGGCTGAAAGGGGATTCTTGACATCACATGGAACAAAAAATCAACATGACACTATGATAGTCCGGTTGCTGTCAGCACTTGTGCTTTCTACACAACTAGCAATAATATGCACCGAAAACACCAGAAAGTGATGGACGATGTATGAAAAGGCAACGCTTTTGCTGGCAGAATAGCCAGATGGCTACTGATCTGCACTCAAAAATGTATGTGCTCTATTCAGTGAGATGTGTTACTGATATTTGCCTAATCGAACAAGGGATTAGCAGTGTAAAAGAGATTCAGGCTGAAGCTACTCCAGAAGAATTCAAACAGTGGGCTTAAGGGCCAGCGGATCTAGATGATGAGGGTTGTTGGGTGGATAATGAGAAACAAAGATGGATGCTGTCCAACGCCTATGTCACTGCTATGGTCACCATGGCTCATGGCCCAGCACACATACGTGCTAAAAAGATTTGTAAACAGGTAGATCCCATCTGGCATAATGCTAATATCCAGAAAACTGCTGAACATTTGGTTCAGAGTTGTATGATATGTTTACAACATAACCTTGGGAAGGGAACACCGACACCGAAGGGCAGTTTTGGTCCTCCCTCCATGCCATTCGAAGTGATTAATTTTGATTTCACTGAGATGTAACATTGCCAGAACTAGAGATATGTATTGGTAGTGATATGTGCCTTCCGCAAATGGGTTGAGGCTTTCCCACTGAAAGACGGCACAGCAATGTCAACGGCAAAGACCATACTTAAAGAACATTTTCCCAGGTTTGGCTTGCAGAGAGTAATTTGGTCTGACAATGGCCCGCATTTTATCGCTGCTGTCATCCTGCAAATATGTGAAGGATTATAGATCTATAAACATTTCTACTCTGCCAGACATCCTCCGAGTGCCAGCCTGGTGGCATTTTGAAGAATAAGATTGCCAAGGTGTGTGCACACAGAAATCTGAAATGGCCTGACGCTTTGCCAATAGCCTTACTATCGATGTGGACGACCGCACAGTCAAAAATAGGGCTCTCCCCCTATGAGATTGTCGTGGGGAGACGAGCCAATGTATGAATGCACTGAGACTGAAACAATTGAAGGACATTGAATATACGCTTTTGTCTGATTATTGTGATCAGTTGACTCAAAACTTGCGTTTGATTCACCAAAAGGTACAAGCAGCCTTCCCTGTAAAATATGAGGGTCCAGGTCATCAACTTCGATCTGGTGATTGGGTCCTGCCAAAGAATTTCGAGCGGGGCACCTGCTTTGCACCTCATTGGAAGGAGCCCCACCAGATCCTTTTGGCCACGCAAACTGCTGTACGAGTGACTGCCAAAAGACACAGGATCCACTCGACACATATGAAGAGGATCCCTTTACCTCTGCCCTATGACAAAGGGGAGGAGAAGGAAATTGATGATCCTGACGCTCACAATGAGCCTGCTTTGACGACACCGAGTCTGTTACGAATTCGTTCCCTTAGCCCGTGGGGCCTGGGGAGACTGCTGCTTCTTGTTCATTGCCTTCTTCACCATCGACTGATCTTGTTTCTTCATCTTCTTCAGGAAACAACAGCGCTCTGTTTATTGATCATTCTGTACCTGGACTTTCAAGGTACAATCTGCGACCATGAAACAGGATTTAGATTTAGGGCTTGACATTACATTCATATAGTAGAATAGGAAAGTGTAGCTAGGATATTGCACCCACAAGAAACCAACGTTGAGCCAGTCCCTCGTCATTCCTCTGCACTGATAAGGGCAGGGACATGAAAAGCTACTACAAGCAAGATTGGCCATGTGGTCAAGTGCCACCTACATATGAACTAAAAAAGCCTAACAGTGAGGCTTCTTAACGTACACTGAGAAACTATGCCTGTATTTGGGGCCACTCCTACTAATGAGGATACTTACCGTTTTTCTGATGATGGGCCTGTCTATAAAGGGCCATGGTCCCCTAGGACCAAATGGATACGGATCACAATAACAGCTTATATTGCAATCACATTGATACCTGTCTTATGGCATTTAGAGAGTGTACATCCACTTGATACTATATTGCCAACTGTAAGTGTCTCCACGTGTCTCCACCATATGTGCATTTGCATACTCTTCATCCTCGAGACATAGAGGGGGTTATCAAAACAACACCCTCTTGATGATTATAAACGCCACACATGCCATTCTAAATAAGAGCAATTGTTGGGTCTGCTCACATCTGCCACACCATGGAAAAGGGTGTTGGGTTGGTACATACGTCCATAGGAACAAGCTAAATGTTGCTTCTACTAGGCCTTTTGATAGACTTTCGAGATCCTACCAATCCACGATTACCTTCAACATGGCTCCCGTAGGTAATAGGGATGCCATGCCTCCTTCCTATACCATTAACCATAGTCCACACTACGTTCCATTTTGTATACAAAGAGAGGGTTCCCAGCCAATGGGTACATTTGAGGGATGTATGAATACTGCTGTACTAACCAATGAGGATAGACCTCTGGACGTAGGGGTTCCCATTTATTTTGTTTGTGGTAACAAAGCATATCCATGGTTGCCAAGAGACTGGAAGGGTACTTGTTATTTAGGGATACTTTAAACAGGTGTATATGTCGCCACCACTGCCGAAGTTTCTAGAACTCGTCCCAGGCGGGATGAAGATGGTCACACTCCCTCACAGATTCTGGGTGATGTTGCCAAATCCTTTGTACCATTTTGGGGACAGATAATATACTTCCAATATATTAGGAAATTGGCAATGGTTTTAGAGAAAACCATCAATGAAACTACTGACATCCTACATAACATGACACTAGAGCAAACGGCTATTAGATTAGTGGCTCTCCAAAATAGGATGTGCTAGACATCATTCTAGCTGAGCGTGGTGTGCAAAATGGTGGGATCCGCGTGTTGCATTTTTGTACCCGATTTCTCCCCATCCATATTTGAGGCAATAAATAAATTGCACACCTTGACCACTGAAGTACACATTCCAGAGGGAAACTGGAATATTGGCACATGGTTCTGGGACCTCTTACGAACTTGGGGCTGGAAAATATTTACAGTTCCGATGGTGATCCTTGGCATGGTATTTTTTTGTTGTTGTTGCATACAGTGTCTTCCTGTCATTTGTTCCATGATAAGGGGGCAGTTGTGCACAATTGGTTGGTAAACTAGAACTTAAGACACATATGCCAGGAAAAATTACTAATGCTTTGGTAATGCAGGATATCACCATAAAGGAATTAATGGTGATCCATGTTCATGAACATAGCTATTCAGGATGTTCTGATGAAGATACATGGTTTTCGGATGATGCTAATGTTTGAATAATGCTCTTAGCTTAGGCCAAAAGGAGGGTTTGTGAAAATATATTTGACACAATACCACCTGATAGTAAATATTGGCCTAAGCACATTCGCATCGCACTGTAATATCTCATTGAATGAACCTGAAACAGGCTGACTATGCTGCCATTTTGAGTTGTCCACAATTTTGATCACCTCCTGCTTTCTGTTCCATGTTCAGAATTTGTGTTTTCGGCTTCAAAAGAGCAAAATTAACTTTGTGCTGCTTTATGATGTTAACATAGATAAGAATGTTGAAGCTGCTATGGTGGATTGTTTCTCCTACACTGAAGAACCTTGGAGCTAAACAAAAGCTGTACTAATCAGTAATTTAGATACCATCTGTCCCAACAGTGCCTTCCCTGTTCAAACAACAAAGTAAAATAATGAATGGCAAAACGCGATCTTCTGCAGAAATCCTTGTTTTCTCTCCTTGGAACTGACTTTGAGCTCAAGAACAAATGGTAGACAACTATAAGCGAGTAAAATGAGGAATGTTACCTTTGTGTCTTGTATCTGGAAATGTTTTTAATTGTTTGATGGAAAACAGCAAACTATGCAAAGATGTTTAAGAATGAATTAGTTATTTCGTTAGGTCATGAATACTAGGTTATGTATTACATGAAGAGGGGCTGGACGATGTGTCCAAGGCTGTGAAGAATTTGCATAAATATGTGCATTTGTGCAATGTTCAGCTCTCTCTTATTTCATGGTGTCTGCTTGCACACACTGCGGGGTGTTGAGAACCAAACTGCTGCTTGTCAATAAAGTACAATTGTAACTTTGAACTTGTGACTGGCGTATTTCTATTATGCAGTAGTAAGCCTTGATATTCTTACATTTTTCAATTCGACCAGAGGGTGAGTGTAATGGGCAGATGAATATGCAGATAACACTCACTGCCTCAACTCAGATGAGAATGCAAGTACCACTTCCTGCTACTGCTCCTCACCATTAACGGCCAGGTGAGAAACGATACCAGCTGAGACAACCCTACCACCCTAAAAGTCTAGGGGTGGAAGACGAGACAAACTAAGACAGATTCCAAGAAACAATACTTTAAACAATCAACGTATACACATCTGTCATAGAGAAGTAGTTTAGCTTGTGTGACACTAGTAGGGATCAAAGTAAGATAGCAGAAAGCACAAGTAGTGTGCTGTATATAGCATAGAAGGGAGGATGATTCCATGATACCAAGAGAGGGACTCACTACACTGATAGAGCAGATGACATTATAGGTAGGATAGATGCAGAATACACAGACAAGGAACCCAACGTATGCAGATGCACACAGTGGATGCAATATTATCAGACCCAAATATAGGTCACCAACATGGAGGCGAAAAGCGCAAAAGTACAGACTTTTTCTGAGCACAGAGGCGGCGGCAGGCCTAGAGGTTAGCAAGGTGTCAGATGAGATGTTAAATTTGCAAAAACACATTCATTTTAGAAGCTGTGAAGCTGTCCAGACAGCAGTGTTACATGCACCAAGGTCAGGCATGGGAGAGATTAGTGAGCATGCAGAACACAGAGATGACATAACAAGACCCGGGAGATGAAGCAGTAGGCTTCCGAGCTATTTGAATTAATAGGAGCACAGACAGTCATTAATGCCCAGGTGCACGAGAATAGTATGCCAAAAGACTCCATAGAGAATAGATGAAGGGTGTCCCAAGAAGCCACAAGAAATACAACATGCACATTAGATTTAGCTAAAAACTCAATGAATAGGAAGAAAATCATCTTCCAATATGGTCCTCTAAGACATGATCAAGACATGAAGAACACTAGTTTTCAATATGAGCCAAGTACAGATAAGACACTTGCCGAACTTCCTAGCACACACAGGGCCTCATGATAAGATGTGCGGAATGGGTTTAACGGCGCCGGTAATGGTGCCGGCGCCGTTAAACCCACTCCGCACTATTACGAGGTTCCCTCGCGGGACCCGCTGTGAATGTCTGGTTTATACAGACGTCCATAGTGGGTCCCATGAGGGAACCAGGAAGCTAACAACAGGCCCATTATGAGTGGGTCCATTGTTAGCTCCCTCCCCATTCCCATTGAGCCCTATCGTGGCTCAAATGGGAATGGTGAAGGACGGGGCCTGGGTTCCCTGAAGGAGGAATTACCAGGCCCTCCATACTCAGAATGGCCCAGTAATTCTTCATTCAGGGAACCCGGACCCAGACACAATTTTGGAGGCAGCCATGGAGCTAATAGCACCATGGCTTCCTCCAAAGTCGTAATGAGGCCCACATACACAAGATGATACACACTGCCAAAATACAAAGGAAGCAGATTGGATGCTTGGCCTGAAAATGATGGGAGTACGTTAGATTGTAATTATTGCAGGGAACAGACTTCTCGCCTCCCACCATATGTCTCCATTATATCTTGACCTCTTGTTAAAGTGTCTAAGCTTGGTGACTAAATGGCCAACCAATAAACATCCCTCTTGCTACACCACCGATAATCAACAGAGCCAACAAATCAGGAAAAGTTGTAATGATGTAATTAAAGTAATATTTGTGAGGGGCTCGCCCAGGTAGAGCTATCAGATATGTCTAACCCAATCAAAGATCTAATACCTATGTATTATTTATGTAACCTGGGATATTAACCAATCCGAGGTGTTCATAAGTTTGTAATCAATATTGTAGTATGGCATCATTGCTGACATGTATCTAGCTTAAAAACTGTTCACACTCATTGTAAGAATGAGAGCTACTTGCATGCTATCCTGGATGTTATTCTTTGTTTTGAATAAAACTGGATTTTACTGTGCACTTTGAGTAATCTATTATTGAGTATTGTTTTTATGCTATTGCAGTAATGTGGGCCCTCTTCAACAATATTTTCCCAAGCGGTAGTCCGAAAGAGGCTGAAAAATAACAGGTTTGCTCAGATATGTCACATTCAATTCCAAGACTATATTGTAAGTAGAAGTTGACTCCTAGCAGAGTTGAAATAAATAAATATGTTTTCTCCATTACATATGTTTCATATCACTGTTTCCCCAAACGTCAGCTCCCTAGCACCCAAAAGGAGACTGGTTTTGCCTTGTAGAAAATAATTGTATGATCTATGAGTTGGCTCCTAATATTTCAGGCAGACCTAACAATAACCCATTACCCTAGTCCGTTTTAATAACTTCTCTGCCAATATGATTTTTCACCATCAATTTATTGTTAAATCGTTACACAGATAATCATAATGCAGGCACAATGTTCTGTGTCTGTTAACACAAAAATATGAGAATTATTTACATTTGCGTTCATCCCTCTCTCGGACATAAACACAGTGTAGGCATCTACTATACTTTATAGATTTTGGGGATCTGGCTAATCAGCAAATGTAAGAATGGGTTCTCTTTGTTCCTGTATACAAAGGGCATCTGTGGTATTTCTTTTCAAAAAAGAAATACAGCTAAATTGTGTAGAGATTAAAGAATATTGGTACCAAGATGCACCATCGGCATACCCCCTTCTCCACATCAAGCAAGGGTGTCCGCTTCCCAACAGTCTCAAATATGTCCCTTGGCTTTGTGGCCTTATGAAATGTAACTATTAGAAGAGGTAAAGGATTGGTTGGTCATCTCTGCCAACGATAAGCAAATCACTAATCTGTCCACATGGTCAAATGCAGAAGTTAGGTCTATTTTGGCTTTACAGACATATGTACCCATCCAATACATTTACTTAGAGAGAATTAACTTCAAGTTCAAAGCTTCTTGTGCATCTTGCCTTACCCAATCAGGTTTCAGTAAAAATATAATGATCCTTTATCCATTTCACGAGTCTAAACTCGATTATTTGTCAAAATCCAGATATGGTTTAAGTTAATGTATTTAGCTATGTATCTCACATCCAATGCCCAAGGGCCTGCAAGGAAAGTATAAGTTCCATATTTTATGTTTGCTACATTGTATGCAAGCCAGGAAAACATTATGAAGCTTGAGGCATGATGAGGTAAAACTGCAGATGGCACCAGTTTAACCTTAAGAACATATATTGCAGCATCTCATTGTGTACCAGCCCGTAAACCTTAGCAACTGTATTGGAATAACAACATAGTCCTGACACTACATAAAGACTGAAAAACGCACTTTTAGAATCTGTAACAATTCTGCTTTCATGTTGTGTGTTTTTAAATCTGTCACTTCAAAATGTTTCTAAAAGAATATCAGGAGCTTTAGGAAGTGACTGTGAGACTGCCCGCTCCAAATGTTGCCAACATTTTATGTTTAACAGTTACATGAATAAGGTTTGTTTTCTTAAAATGCATTAGCTAAAATGTCCACTAAATTCAGAACCAGCTGTTGTGTTATTCTCTGCTTACAGCAGTTTCATGTTCATTTACATAAGGCACCCATCACAGATCCGCATTCCATGCATACTATTTCATCACCAATAGGATTTGAAAATTAAAATGCTCATTTTTTATTGTTTTACTTTGACAATGAAATGACTGGTGGGTATTTATTTCCAATCATTTTGCCCTGCACAATCTAATGAAGACGTGAATGGGACTTGGGCAGCTAATGGATTTATGGCTCTTCAACCCGTGGCTCTCCAGATGTTTTCAACAATGACTCCCACGATCCCTCACCGTTGACTATGCTGTATAGGGCTGATGGTAGTTATAGTCCAAAACATTTGGGGAGCTGAAGGTTTCAGAAGGCTTACTCGAACAAAAGGCATCAAAGACTGCATTTTGTGGGATGGTTTATAGAATGCAGAATTTGAATTTGACTACATGAAGATTTGGCTTCCTGAGTTTCCGATCTAATAATCAGTTCTAAAGCATTTCAATGATTTTTCAATTGTCCCCTCCTTGGTGCAGCAACTCTTTGAAGCAGCTGCAGCAAATTCACCTTCATTGGCAGCAATCATTTTCGCACAGGTAGCATTCATTTGTACTTTAAAATGTCCCTTCCACTCCCAGTTCATATCTGTATTTGTTTTTATTTTTATTTATTTTTTTACATTTTTATTTTCAAAAATGTAAACAATAACAAGAAACATGGACAATTGCAAAACAATATCCATCAAACACAGTAAGGAACAACAAACTATGTACAGTGAAAGATACCCTCCCTAACCCCCCACAGAGTCCAAACATATCCAAAAGATCAAGTTCAGTACAATAAAAGAAATGTACTCCAAATCTTGTTGAATAAAGCACTTTTCTTCTCCCTATGATACAACACTCTCTCTATTTCCGCCAGATCATGCATTTCGGCCACCCCCATCTCAATTGTAACAGGAGCAGACGTTTTCCAGTTTCTCAAAATCAATTTTTTCCCCACCAACGCTCCCCGGAAAACCCATTTTCTCTGGGAAGTACTCAAGTCATCCAGTTCCTCATCAATACCCAGCACAACAGTCTTAAAATCCAAATTTATCCTCACATCAAGAACTTTCTCACAAATCCGGTCAAATTCAAACCACATACCCCTCACCCTTGAACATTCCCACAACATATGTTCCATGGTCCCAATTTCATGTACACATGCCCAGCATTCAGAGTTGTCACTCATCCCCCTCTTCATCATTCTCTCAGGCGTCCACTAGGTTCTATGTAGAATCTTGATTTGACGTGATCTTTCACCCAGATTCAAAGAGCACAACTTCACATTCTCACAGATCCGTGACCAATGGTCCTCCGTAATATTCTCATCAATCCTCCTATTCCAATCCAATCTTAGAGCATCATTTGTCCTATACTTAGACACAATCTGTCTATACACATGACTGACCAAGCCACAGCCACTCACCCCTGGCTTCCAGCCAAGCATATCCATATTGATCCCTACGTCCATAGTCACCGCACCCACCGCTCTCTTGATTTTCCGATAATCCGCCAGACAAAAACTCAGAATATCGAACTTTACCTGTATTTCCCTGGCCATCATCCAATCCGCACCACTGAAAAGATCCCCTATCCACTGCACCCCGGCCAAAAAACAATCATGCCAGAACAACACTTTCCCATCATGAGTAACACTAGGATTCAGCCAAACTGAAGCATTCTGATCTTCCAGTGCATTGAAACCCAAACAGATTTTCAAGACCAGCCATGAATTCCGCAAACTCTTAGTCAATGGATTCTCAAATCTGTATTTGTACTGGAAAGATTCCTGCCCTCCCACAGGCCGAATCTGTCTTCAGACTCCCATCTCCCCAACAGACAACCTGTGCCTTCAAGAAAGTTACAGCATAAAGCCTGCATTTTAAATTGTACTATTTATTTCAATTGCCTTTGAGAAATACACGAAAAAGTGTTTGCTTGTGTAGAACTTCACATATTCATCAGATCATGACCTAGTCACGCGGTTTTGTTTTTAGTCAGTCAACATACTTTTTTTAGACATGTGTCTTGCAGCAACACATAAAAATAAATGACACAAACATGCAATTCATATACAAAGAAAACATTGAATAAAATGCATGAAGGGTTAATAGCAAGTGAGTGATTTAGGAGTTATAAAGTTAACTGGTTACGGTTCGCACCAATAAAAAAAATAGCAATGTTTTATATTACTGCTGTGGCAACAATAATCCGAAATCCTAACCATCCTGTTATTTCATATCAATAAATCAGCATATGTTCTAAAATATTGTTATGGTACACACTGCTTACAAGTCCCAGATTTCCCTATGTCCCAAGCTATAGCAACATACATGCCTATTTTGACAATATCAACGTATGAACAAGTGGACTTGCACAGTGCTATTGTCTCAGAAGGAGGAGAAGAAGAAGAAGAGGAAGAAGAAGAAGAAGAAGAAGAAGAAGAAGAAGAAGAAGAAGAAGAAGAAGAAGAAGAAGAAGAAGAAGAAGAAGGGAGAGGAGGAGAAGGAGGAGAAGAAGAAGAGCAAGAAGAAGAAGAAGAAGGAGAAGAAGAAGAAGAAGGGAGAGGAGGAGAAGGAGGAGAAGACGAAGAGCAAGAAGAAGAAGAAGAAGAAGAAGAAGAAGAGAAGAAGAAGAAGAAGAAGAAGAAGAAGAAGAAGAAGAAGAAGAAGAAGAAGAAGAGGAAGGAGGAGGAGGAGTAGAAGTAGAAGAAGAAGAGTATCAAAGTTTATTTTGGCAAATTGCATGCCCCTCAGCCCCTTTATGTGTGCCAAAGCAGAATGTTATGTATAGCGCTCTATTGTCTGATGGATCATTATTTCAGTGTATCTCTCTCTTCCAAATGTAGACTTGTCTGGGCAATAGTCTCTTGCCAACAAGGATGTGGTGGAAGAGGACAGCCTACTGACCATAGTCAATTCAGCAAAAGCAGTTTTGATTAGCTTTTTTGTTCCTTGGTGAATAAGTGTTGTGTTGGAACACAAGTGGGTTGAATCCAGGCAAAACAGTGTTGATTTGAAATACGTGCACCATGGGACAGATGCCCCCCCCCCTGCTCCCGACCTGTGAACAGACCCTCAAAAGCTTTCCTGTATTTTACTAAATAGGTTTTGTTTTTAGGTGCAGTGTCTTGCATGCCCGACCTGGCCTATTGGGCAATAAGGCAACACTTGAAATGCTTTTTCGGGTCAGAGTTGGACAGTTCTTTGATGTGTTAGTTCCATGTGCAGCTTGTAGTTTTCCTCAGTGTTACTGAACCAATATTCTCTAAAATGCACACTTTGCAACACATTTTACCAAAAGTTCCTCGTTGGGTACTACTCCGACAGTCTGTGACAAAAGGTAAAAAAATACCATTTGCAACTGTGGGCTATTGTTTCCTGAACCAATTTTAAGCCGTATACAATCCTAAAAAGCATAGTTGTTAGGCTACCCGTTATTTTCAATCTGGTACCTGTAGTGTTTATTCAGGAAGCGAAAAATGAACCTCCAGTTAGAAAATGATTTGCTTAATCTATGGATTTGGATATATTTCAAGTTGGTTTTTAATTTTTTTAGTGACATTTTCAAAGCATTGACTTAAAGGACATGGTTATTTTAGCTCTTAAAAACCATACATTAACACATATTTGCACACAGGGGCACACCCCAAGCAATTCGAGAGGTGCTACTGCAGTCCTATTTCTTACTTTGCATTCTGAGACCTATAGTCCTCTATTTCCCCTTTATACATAGAGGACTTCAAGTCCCAACGTGCAAATAAAACAGAACTGGGCTATCATCACTCAAATGGAATGGAGTATGTTGGCATGTATGACATTTGTATCAGGTAGAGCTACAAATAAATGTGGTAAAATGTTGAACGTGCAAATTGGTCTCAAATCCCAACTTCACTTAACCAGAGTATGTGATCCAGGGAAAACCATTTCCCCTCAATGTGCCACATTTGGGATGCCAGGCATTGATTGCATGTTGTGGATTGTGTAGCTAGGCCTCCCAGTATAATTCTGTATTTTGGGGAGTCGAGAGACAGGAGAAGGAGTATGGTTTTGTGCTGTCGGCGTGTGGGGAGGCAGGCATGGGATTATTGGGTTCCAAGATTTAAATGCCCATTATTTTGCCGACTCAGTTGATATTTGACTCTTAAAGCCACGCCCAACGCTCTGTCCTGACCCAGGAATTCTCTGGCTTCCCCACTAACATTTGCAAACACTTTTCCAAAGACAATCACAGTAACATGAAAATCAAATGTGCATATTGCTCTACCTCTTGTGGTAAACAAAATGGTACCTGTGCATCGCAATGCACCACCACTCAACTTGAATAGAAGTGTGAACTATTTTAACTCTTTTTTGATCCTTGGGACAGTCTCAACTCGGCCACTGCCAGGGTGAATCTATTAGGCTGGCTGTCTGTTTTTCCCTTTGTTTTACACAGTATTAAGCAACAATTTCTTGAAGTTCCAAGTCTCTTTCCTGCTTAATTTATTGTACCCCACATATCGTGTATCTTCACATTCTTCGTTATACGTTCTACTCCATAACTCTATTGTACTTTACAAGGGTATAGATGATCCGCACTAGAAGTATTTATTTATTTAGTTGTATTTATTTATTTATATACAGGAGGAACAATGCTTTTTTAATCACAAAAGAATATACAATAGATAAGGAATCAGATTTGACCATAAGCAGTGAGCTTCTTACAATGAGGTGAGTATGGGGCTTTCTGGGCAGGTTGTGGAGGGGAGTAAATGGAACAGTCATCGGGGACAATTCATAAGTAGACATACATAGATTAAGGACAATGAACATTTTTAACTGCTGGTATGCGGTACGGTCAGCTGTGCCCGGAATGTGACCATGATGGGTAAAGTGCTACAGTGGAGGCAGAGAAAGTGAGGGACAGAGGCAGGTTAGAGGTGTGGGAAAAAAAGTTAGTTAGCAGGTAGATGAGAGGTAGGTTAAGAGGCTCTGTTTTGCATCTTCATCCATCCAGCCTGGTGATGGTACGAAGAAGCAGGTGTGAAGGGAAGGAGTTCAAAGAGAGTCGTGGTAGCGAAGTAAACATATACCTTGAATTATTGGCAAGTGTGCATGCTAAAGTAGCATATTGTCAGTGGTGTTGAATTGCACATGTATGTGTCTGTTTTGTTTTTAGATTTGATTGATAGGTGGAGTTTATATGCTGAGACGATTACATTGTAGTGCAGCTACAATGGGATGTGATGTGAGTCAGGACACAACTTTTGAGTGTCATATGGTTATTTACCCACTCATTGACTTGTCATGGTCATGCCACTGACTATTAGCATTTCCACCCAGTACCTGCCCCCTCTCCATCCAAAACACATTCTCCTGCAATTTATTTGTGCTAGCTTCAGGTAGCAGTAAGAGCAAACCTTGTGCTGTAACTGCCTGCCAGTGTAATTTCAAGGCAGTCTTTGGTTAGTTAATGGTCTAATTGCAGTTATAAAGGGGCTACTAGTGTAGTAATAATCTCTTAACCAAGCATATCTTCAGCCACTTGATTTATAAGAAGTATGCATGTCCTTGCACTGATGTCCTGATAAAAATCAAGCACTGACAAAGCCAACAGTTTTGGCTTGTGTATACATATTAGGTAATTAGGTAATATTAGGTAATTGTCAGGCGCTGCTTTAATTTGCACTGGTATACTCACACCAATCAGAAGCAGTTTTCATCTTAATGGCTAGGTAGGACCAGTATGGCAGTGCCTGGCAAATGTCTATTATATACCCACACAAAAGCTTTGTCTATGCATGTTTAGTGTGGAGTGAGAAGCAATGGGCAAGCACTGTATTAGCATTTCTGCTGTTTGTATGTCTTGTTCAAATGTCTCCATGGAATACAAGTCAAAAAGGCTGACGATGATGCAGGAATGGGAAATTGTGCAACTGCTGAGTTCTGCTGGGAAATTAGTTGTTTTAGTCTGTCTGCAAAGCATTTGAAATTAGCACTTCGGCTAAGGGAGCTCTGCCAATACTTTACATTAGAAGCTCAAATCCACTCATTTAAATAACAAGCAACACTAACACTTGGGATCCAGAGTAAGGATTTCCTTGGTTAAAGGCAGTAGCTTAAAATTTTCTAAATACCAATATTTGGATGAAAAATTAATTCTTCTAAACGGTTTCAAGCAGCATGGGCCCACATCTCAGGAGCTTGACAGACACTGAAAAAAATAACTTACGAGATTAACAGCTTTTGACACCCACCAGAAATATGAGTACACTGCCTTAATGTCGAAGAACATAGAGGAACCAATGGATTGTATGTGCATACTGTTTTAAAAGATTAATGATTTACTGATTGTAGAAAGTTGTGCAGTGCCTCAGTCAGTTATTCATTATCAAAGCAAATCATTAAAATAACAAGACATAACAAAAATAAAATATATGTACCACAATTTTCTCAAGGACTGGCACTAAGTGTCATCAGATGATTTCTATGATAACTATGGTATGGTAAAGTTTCATGATGCAACATGGGAAGCAGGGTTCAATAGAAATTCTGAATAATTGTTAACCAACTTTGAATTAAGAGACAGAAGAAGGTAAACATCCATGCCGCTTTGCTACTGCACAGTTAGTGAATATTTGCACTGCTGGTGCAATGAAATGCCTGGCCCCTGGAGCTGAGTGCCACATACAACTATACAAGTACAGGTGTGCCTCTTGTCCACAGGTTCCCCCAAATATATTGAATAGGTGTCTTGCAATCAGTCATTAATTTTCCGCTATGCACTTTTGCAGGGACAAAACAGTGAGTATAAATCCAACAGAAACAACAAACACCAACCTAGGCAATGTTTGTGTGGATACACAACTAAGTTTAAAAAAAATTGAAGTTATCATATGCAAAGAATATTTTACCTCTAAAGATATTCATCCAATACTTTGGTTCAAGATCAGTGTGATAGGGTGTACAACAGTTTAATCAGATACTGGAAATGAGATTTATATAAGAGAAAGGTTAGGAAATAGTGAAACGGGCAGCTCTCTGGGATATAAGTGAAAGATAACCAGAAGTGCATAGCAACTGAAATTGTAATAATGTTGTGTGTTATGGCAAAAGTGACAAACCCAATGTCTTGGCAGTATGCACATGTGACTATAAAAGGTTGTAGGAGTGGGCCTTTGATCACCGTAACCCAAAGCAGGCCCACTCTTAAAGAGTAAGTACACACTTTGTCCATAAAGCAAAATTACTGTACAAACGGCCGGGAGGGGTTAGAGGACATCAAAGAGTCAAACTAACCAGTCTCCCTGAACCATACAAAGAACACACATTTTATACGATTTGCAACAGTTAAAACACTGCCATAGGTTTTGTTACAGAGTCAACCCCCCCACACATGATTGGTTAAACCTATACAATGTAACCATATTCCCTTCAGTTCCCACACTTCTTATTTGACACATTCATCTAAGCACCATACACTTTAACTTATAATTGCATGTTTCATTTTTACACTACACATCTCTCTGGGGCCTTTGCATATTCGGTTATAGCCCCATCTCCTAGTTACACAGTTTAAACAACTTACAAACAATTTCAATTATCACTGGTTCCATTTGGTTGGAAAACTTTACCCCTACTTGTGGCGCACAAGGCTATTCTATGGAAATTCCATTGACAACAGACACATTTAGAAAACAGTGATACTAGAAAAGAAAGCACATGTCTGAGAGTGTTATGGACACTGTGTCTACAAACAGTAAACCTATCATATGTTTAACCACGAGGAGAGGGAGACCATAGATATTCTGATCTTGCAACAGATCTCACTAATTTGTAAGATGTTCACCGACTCATTTCTCTATTTTAAATACATCTCTACAAATGGCAGTGCTTCTTTTTTACACCAAGGGCCTGATTCACAATGCATTTTTCAATGGGAGGAAACCATTGAAAAACACTTTGTGAATCAGGCCCTATGTGTAAGATAAAATTGATAGAATTATTGTATATTTCTTTTATATACATACACTCAAATTCATAGAACAGGTACAGTACATGTATTGAAGTGCAGGTTGCCATCAGACTACACTGATCTGATGGAATTACACGAAAGAGAGAAGACAGCAATATTTACCATAAAAATGAGGATTTCGACCCAAGTAAGTCAGGTAAGAAGGTCTTCCCCCTGCTCTGAAGAACATAGACTATAGTGCTCTCCTGTATGATATGATATGGCATTTATAACACGCCGATGCACAAGTGTTTCAAGGCGCGAAAATGCAGACAATATTGTCATCTTAGTGTTAAGTCCTTGTGGTCTCAATCAAGGGCTTTGTTACGCCAATGAATACTTGGTAATACACAAATCAAAATGAAATAAAAGCAAAACTAAAATAATGATCTTTGGCAAACAGGAGAGATCATACAGGTGGAGCATAAAAAGGTAAACAATCGAAGTGGTGAATTCCTACCTGCAATTGGGTATGATGTTCTCCAGGAATGGCTTCTGGAATGCCCATATAAAGTAAGAGGCAGAAAGGCGGCCCTCAGGCAAAAAGGGCTCCTGAGGTTTTATTTTGTATATGGGGCACTCAGACTTGATAAATGCCTCGAGGTATTCAAATTAAAAGTGCCACCTATGATATTGGCTGGCAGTGAAATCTAGGGCCACAGTAATTGCAAACCTTGGGAGCTAGTCCAAAACAGATTCTTGCGACAATTGCTGGTTCTCCTGCCTGGCAGCGCTGTAGCCCCCTGAAGACCGTGCTAGGGCTTCAGAGTATTGAATCATTAGCCCATTCTAGGCAATCTATTTTCCAAGGTTAAAGCTGGGTGTTTCTGATAACGCCAATATAATAGCAGAGCTTCTATAGAGGGAGGCTTCTGCATGCAGGAACAAATATATTTGGCAAAAGGGAGATAGCAGGTTCTGGCAGGGCCTATCTGACTCCAGAAGGGATCACCCAACAACAGGTGGCAACAATCAAGTTAAAATAGCCATCAAAGCATTGGCCAGAAGAAGGGCTTTGAAATCAGATGTATTTAACATTAAATCACCACCTTCATTGAAAATGTATGCAGACCTGAAGGAGCACAATTTGAGACCATTGGTCCTTTTGGTAAGATACATTCTCCAGCTCGTAGGTGGCTATTGTTTATGGGTCATCTGAACCTAATACTCCCGCATTAAATGGATGAAATGGCTGAATACGCCATAAAAATATTCTTGCACTATGGAGCTTGATGAAGACTTGGTCCATTACTTACCGATCTGTTAGTAGTACCGCTAAAACCATTCTTTCGGAGAAACCACATTAGGTAATGTGTAAAAGCGAAGTCTTTTTTAATTAATTGTGAAGATTTACTGTGTTTATTTAATAATGCTTTATACATAAACAGAGCCTTACATCTAAGATTGTATAATTATTAAGGCACTGGGAATACATGTTTTATTATGTGTAGCAACCAGGTGGTAAAATCCATATTTATAATTATGTGATGTTATAACACTTATACCCGTTTAGTTATGGCTTAGTGTTTTTTTATGTTCTTTTGGTTTTGTATGTGTATTTTATTGTTTATTTATTTATTTATTGTTTGCTTGTTAGGCGCTTAAAAAAAGCACCCACAGGGTAAGTGAGGGAGCAGGGTTGGAAAATACATTAAAAACAATATTTATGTATTTATTTATTTATTAGCATTTTTAAAGCACACAGCAGCCCTGAGGCATCGTGGCACCGTTACAGTACAGGTCTGTTAGAAGTAACAGACAGAGAAAAAAGTCTGGTTACATTGGAGCAAAACAGCTGTCACAAGCAAGACTGGGTTGCAGGTACAGTTTACAGCTGATTATGCATACGTAGTTACAGTTGTCAGAGTATGGGGAAACAGTTTGAAATCAGGTAGATCAATTAAACAGGGTTGTTTTGAGGCTTTTGCGGAAAGAGGCGAGGGCAGTTTCAGCTCGCAGTGTGTTGGGCAGGGCATTCCACAGTTTAGGAGCTAAATATGGGAAGCCTATACCTCCTGCTTTTGTCCTTTTGATGGTGGTTATGCGTAGTTGGCTAGTGTGATGTGTCCTTCTGGGGCGTATGGAAGTGTCTCAGATGATGGTTTCAGAGGGGAATGAGGGGGCGGAGACTTTGAGGAATTTGTGGGTTAAGGTGAGTGTTTTGAATGTTATTCTTTCCTTGCCAGTGTGCATCTATCCTAGCTTGGGAGATGTGGTATCTCTTAGGGATGTTGAGGGCCACTCTGAGCACATTGTTTTGTACCGTCTGAAGCCGGTTTAGGTTTTTTGCTGAGGTGCCTGCTAAGAGAGCGTTACAGTAGTCAAGCTTGGCACCGATGGTGGCTCTAGCTATGGTGACACAGTTTTGGTTAGTGAGGAATGGTTTGACAGCGTTTATAAGTTTAGTGGTGTGTGCGGAGGTGGAGGCAATGGCACTGACTTGTTTGTCCATGGACAGGGTGGCGTCTAGGTATACGCCTAGGGTCTTGACAGAAGGGGAGACTGAGATGGTGGTGTTTGCAATGGTGAAGTTGTCATACTTGGGGTTCAATTTACTAAGTGTTTGTTTTGGGCCTATGATAATGATCTTGGTTTTGTCTCCATTGAGACAAAAGCTGTTGGTGGCCATCCAGGCCTGGATCGTAGAGTAAATTTGGAGAAGGGCTGCCATGTCATGGTCGTAGGAACCTGAGAGAGGGAGGAGGACTTGAGTGTCGTCAGCATAGTTGGTATAAGATATGCCTAGGGAGTCAAGCTTGTCAAAGAGGGGTTTAGTGAACAAGTTACAGAGTGTTGGGGCGGTGCAGGAACCTTGTGGCACACCACAGGGGATAGTAGCATTAGCTATGTCTGAGAAAACTTTCATTGCTCTACCTTCTAGGAAGGAGGTGATCCAAGAGGTTGCCTGGGTTGAGAAATGAGACGTGCTAGTATGGTGGGAGGTGAGAGTTTGGTGGTCTCCAAGGTCAAATGTGGAGGATAAGTCGAGTAGTAGTAAGAGGGCTGGTTTGCCTGTGTCCATTATTGTGGTGATTTGGTTCTTTAAGTCCAAGAGGTCACTTTCCGTGCCATACCCTTTGCGGAATCCTGATGGCCTTTACCTAGGATGGAGTGGGTCTTAAGGAAGTCCTGGATTGGATTGTGGGCGGCTTTGTCAAGGATTTTGAGGAGAAAAGGGACGGTCATATGGGGGATGAAGGGTCTAAGGATAGTTTCTTGAGAAGGGGCTGACCCAGGCATCTTTAATGCTGGTTGGGACAATGCCTGAGGAGAATGATGCATTAATGAAGGCTGTAAGAAATGGGGCGAGGGAGTCAGTGATGTATTTAATGATGTTCTGAGGGCAGATGTCGCCTTTACATGTGGAAGGTTTAATGTGTTGTATGAGCACAGTGACTTCAGTGACCGAGACGTCTAGAAGAGGGGCATCTGAGTGGTCTCATTTGGCTAGATGAGCGTGCTGTGCTTAAGTATTTTGTCCTAGAGCAGAGAAATGTTAATTTTATACTGTTGCACCATGCTTGGTCTTTGATTATCTCATCAGGGGTGGCAGGAGGGGAGGTGAGATCTTTGAAGATGGAGAATAGTTCTTTGGACTAGGAGTTTGATTTAGAGATACGGGCATTGATGTTGTCTGACTTGGCAGTGAATATTGCTTTTTTGTATTTAGTTGAGGATTTTTTGAAGTCATCTCTCATGGCATCACAGTGGTTGGATTGCCATTTGGGGAGAGTGGTTGTTTGTTTTCACGTAGAGCCTGTAGGTCCTCAGTGAACCAGGAGTTAGTGTTCATAGATTATTTCTCTTTTTGGGAGTAGATGTCTGCCAAGCCCATAGGGTCATTGGAGAAGGGAAGTTTAAGTTCCTTAATGTCTAAGTGAGGGCGTAGGTTGCTTGCTGTGAGTTTTTTAGAGCTTCTGACCATGGCTGGAGGAGCATATGAGAGTTTCTTCGTAGTGGCTTTGGTAGGGAGGGAGAATTGGATGCAGTTGTGATCTGTCCATGGGTAGGCCGTGCTGGAGGTTATGATGGAGGAGCAGCTGTGGTCTGCCACCCAGTCAAGGGTGCGGCCTTTAGAGTGAGCGGGGTTGGTGATTTTTTGTGAGAACCTTAGGTCTTTGGCAAGGGTTGTGGCAGCTTTGTCCTTGGGGTCGGTGAGACCTAGGTTGAGGTCACAGAGTAGGAGGGTTTTAGTGGAGTTTTTCAGTTTGTTACCTAAGGCGTGGAGGAGGTGCCCCTGGAAGTCAGAGGGAGTTCCAGGTGGTCTGTATATGATGTGTATGTTAAGGGTGTCATTTGCTGATGTAGGGAGTTTGACTGAGAGGAGGTCTGTGTTGCCTTCCCAGGGGAGATTACTTAGTCTGTTTGGGAGTTTGTTTCTGTGTATGAGGGTAACACCCCCTCCTATGGAGTGTTTCCTATTCTGACGAAGGATGGAGTAGCCTTGGGGCAGGATAAGCGCTATGGCTGGGCCAGATGACTTGTTCAGCCAGGTTTTGGTGATGGCCAGTAGATCAAGATTATAGGTAGTGGGGGGAACAGCAGTGGGGAGGAAAGGAAAGGAAAAGAGGACAAACCTACTATGCCTAGTGACTATTCAGAATGTGCAAGTGGAGCAAGGAAGAGGGTGGAGGGGTTAAGTGCTGGGGAGTCTGAGCTCATGGGTGAGCCACAGATGAAGTGCTAGGAATGTTGAGTGCTACATGGCCTTGGGCCGCGAGAGGTGTGAGTGTGAGCCTCCTGGGCTGAGAGTGTAAGTGCAAGTGCAGTGAATAGTCACAGGATGGGCCAATTGGGTGTGGAAGGCCGGGGGCCCCGAGGATGCATAAGGGCCCAGGACACCAATCTCAGCAACTGTGGGATTAGCAGAGGAGAGAAGAAGGGATGGAGGAGTTAAAGAGGAAGGTTTTAATGGTGAAATCCAAGATAAAAAAGTTAAACTATCACACAAATGATGAAATGTACCTTTTATTACAAGATGCTAATATGTTTATTGACAGTGGGGCTAAAATAATTGAAATATTTTTAGCTGGTAAACAAGTCCTCACTATCAGTTGGCAGGGTATTTTATTCACAACCACTCCGAGCCAGTATCAAAATGGTGGACTAATGAATGAGAATGCTGAGATATGGGCGACCCCACTGTGGAACCTGTTCCATCATGTCTTCTCTCAGGGAGACATCCCAGAGATGTGGAAACAATCAATAATAGTTCCAATTTATAAGAAAGGGGATAAACTGAGCCCAAAAAACTTTAGGCCTATCGCACTACTAGACTCCATGAGTAAGATCTTTGGAACCCTAATGTTAAGGGACCCTAAAAAGGAAATAAGTAAACTTCATCTCTTATCCGACTCCCATATAGGTTTCCGAGCAGGAATGGGTACCCCTCTCAATCCATCTACCTTGGCTCACATGAGAACAGCTGTTTAAAAAAAGACCATTGCCATGGTATACATGGCCTCAATCGACATTACCAGTGCTTTTGACACTGTTATTCATGGTGGATTGTGTGCAAAGCTATAACAAGTAGGGGTCTCTGTAACCCTGGTAAGAATTCTGTCAATACTACATAAAAATACCTTGGTGAGAGTGAGGTGGGACAGGAGTGGGGCTACGACGGACCTGGTGCGAACACACACGTGGGATTAAGATAGGGATGCGTGGTGCCCCCCACCTTGTACAACTTGTAAATGGCAGATGTAGTAAAGATCTGGAAGTGGGTCGGCACTAATACAGTCAGATTGGGATCAGCAACCCTTGACTGGATAGCTTTTGCAGACGATGGAGTGCTGTTTGATCTTACCCCCCTGGGATTACAACGGAAATTGTCACTGATTCATGTATATGCAGTCGAGAACAACCTGAAGGTAAATGGTTCAAAATCAAGAGTCTGTGTATTCTCAATGAGGAGAAATCCCAAAAAAATGAAATGGCAAGGGGGAGATGAGCCACTGGAGCGAGTATCTGCCCTGACCTATCTGGGATACGAAGTTGTGAACTCTGTATTACCGACAGGCAGGGATAAAACATCCAACCAGTAAATCTGGTCCACTACTCGCAAAAATGAGGCTGGTATACGCACAGCTATGTGCATTCCCACTGACTCCACTGATTAGATTTTACCTAATGCAAGTGGATTCGACAATTTTTTACAGGCTAGACATCAAACTAAACGATTTAGGGAAGCAGTTAAATACAATCTAAGCTAAACTCTGGAAAGAGACCTTGAGGCTGGCAAACTCAGTACCTAATGCCTTGATACGGCACAGGTTTGGGGTAGTCTCACTTGCTACAAAAGCAACTTGGAGGAAACTAATGAGTTATGCAAAATTGTTAAACCCTCCTCTAGAGTCCCTGTACCAAAAATTGTGAGAAATGCAAACACGTACTTCTAAATCTTCAATTAACATAGTGAAGTTTGAGATGAGAAAGTTTCTAAGTGAAATTGGCTCTTCAAAAGAGGAGTTGATAATCAATCAAGCCAAAGTAAAAAAAGCTATTTCAACAAGACTCAGGGAAAACATCAGAAGAAATAGCAAAGTATAGCTTGTACAGGGAATACTCAAAATTGGTGTACAAAAGGGACATATCTCAAAATATCTGCTCATTTTCCCATGCCCTAGAAGGAGATTACTATTCCTTCCTTTCCGATTAAACCAAATGCCCACCCTTGAGAGAGTGGGAAATTGGAAAGGGGATACAGAAAATAGGAACTGTAGGATATGTGGCATCGCTGATCTCAGAGAAACCATAAAACACCTGGTTATGGGTTGTGATGCCCTAAGGGAAGAAAGGTTAAGATACTTAGACATATTACATAGGTGTGAGGCCCTGTGGGCTAGATTGATGGGTGGACAAACACAGAGTCTCATACTAGCACTGTGTGACTTCTTATATAAAATCTTGGAGAAGTTAGGAAAGGCAAAACCGGAAGAAGAACATTCCCAAACTGGTTTACCTTGTAATGGTGCATAGTGAGCTGCATGCTCTCTTTTTGGTCTACATTGTGGTGTACCTTCTCTGCTTTTATATTTTTCCTTTTTTAGAATGTTTATTTAACTCTATAACAAATGTTTGAAAATAGACATCATTTTGTTTAACCTAATTATCTTTTTTTAACATATTATCTTTGTTTGACTACTTGTGAAAGAATCTCTTCAGTTTTATATATTTTTGTATGTAAAAATCGGGATTCAAAACACAAATTATAAAAAAAGAAAGAGGACTAATGAAAGAAGGCTCCATAACAGTTGAAAAGGTGTTGAGTCACATTCGAACTTTGTTTAGTTGGTAAGTAAACATTGATGTACATCCATTAACATTTTAATGAAGACGGCTATGTCTGCAAGATATTATAAACAAAAATTAAGCGCCAGACCCTTTAAAAATTCTCTGGGATGGAGGATGAATCTGGTGATTTTCTATCTAACTCTTTTAAATGGCGCTTTAGCTATTATTAGGTGGTGTGGTATAAGTGATAGTGTATTGGAGCTTATCAATAAAGATCTTACTTTCTCGTTGATTCGTTATGGGAGATTAGGGGGAACATCTTACCTGTACACCATAAAATAGAATAAAGACACAGCAACTTCAGGAACAGTTGCACTACTCTTGAAGTGAAATACTCACTTCATTGAGACTGAAGACAGTTGTAAAATACCTTGTGTATTGTAGGATAGAAATTTTGGTTCAAATGACGTGTGTAAAGAACCTGTTCAGGCAAACACTTGTGAAATGTTTACAAACTTTAACGTCGTTTTTACAAAATTTAGAAGTGTTTGATTTCTCAATGCCTTCCGAAACCTGCAATGGAAAGGTGGTTTCACCATTGAGAAAGAAGTGTTCCTTCACAAGTTAAACAACACCTGAACTTTGATTGAAAGCACCTTGAAGTAACCCGAGGTTTCAAGCTGGTGCTGCTAGATTCTATTTAAGGGAACTCTGCATTAAGGTGACCACTCCTCCCAATTCTCTTGTGCTTTTTCGAGATCCACAAAATGCTAACAGGGTTGCAAAAATCAAGGGGTGGATTAACCAGTGGCCTGGCAGATGAACGGCAGGTGTGCCCCCGGTGCCCAGCCCGCACCCTTCCCAGTCGTTGGGTGGGCCAGTGCAGGCAGAAACAGCTCACACTTCTGGCAACACTACAGGTTGTATGCATTAATAGTTACTTGTATAGTTATATTCGTGCAAAAACGACACGGAGAGTATCTCAAAAATAGAGTTGGTTTTAATATACACAAAGTGAAAAATACATGTTTGTGTTGAATCTTATCAATGAAAAGCCCCATAAAACCAATGTACTAGGCGAATACATATATATAATGAGATGACACAAATAACATGAAATAGAAAAACAAGACCAAAGTTCAAGAAAAAAACAAGTCGTTGAAAAGGCACATGTGCAAAATCCCCTACACTGCAAACAATATGTGGCAACCACTTTAATATGACATTTATTGAAGCAGTAGGAATACTATCCACAGAAGCGCTTATCTCAGAAATGCCTCATTAATGGCTGCAGTGTCAGAACAAGATACATTTTTATTCTCTTCAGAGTTAACCATGTGAAAATAGTAGTTTCTCATGAGGTGTTCCTGTTTTTAGTAGAGACTTTGTTAAGTGCATACCTTCCCAGTAAGGGTTTTAGTGACAGCATCATTAATCTGTGTATTCTAGACAAGCTTCACAACTAATTTTAAAAAAGGTGATCTAGTCCGAGTGTTAGACAAAGACATACCGTAAACATACCATTCCCACAGCCTTGTGAGATGCCTAGTGTGAGGAAATGATTAGTGTCTTGCAGGGGTGCAAGGTTGAGTAGTGGCTAAGCAGCCTACTCAGTCCTCACACTACTACAAATCAACAGTCACCCCATTCATAGAGGTGAAACAGGCACAGCCAAGAGATATTGCTTTCACCTTTTGTAGTAATGTTGGCCGAGGGTAGGTTATAATCTCAAGTGAATGTGATGACAGTAGCAACTCAAACAGCAAAAGTACAACATTACAAAATAAAGGATTGGTGAATCAAAGTTCTTAAAAATATATATATACTTTAATTAAATACACCAATATGCAATACAACTGTCCGGTAAAAACACTACAAAAACCCACCCTTGTGGATAGAACACATCATTTGCTTTATATAGATGATGTAAGCACTCTGGGTAATGCAGCAAGGGTGAAAGGCAATAGATCGCAAACAGTATCACCAAAAATGTTATGCTGTTGTTAATAAAAAGTGCAAATGGATGGCTTAGCATCAAATAGAGTCCCAAGAGTACCTTTTTCAGTTCTTGGATGTTAACTGCATTGAACCAGATTTCAGGATGTTCTCTATGATGGTCAAACCAGGTTCAGATGAGGTGGGTCGTACTGGCTCAAGTGGCGGGATGGTGTTGAATCGCTTCAATGCAGTAGCTTTGTGTGCTTCTAGGCACCTGTGACCTTAGAACCTGCTCTTTGTCACTGGAGAGCAAGAGCTGTATATGCAGGGATGGATGATGTAGGACACAGGTGTACATTATGCTCTTGGGATGATGTTTAACGAAAGGAGGTTCTGTTTTAGCAGATTGCCAAGACAGACCCACTACCCGAGGGGTGAATAATTCAGGGGATGACAAAGAGGGCTATGCGCCCGATGATGAGGATGGAGAAGAAGATGTCTTTAAGCCCATGGGGCAGAGCGTTGCTCCCGAATATGAAGAGAACACAGTAGACATGGTTGATCCGGAAGCCATTAGGCATCCTAAGTGTTCAGAGTGGGTGCCATCACCTAGAGTGGTACTGTATATGGCACAGCATATTAGGATGCCCCTAGAAAGGGAAGTGCGATCTCGGATGAGATCAGAATGTCCAAGACCTGAGCTGCCAGGAAAGCTGGCGGAAACTCCAGACCTTGATCCCAAGATGGTCACCTTCGTGACCAAAGCATTGCGGGACATCAGCAAAGGTGTCAACCTCGCTTGGAGAGGATGTCAGGACAAGGTCCTTGATCTAGTGGGGCCACTGGCTAAAATCATGGATTTGACCGAAAAAGCAAAGGATATAGAAACCCCAGTAGATGCCCATGCTTTGGGTAACTGGGCGCAACGCGCGATGTGCCTCCATGGGAATCACAACTGCCTCCTCTCTTCGGAGAGGAGGACGGGCGTCCTACTTAAAAATGAGAGCAAGCTCAGCGACCTAGCCTCCTATGAGGCGGGAGAAGGCGCTAAAGGGCTCCTTTTTGGAGAAGCATTTGCAAAGGAGATGGCCTAGTTTGTCAGAACGTATTTCACATTGGAGAAGACACAAAGCTCCATAAGAAAAATGTTTCCAGGGTGAGTTTTTGCCAGAACCGGATGTCACAGGGGTCGGTCGTCCTGTCACTACAACTTCCAGCATAGACCACACGGGCCGCAGGTCCAATAATGGGAGGAAAGATAGCAGGACACCTTCTTCCCAGCCAGAGCGAGGTACCCTAGAGGTCTTCGAGGGGGAGGCTCCTACCGGCAGCCCATTGCCTCAGGCAGTGAGTACACCAAGCATACGTGTAGGATGGAGAACTCTGCTGAAAGCGAATGGCAAGCTTTGTCGCGCGATGCATGGGTGCTACAAGCAGTTGTGGGCCTTCAATTAGAATTTGTAGGCAACCCTATTCAAAGGTTAGAACCTCACACCATTCACATGCCACGAGAGAAGGCAGTGCTTTTACAGGGCGAATTACTGAAGCTGGTAGACAAGAATGCTATAGAGCACGAGACGCAAGGAGGAGCAGGTTTCCTCACTAACATGTTCCTAGTTCGGAGGGGAGAAAAGATAAGACCAGTCATAAACTTAAAGAGCTTAAATGAATGGCTTGTCTACAATCATTTCAAGATGGAGGGTATCCATCTGCTCCGAGACCTCCTATGTACGGGAGACTGGCACGCCTGGATCTCAAGGATGCTTTTCTCATGATTCCAATAGCAATGGCTTTTCAAAGCTATCTCTGCTTCCTGTGGAACAGAGAGATATGGTGCTTCACATGCCTCCCATTCGGCCTAGCATCCGCACCTTGGGCATTCACCAAGTTAATGAGACCCACGGCTGCAGCCATAAGAGGGAGAGTAATTTGCATTATCATTTACCTAGACAACATCCTCGTGCTGGGGTCAGACAAACAAATGCTCAGCAAGAACTTACAGTGGATTTTCAGACTTTCTAGTGAACCTAGACAAGTCACAGCTTTTGACAGTTCAGAGGATAGAGTTTTAAGGATTCACGATAGATACCGCACGAGCACCCCTCAATCTCCCGTGTCACAAAGTGAGAGTGATCAAGAAATAGCTCAGAACAGTGATATTGAAGAAAACTATTTCGCTTCGGAATCTAGCCAGGATAGTAGGTCTGCTAGCAGCTTCCATTCAAGCAGTATTTTCCATTACACTCCATTATCGATCACTCCAGAGGCTCAACATCAGGCACCTACAGGGAGGTATAGGTTACCACTAGCTAGTGAATCTAGATCACAAAGCCCTAATAGAGCTGCAATGGTGGTTGCAGAATATGGAAGCTTGGAACTGTCGAGCAATCTACGGAGAGATTCCAGAACGAGTCATAGAGTCGGATGCAAGCAGATCAGGATGGGGAGCCAAGTGCGAGCAATTGCAGACAGGAGGGAAATGGTCGGAAGAGGACTTGAGTTTACACATAAACTGTCTGGAACTGCTAGCAGGTTCTTTCGCGGTTCGCGTTTTCATGAAGGACAAAATAAAGTGCTGGGTGCTACTCAAGATGGACAACATCTCAGTTGTACGCTATATAAACAATTTAGGGGGAACGAAATCCAAGATGCTAGCAGAACTAGCAAAGGACTTCTGCCTGCAGAACAAAATTGCGGTGATGGAAGAGTATCTACCAGGGACACAGAACAGAGAAGCAGATTGGAACTCACGTTATCTTGTAGACTTCAGCGATTGGAAGCTACATCCGCAAGTGTTCAAATGATTACAGGAGATATGGGGTCCCCTGGACATAGATCTATTTGCGTCCAGACTGAACGCTCACATACACCGAAGTATTTCAGTTGGAGCATAGACCCAGGTGCAGTGGGTACAGATGCATTTCTGCACCTGTGGAGCGGGTCAGTGCATTATGCCTTCCCGTCGTTCATAATGATTACGAGAGCCCGAGCAAAAGTTCACCGAGAGGAAGCGAAGATCGTGATGGCCTGGTTTCCAGTAGCGATGGAACTTTCTTTGGATTTCCCAAGGATAGTTCTGAATCGGCAGACTTTCTTCTCGGACCGACCGGCAGACTCATCCATTGATAGCGGCGGACACTTGATTGCCTGCAAGGTTTCAGGAGGAGATGGGAGTTGCCAGGAATTTCGGAACTCACTTTAGACTGTATCAGAGACTCCTGGGTGCCTTCCACCATTAGGAGCTATAGCGCCGCATGGAACAGTTGGGCGCAATGGTGCACAAAACATAGTCTGGATCCCATTTCAGCCCCTATAGTGCATGACCTCAACTTCCTAGCAACTAAGTTTTAGGAAGTTTGCGCCTACAGAACGGTAGGAGTCTACAGGTCAGCAATTTCAGCAGGTCACAACAAGGCAGAAGGGAGTGCCATCGGTGAGCACCCAGTGGTGCTGCGACTACTAAAAGGGATAAAGTTGAAAAGGCCACCAGAACCCAAGTACGCAGTTTTGGGGGATGTCAGGGACGTTTTTCATCTTTTTCTTAGATGGCCAGAGAACGAGAACCTCTCCCAGTCACAGCTGTCAGGGAAGGTAGCAATGTTGTTATGTCTAGCGGCATGCCGGAGGGTGTCGGACGTCAAAGCCCTAGAGCGAGATAGAAAGATTTTCTATCCAGAAGGAGTAGCTTTCATTATTGCTTAAAGAACGAAAAAAAAATTCCAGAGTTCTTTCCTACCCTTACTTTACCGAGAATAGGAAGCTGTGCGTGGCGCAGTGTATTAAGAATTATGAGGAAGCGACAGCCCATCTTAGACAGCAAGGGGTGACCCAGTTGCTTATAGCGTGCAAAAATCCCCATCATGTCGTGGCAACAGTGAAAATAGCTAGGTGGGTGAGAGAAGTGATGCAAGGGGCGGGTATAGACTTGTCCTTGTTTGGTGCGCATTCCGCATGAAGAGCGATGGCATCTAGACTGGGACATCATTTCACCAAAATGCCTGGGGTAGTGGAAGTGACATCACATGACCCTTGACCCCCTGATGACATCATAGGAAGTGATGCCATTTGACCCCACCCCGAAGTGATATCGATGGAACACAACCTTTCACCCGTTGACAAAACAGGAGTGGCATCACATAGCATTGTACACTGCGAAAAATATGGTTACGATATCATTCTAATGTGATGTACATTTCATACAAGAATAGATCGCCATATGTGTGTATCAGCCCATATTGCCAAATTACTGTGAATGCAAGCAGACGTCCATGACCAAATGATAATGATGTGTTATTATATAGCACTTACGCTTAAGCGTTTTATATAGAAAAAATATACACCCAATATCACCCTATCTGTGTTGGTAGTCATTTATCAACCTCAGTAGGATGAAAGGATGAGTTGAGGCATTTAAGAACCGACTAAATCAGTGACTCACCCCCTGAAGTGTGCCTGAAATAAACCTTTTATGAGTCTAGCAATTATTGTATAGCATTCCAGAAAGACACAGTATTTGGTATTCCTATTCTTTCTAATTTAGGTTCAGTGCTGAAAGTGTTAGACTTGTGGAACTCCTGTTTTTATTTTTCTTCTTTTTTTTAAGGGGCCTGAACAAGAAAGCCAGCCACTCAAGAAGTAAAGAGCCACATGGTGCTGGCCACAGCCCAGGAGCTTGCATTACAAAAAAGAAAAAAGAAGAGGTCGCAAGGGAGACCACAGAGGTCGCAAAGGAGACTTCAGAGGTCGCAGTTGCAACCTCTGGTGAACCCTAAACGATGTCCCTGCGTCTAGAGCTTTGGCAGCAGGCGTTTCACTAAAGATATAATGAAATCCGCAGATCGGTCCTCTGAGTAAACTTTTAAGACATTCTATTTAAAGCCTGTATCAGAGATAACGAATAGGGTGGTAGCAAGCTTTGAACAAGCATAATGCGAGCCTCCTGTCTTGCCATAGAATAAAGATTGCCCATGCTTGCAGCTCAGGAAGTCTTCATTCTATTAAAGACAAGGAGGCGAGCATTATATCCCAGCCAGAATGGCAACCTTTTGACTTGACATGTAAAGTATTATGTGCAAACTTTGGCGCATTCCCACCCTCATTATTTCCTCTCAGATCAGAAGACAGCTTGAAGGCGCTTGAAACATACAAGAAGGAAGTGCGTGGTTACAGGTTGTCCCGTTGGACCAAAGAGTTCTTCGCTTCTGAGGAGCAGTTTACGGATCCGATTGTGGGATCATCTGTTTGCAATGTCAGTTGACGTTCAGGATCAAGATATTTATGGCAAAGAAAGAGGAAGGGACCTGAGGCTGAAGGCTCTTATACCTCAGGTAAGGTACTGATAGGTGGACAGGAGAAGGTCAGGAGTACTAGAGCTCAGAGGATCATGGGGCTCGTAGTCCCTTTGGAACATTCCTTGAATTTTTGCTTTTGAACTTTAAATGTCCAGTAAAAGTGCATGTTTTAAAGTGCTGATATGGCAGGATTGAAGAAAGTTAAGCATAATGCTCTCCTCCTTGTCTTTAATAGAATTAAGATTTCCTGAGCTGTAAGCGTGGGCAATTTTTATTGTCTATACATACCTCTTTATGCAACACCCTGTATAAACCCTGAGAATACTGTGTTCAGGGGCCTCTATTCTGGGCTGGGGGTGTTCTGCCAGTTTCTCTTACTATCTCTATACAGCTGTATGGAACCAAAATTGACTTTGCTCCCACTGCCTGGTTTCTCCTCATTGGATTCATTGGTTCATGCAAAGAGCATCAACCCAGAACCCCAACAGTGACCCCGATAACCCGCGCACAGGAACTCATGTTGCTAGCAACATCCAAACATAAAGTTCCTCAGAATAGCTCATAAGAAAATATAATGGCAAGACATTTTTAGAAAAACTTTTCATTCAAGTGAAACATTAATCATGGCGTTGATGACGAACGAGACAAAGAATGGAAAGTGCAATTGTAAAATCAATGCAGAACATGTAATTGATTGTATCTCATATTATTGGAATGATAAGAAAACATTAAAAACTTTAAAACAAACATTTACATTTGCTACAAAACTCATTGTTCTAGAAACATTTGTGCATACGCATTTCTTAGTACAACAACCAAGGTTTCCACCCAAAACCAATGTCTACTCATGCATTAATGTTCCAGTGAAACAGGTTAAGAGCTTTCCTTTCAGTATCCAAACAGAAAAACTGAGAACCACAAAGACCAAAGAAGAAAGACGGCTTAACCTTTAGGATGACTTCCAAATGACCAGGAGGGATCTCATGGGAATCTGGTTTATGTTTGAAAGGCCTGGTGGAGTAGAAAGTGAAGGAGAAACTAGAATAATTCACACCAGCCAGTGGGGTGATGTGCTGAATTGATTTACGGTAAGTGGAGAATCCAGTCTAAATGGCCACTCTCCCTCCTAGGATTGTAATGTTGAGGGCCCGAGTGGGCATTTGCTGAGAATTGAATCATTTGAAACAGGCACCTCACCAATGTAAGTATGGTGTTATTGAAAACATACAGTAGAGAATCGCTCTGATAAAATGCTGCTATCCCAGTACATTCTGCACTGAGGCACTTCAGAGCATGTGATTGCAAGTGTGTCACTGGGTCGTCAGCGGACAATATTGTTAACAACCACGATGTCAGTAAAGGTCACTTTCAGATCCTGTCAGCTGCATACTGAAGGAAACCTGGTTTGTAGGAGAAAAACAAAAGATTTTTCATTTAAGAAGTCATTCGACAATGGAGTCCATTTGAAATAGGTAATCAAATAAGGAAGAGCCCTGGATTTGCATGATGGAGGAGCGATCGGCCATTTTCCCATATTGTAAGGTGAGGTCTACACAGCACTCCCAAACAATAGTGAATGAAGATTCTAACCAGGGGAGCCAGTTTATCCATTCCCCATGGGGTACCAGGGCCCAGATTTTAGGGCAGCGACACTGAAAGAGTCTTTCATTTTTTTTAGAGATTGTTTTTCCCAGGAGATGCGGGGGTGGAGTGGCACGTGCCTGCATTGCCTGGTTTTACAGTAATGCAACAACAAGGCAAAAATGGTCGTTCTCCCACAATGCCTGACCTTCCAGAGGCTCGAGTGTTATGCTTTAGCCTTATGGGTTGATAACATGGGAAGGAAAGACATATCATTAAAGGAAATGGAAGCATTCCTTCATTTACGTGATTTATTGGGGAACATTTTAACAAGTCTTGAAGGCCCTGACAAATCTTCCTGCGAGATTCTATTAAAGTGTGACTGAGTGCTTTGTCCTCATCTAAATGAACACCGCAAAGGCGATAAAGCTGCATACACAGGGCTAATAAGTGTGATTTAATCATAGCGAGATCGACCGCTCCTGTTCCCTTTGGTTTCCTCGAGTTCATTTCTAGTCTTCACATTTTTCAAATGCCTTTGACACCCTGGGCACTTGTTGTTCTTCTTCTTCTTCTCGCTTTGTACTTCATTTCCCTACGTGTCACACACAATATTAGAATTTCCTTCTGGGAAAAACATGACAGTTATGTGTTTACGCATGTTTTGGAATCTAGGGCACTGTACAAACATTTCCACAAAGAACTTTTGATCTTTAAAAAATGTCCCAGTGTGTTTGAAGTAACATATTATTTTCCACAATCCCTCTTGTTAGATATCCGTGTCATCCCTGTTTGCAGTTTTGCATTTCCCTGCTGGGCCTTAATGCTCAGTGCAAAAAGCATGACTACAAAATAAAGGTTTTGTTTTAAAGTGAACATTTGCAACACATGTATAAGGACCCAAACCAAAAACAGAATATTGAATTATAGCCTACAACTGAGGTGTACCACGGCTGTTATTTGCTCTCCCCACGAGTTATAATGGCTCTGGCCTATAATATTAGACAGGCATATAACATTTGTTAAAGACTCAGGCAGAAAGGCTATAATGCTATTGGAACATTATACTCAACAACACAGCAATATTACCCGAGCAAGGGGGGCATTCCAGGGCAGCAGTTACAAGCCTGAGCAAAGCGAGGGCTTTAACATAAGCCCCCGGGCATTACCAGGCCCGGGAAATGCCTGCCCTGCTCGGGTAATATTGCTATTAGTTCCCCGGCACATTGTACGGAGATACTAATAGTGTTTGTTGAAAGTTCAAGGAACTTTAAAAAGAAAAGAAAAGATGGCTGCCATCGTTTAGGAGGGAAGGGACTACGTAGTCCCTTCCTTCTTTCCATGGTGGCAAGTCGTGCGTTGGGACGTGTTGTGGGGTCCCCCGTGCCTCGGGGAACCGTCATGCACGCATGCACTCACACACACGCACACGGCAAAGGAGGACACGGGACGCGCTGGTGGTCTGTACGCGTCCCGGCGCGAACTGCCGCACGGGCGCGGTTTATTTCAACTGCGCATGCGTGGCCGGGAAACGAGGCCCACGCATGCGCGATAGTGGCGCTGGGACGTCACATCCCTTCTTTTTTTTAACAACAGAACAAAAACAAACCTTTGGTGTATGGAACCCTTATAGTGAAACAGAACAGTAACGTGACCATGATAACCGGTGACCACAAGTGTAAGTCACCCCTCGCTCAGTCCCCTGAGTCTAGGACATAGTCTTTAAGATGAGCTGGAGGTCTCCTGCTCCCACGCACAGGATATCTCGATGTGACCGTAGGCAAAAGGCGGTCCGCCTCTGGTGCGGGTCCAGGATCCGATGAGGGGACGCCCTCCTGGGCCTCAGATGTTCCTTCCTGGCCCGAAGGGTCAGTCAAGACCTGAGTTTCCGCCGGGACATCCACTTTCTTGAAAAAGGATCGATTGCGGGTAACGGTACCCCGTTCACTGGCTGCGGTCACCATCGTGCCCTTCACATGAGTCACTTTCCATGGGCGTGGTTCAAACGGTAAGGACAACTTTCCTTCCGGATGTCGATTCTTGACTAGTACGGAGTCCCCAACTCTCACTTCCTTTTCTTGCAATCCTCTGCGTTCACTCTCCTTCCGGTTGCGCACCGCTCGTTCTTCACGAACTTTATCATTGTCTATGACCCCCGGCCTCCTGTCCTCCGTTTCTGGTAACATCCCCCTCGGGCACCGCCCGAAGAGCGCCTCAGCTGGGGCAACCCCTGTGGACTGATGGGGAGTTGAGCTATACACTCGAAGAAACTCCACAACTCTTTTGACAAGATCCTCACCTCTGCTGGCCGAGATCCGCATTACCTTGTTGAGCGTTCTCATCATCCTTTCGGCTTCGCCATTGGCTCGCGGCCATAGCGGGGAGACTCTTCTATGTTGTATCCCCCTCTCTCGTAGATACTGCGCAAACTGGCTGCCAGTAAACGGTGGTCCATTGTCTGAGCAGATGGTATCCGGGAATCCATGCGCAGCGAACATTTTGTCCAACACCGCCGTGGTGAACTCAGTCGCCGTTGACTCAACCACCTCTACCTCCGGGTACCGCGACCATTGATCGACGGCCACCAAAAAGTACATGCCTCGACCTGTCGAACCAAAGTCCACATGGACCGTACCCCACGGCTTCTCACTACGTTCCATCGAGCTAATGGGTGGAGATTTGTCACCCGGTGTCGACGCCTGGCAGACCAGACATCTCTTCACAAAGCTTTCAACTCTCGCCTCCAGACAACTCATCTCTTACCCTCCAGAGCGCTTGTAAATCCTTCTGTGCTTCCTCCTGGCGCCTTGAGTTGTTCCGCAGCACTTCTCTCCAGTCCCCGCTTCTCACTGCTGCCTTGATGATGCCGAAGACTTCATCATTGGAGGACTCCGTCGCTACGGTGAGTCTCGATAACGCCATGGGAAGTGCACCTTCTACCACTTGACATAGCAGACCCTTACAGTCCACTTCCCCGTTTTCTACTTCTGCGTTCTCTTTGTTGGGGTGACGCGACAAATAGTCTGCGGGGTTGTTGGTCCCCGGCCTATATACAAGCTTTACCCCATATTCCATTAAGGCCAGCATCCACCTCTCGATTCGGGGCGGCGGCTTCGATGATGCGCCCGCCAGTATCGGCAGCAAAGGCTTGTGGTCGGTGACCACCACAACCGGCTTGCCCAAAATGTACAGGCGGAAGTGCTGACAGCCCCATAGGATGGGCAGTGCTTCCCTTTCTATCTGTGAGTATCTCATCTCTGTACTAGAAAGTGCTTTGCTGGCATAGGCAATGGGTCTCATCTCGCCACGCTCATCCGGTTGCAGCAACACCGCACCTACACCAACGGGGCTGGCATCTACTACCACTTCTGACTCGACGGCCGGGTTGAAGTACGCCATGGTGTCTGCATCTGACAAAGCATTCTTGAGGGCCTGAAATGCCTCTTGTTCTCGGGACTCCCATTTCCACACCGCATCGTTTCTTGTCAGAGCCCTGAGAGGCTCCGCCATCGAAGCTAGTCCCCTGATAAAACGCCCACAATAGGTCACCATCCCCAAGAAGCTCCTTACCTCCGTGGGGGATTGTGGTGCCGCTGCCTCCTTTATATCTCTGATCTTTGCCGGGTCTGGTGACACTCCTGCAACCTGAAAGATGAAGCCGAAAAACCCTATCCGGTCTTTAAAAGATTCGCATTTTTGGCGATGTAAAGTGAGACCCAGTTCTTTCAACCTCCTTAGAGTACCTTCCAACCTTCTCAGGTGTTCCGCCTCAGAGTCTGCGAACACTAAGATGTCGTCACTCATGTTTATAACGCCTTGAAGGCCGGCTAGTGCCCCCATAATAGTGTTCTGAAAAACTTCAGCCGCCGACGAGATGCCGAAGCTCAGGCGCTTAAATTGGTAGAGGCCTTCGTGGGTTGTGAAGGTTGTAATAAATCTGGAGTCCGGGTGGAGTTCCAATTGGTGATAGCCGGCCCGTAGATCCAGCTTTGAGAACACCCGTGCCCCTTGAAGTTTCCCTACAATGTCATCCAGTGTTGGCGTTAAATGTCTCTCCCTCTTAATCGCGGCATTGGGGAGGCGCATATCAACGCAGATCCTTACCGCTCCTGGCTGCTTTGGTTTGGGAGCGACCACTATAGGTGAAACCCAGGGTGTGGGTCCCTCCACCCTTTCAATAATATCCATGCTGATGAGCGACCTCAGCTCTTCCTCGACCTTCTCCCTGAGATGAAACGGGATCCTCCTATGCTTGAGGGCAACTGGTCTGATGGTGTCGTCAATGTGTAGCCTTATCGGGGGCGCTTTCAACTTCCCGACCCCTTCAAAGATGCCCGCATACTTGTCGAGCAGGCTCTCAATGTCCACTTGATACACCTCCAATGCAAAATGCACCAAGTCGAGGGCTTCTGACGCGGCACAGCTGAGCAACGAATGGGGACTCACGTCTGTGACAAAAAATCAGGCCTAATGATTCGGTTTCCCTTGGCGACTGGCGTGATAAACACCCCCTTGATGGGCAGTGGGGCATCCCCTCCAAAGGTGAATATCTTTGCTGCCGAACTGTCTAGTGGGGGAGGACCTGGCAACTTCTGATAATGGTCCTCGGCCAACACACATACTGAGGCGTCTGTATCAATCAAGACCTGTGTCGGCACACCTTGAATGTCCACCATGCATTTGGGCTGTCTCTTCTTTCTAGCCCCAGAGGCCAGGTTTGAGATGAAGAACACCTCTTCCTCGTCCTCCTCTTCCTCTTCGGCCAGCTGCAGCCGCTGCATTTCTTGTTCGAGTGCCGCAATGCTCCTTTGCCTTCTGGGTCCACTACCACTGCTCCTTGCTGGGCCTCTCGGCACGGAAATGGGAGCTGGAGCACAACACATCCGGGCGTAGTGCCCCGACTTGCCGCACCGGCCGCACGACCTCGACACGGCTGGGCATTCTTCTGCGTGGGGTAGGTCGTACCCACAAGATGGACACATTGACCCCGACTCGGGAGGATGACGAGTCTCTTGTCTTCTTTGCCCCCACTTGTCCTTTATTACGGGTCGTTTACTTACGGCAAATGCATCTTCGGACATACCTGGATGCCTTGCAGCGTCCATTTTGGCACCTCTCAAATCCGCCAGCTCATATATTCTGCCACTGTCCAGGATTTGCAGCAGAGTCCACCCCAGTTCCCTTAGCACTTGCCTTCTTAACTTTCCGGAGTTACAGCCCTGGATGACTTGGTTCTGTATCATTAACTCATCACCGACACGTGGTGGCCATCAACCTCAAACTGGCGCAGAACTGATCAAGGGATTCTCCTTCTCTCTGCTTCTCGCCACAAAACAGAAACCTCTCGTAGTCAACATTTGAGAGAGGTATGAAATGGTTCTCCAGCGCAGTCTTGACAGTGCTGTACGTCACCACCTGTAGGTTGCATGATTCGAAAATACGTAAGACGTCTAGCCCCGCAGAGTATAGCAGCGTGGCCCTCTTTGCATTATCATCAGTGATGCCGGTTGCTGTAAAGTACATCTCGAGTTTCTTAATCCAAAGCAACCACCTAGGCCCCAATTTGGATGGGGGACCAGACACATCAAACTTTTGCATTGGTAGCAGAGACCCTTGTTGTGGCATCATTGTACCTGTCGCAGTTCCTGCCTCCCCATCGCTGTCTGCCATGATTTCAGGTCGCACAGGCACCTCCTGGTGTCACATAGGCCGCAGACCTTACTTGGGGGCTCTCTTGTGTTGTTGAAGATGTTGCCAGATGGTTGCCCACTGTGTCTTGTCTTGGGTTCCTTTCCTGGAAGTGTCAGTTGTCCGGAGAAAAAGGAGTCGTCCCCGGGTTATGGGGAACAACCAAGGTTCCAAAAATTGATTGTAGTATCTGTGCAGCGGTGCACGAGCACCTTTTCAGGCTGCTACTGCTGCACAAGCATCACGGGATCATTCGCGTCGGGTCCGTGTCTCGCTATGACACGTAGCACTGCCGATTCTACGCTTGCCGTGCGTTCGTGCAAATGTTGCCGTGGCAATATTTCCCCTCGTCGCCAGTTGTTGTGGGGTCCCCCGTGCCTCGGGGAACCGTCATGCACGCATGCACTCACACACACGCACACGGCAAAGGAGGACACGGGACGCGCTGGTGGTCTGTACGCGTCCCGGCGCGAACTGCCGCACGGGCGTGGTTTATTTCAACTGCGCATGCGTGGCCGGGAAACGAGGCCCACGCATGCGCGATAGTGGCGCTGGACGCAACGGGAGCACTATGGTTCCTGACGCCAGTGAGGGACATGGAAACGGAAGGCAAGTGGGATGGGTGTGGGAGGGGGTGAAAGGTGTGAAAAAGGGGTAGGTGTATGGGGACGTGGGCACGGGGAGCACTAACCTCAGTACCCGGCAGAGGAAGATGGTGGCCTCCAGCACTGAGGAGGCTTGGAGCGGAGGCCCCCTCTCTGAGCCTCCTCATTTGCTGGGAGGTGAAGACCACGCCCCCACTGGGAACAAATGTGGCGTTAACACCCCTCTCCAAGGGCTGGAGTGGTGGGTAACGGCCCGGCAGCCCAAGTTGACAGCCCGAGCAAAGTCACTGCAATCAGTTAAGTGGGGATGGCGGTGCGATGGTGACCCGCGGCAGGGGACGCAGCCAGCGGGTTCCGTGCAAAGTGGGCTGAGATGATAGGTTTCAGGCTGCGATCCGCAGAACCTGATTGGCTGCTCCACCCACCATGGGTGCTAATTGGACATAAAAAAAAGGACAAAGGATAGGCCATAGAATGCTGAGGTGGAAGGCATGCACCAGCAGTAATCCTCTCTGTCACTAAATAGTTTTCAATGAGCTAACAGCATTCCAACGTTTACACAATGGCTTAATTACATGATAAATTAACATGAAAAAATCATGTAGAAACTAAAACCCATAACAATACATGTATGATTGCATGCTTTTGCTGTGGTGTTGCATATGCTTTCATAAATCACTGGACAAGTTGTTAAGAGAGACAGATGCTGATCAGAGATATTATACAGTAACATCTGCAACGTGTACAGGAGAAACAGATGTCCCTCTATGACCCAAAGACCAGATTGTAAACATTTCACGGAGAGAGTCAGGTACTGGTTGCATTGCCCACTACTGATGACAAACTCTTGGTCCAGTAGAATGAGCCATATATACTGTAGACACAGTGATCTAAGAGGCCCTCAACTACAGAATCTAGCAAACAGTTATTCATGATAAAGATCGGATCTATCACGTTAATTAGCAAAAGCAGTGGAAGAACAATTGCAGCCTGACTGTCATGGCCTACACAAATGTTTCTTTGGCTGATGTAATTCCCGCCGACCTGCTCTTCACTGTGATACCTTAGGATCTGCTTGCTACCCAACAGCAAGGTTTACGAGATTTAGTTAAGTACTTCACCAATGTGTTTTCCAGACTCTCAGGTAGGGTTCAGAGGTCATTCCATCATTTCAATACACAGTGAGGGACATCTGTCTATCTTATAATCTATCGATTAACAGAAGCATCTACAAAGATGGAGGAAATCAAGAAGATACTAAACCTATAGGTTTTGGAATGCTCACATAGCCATTGGTCCTCCCTTAAAGTTTTGGCAGAGTATCCCAATGGTAGTTGGACATTTTGCATCGACTTTTGCGAAGTGAATGAGCTATCAAGGTTTGATGCATAGTCTATGTTACAGGGGACACTTTGATTGAAAAGCTCAGACCTCTGAGAGTGATAGCCACCTAGGACCTTACCAAGGATTATCAGTAGATTCCCCAAGGTACTGAGGGCTGTCTGGGGCACATGCAACCTTCCAATGGCTTATGGACTTGGCACTGAGGCCATAACATTTGTTTGCAGTATTATATATAGACAACATTATTATCCCAAGCTGAACCTGGGACGATCATGTGTGCCATCTGTATCAAATGAGCTAGACATTAAGACAGCCAGGGTTAATTGCCACCCGGGTGATGTGTAACCTTGCACAATGCGCTGTAAAATATCTGGGATTTTACAATGGGAATGTTCTAGAGCAACTTCCGGCAACAAAGTAGCGGTCATAAAGATAAAGCCCTGACCCACTACCAAAAAAGAACTACAGACCTTTTTAGGCCTGGATAGTAACAAAGGTGTATCCCAAAATTTCCATCATAGTGGTCTGACCAGTCTTCCCAATTAACTTGGCACCAGTCTGCTCCATGATGCAACCCCTGGAAATGGTACATGAAGAATCCATTAGAGCTCCCCCAGTCCACCAAAGAAGACAGCTATTGTTATCCCATTAGAAATTTGGAGGACGGGAAAGAAGGGCAAATGCTATGCACCTCTCTCAGCACTACACTTTTGAGTAAAAGACTCCTGAAAATCAGCCAGGGAAAACGCTTTGCAGTGATCTAAAACCATTGGGGATTTGTCATATAGTTCAGCACCTGCTTGCTTTTCCTTGCATGGAGCAGGCTTTAGCTAGCAGCACACATCAAATGCAAAAGCCCCAGCGTGCAACTCAAACTGAATTTAGACAGAAGTCTTACAGCAACAGAAAATAACAGAAAAAACATCCATGATCAGTGAAAGGATGCTGGAAACACAGCAAAAAACTCACTAGCATACACATACCACAATGACACCACTGTCTGTCCAGCAGTCCTTTAGAAATCTCGGCCTGCCATGCCCATGCCAATTTCAGTTAGTAAGAGACAATCTGCACCATATAACGAGTGAGAATTAAAGCCAGGAACATGAGGAGGGGTGGGACCATTAGGGCAGAATATATCACAAATAACTTAATAAGGAAACTGACCCACCAACCAGAGCAAACATCAGGACAGTTAATGCCAGGTCTGCAATATAGAAAGTGGCATAGATATCCTGAAATTAATAGTGTTGGGATGCTGTTGCAAAGTAAGAGTTGTGTGGCAGTGAAAGGGGGAGGAAGAGAAGATCTAGAGTCTGACCCTGCTATGGCCAATCCAAACAGGACAGCTACGTAGAAAGCCACAGAACGTGAGGAAAGCTGCATTGACAAATAGGCCACATTTAAGGGAAGAGTCTGTCATGAGTCTGGGCCGGAAGACAGGCAAGAGACACAAGCTTAGAAGAAGAAGTTGGAAGGAAGTCTGCAGAGGTCTTTGGACCAGATAGTGGTGGTAATGAAAGGCCATCAATTCTACTAAAGAGTTTTGCAAACTCTGGGAAACCCACAGAGGAGGGGAACATTCTTGCCAGATGTATCCAGATGGGGCGTGAACTTCCACGCAGCAGAAGGAAGGTAGAAGGAGAATTTCTATCACAGGGAAACTACTAAGGCAAGAGTTAATGCTAATGATCTTTCCCCATAAAGCAGCCAGAAAACCAGTAGAGCAACAGGGATATGATACAGAGCTTCCCCCTATAGGCGTTTAGTGACTATCTCTTCCCAAACACTGTCAGTCAAGATCATCAGTCGAGTCAAAGAAAAAAGCTGGGAAGTATGCTGAGAAAGCAAAACAACCCTGAGACTGTGAGTGATCTGAAGGACACTGTCATGGATTGGTCTCAGGACACTAGCGGGACAATTTTGATCTTATTGTGAGACTGGCGAGGTGTCATGAATTTCTTCCCCAGGTCCGTTTGGTCTGATTGGCATTTGTCACCCCTGTATACTTCACTCAGTGCGACTTTCCAAGATGGTTCCCCTTGCGACAAATAGGAAACCGCTTCATCTATCTAGTAGTTGCTACCGGCGTCTTCCATTCACTTCCGGTTTTTGCTGTATACATACCGATGGATGACTTCCGATCGTCACGTCTCAGCGCTAGCTATGGTACTAGCTCAGCATTCCTTTTCTAATACTCATCTTAGCCCGTGTATACATTTGCTAGTTTATTTTTCCCTGTTACTTTTTCCTTATTCCTCTACATACTCCAGTGTTGCTACTCTGCTAAACTCCTGGTTTCTTTCCCTGACCTCTGCCTTTTCTATATTTACACTGCAGCTGAATTTGAACATCTACTTACTGAATCCTGAAAACGGGTTTTTACTTTCTAAGGAAGAGTTTTTTTCCTGGCAGTTACTCCGGGGTTTTCCTGGCCTGGCCTTTGCTATAAACAGGCAGAGTGGCTACTGGAGAGGCTCGCCCGTATCTACAAGACGCCCTCACCCGGAAAGCGAGCAGGCGCAGTCAGTCTCCACCAGACCAGCCTCACAGGAAGCCCAAGGTGAGCCCAAAACCTGATGGGAGGTAAATAAATTCCTTTTCTCTATCAAATTGTGTTTTCTAGTCATCACCACGTGGAACCAGTCACTAATTGATTGCAAATGTAGCTTCTCATTGTTCGAAGAAGCAAAAAGTTACATTTACCCAGAATGCTTTAGAGATCCTTGTGGAAGACATGCAACCACATTTTGACATGCTGTTCGGCAGTAACTGGCAGACAATGCCTAGCCAGACAAAGAATGCGATCTCTGAGAGGAACTTACAAAAATGAATGGTATTTGCAGAACAAGATGCACGATTATGAACCTTAAGAAAAGGTGGTATGACCATCAGAGAAAGATGTCTGAGAAATATCCTACTACAGAAATACAGTCAAAAGGCACAAGCGAGGGCAATCACTTCCAAATGCATTTAGTCATACTGAACCTATGGGGGTGCTTGACATGATGGCCCCAGAAAGAGCTAAAGGAAGGTGTAGACACCGGTAGAGGTTTTGAGGAGAGAAACGACTTCTGTGAAAGCTACATGGCTGTCTCTCTATGTTAAAATTACAATGTTTAAAACAGGGCATGCCACATAGGTATTTCCAGTTTATAAGGCACTTGCTTGCCATTGATGTAGTTAGAATAGAGCTGCCTTACAGGTGGATTCATGTATTTGATAGGATTTGGTAGGATACCATGGGGGCAGTATGCGGTGGGCATCTCTGTAAGGATCGCATAATTTTAGTTGCACAGCATTTTTATATGTTTGTGCTCAAATGTCTTCTCATGTGCCAGTTGTCACCAATATCAGTCAGTGACCTGATTTTGATGGCATATTAGCAGTAAATAGCTATCAAATAAATTGTTGAACTAGATAAAGCCGTTCATGTGGAAAAAGAAAAGGAAACACACACTATTGATATCTCGGCCATGTTTTAGTGCCAATCGCATTGTTTTTTATGGTAATGTCAATGGGCTGCCTTTTGGTTGTAAGTTCAGAAATGAAAATATTGTCCTTATTCTTATAGGCATAGACTCATTTGTAATATCTGCATGCCTGAGCAAATGCCCAGCATGACGATTCACATGCAAGATGAAGTTCAATTGTGCAAGAAGCAATGCCATCTATGCATGCAAATCACCTCTGTGAAGCCCTGTCTGAACCAACTACTGAGCCCTGTCACCCTTTACAGCCAGGAGATTGGATATTGGTGAAGGTATGTTGTAATATGGAAAGATACCCCTTGGGATAAGCAGAGGGCAGAGCAGGCAAAATCCCCTACCCAGAAAACAGAGGAGACCAAAAACACAACATACTACAGTTTTAGTTAACACAACCCACACAAAATGGGGACAGCAATGGACATCACAGCGATTTCCAATTCCTTCCATCTTGCTTCAGGCTTGACAATAGTTTTTAAGTGAATATGACATCACACATAAAAGACACATCTCAAAAACCTAAGGTGGGAAGGGATAGGGTGAATGATTCAAGTAGTTATATAATTTAAATGGGGTTAGCAGCACTGAGCCTCCAGAAAAGCATATGAATCATTTGAATGTATACCCAGTCCATGGAGAAGGGTTGCATTTTCTTTAAGGTCTAGTGTGGTTGTTGGTTTAGATGATTTGCCTCATCTGATGCAGCTAGAACTATGACGAGGAACATAAATTAACCGATACTGCCTATAAAAAGCCCACTAATTTGCTTGAATGTGTGCTTGTTGATCTTATGTGTGTTTTTTTGTTTCTTTTTACTTAACAGGTCTTTTTTTACAGCATGCCTACAGTATCTTTGTTCTTTGCTTGTTTTCCAGTGGGCGAGTTTTGTCTACTCTTGTTTTTTTTTCCTTTCTTTTTTCCTGCTTGCATTAAATTATTAGTGAATTATTTCACTTTGTGACTATTGTGAAGTTTACATCACCTCCAGTACACTGCTTATTTTTTCTGCATTAAAATTTCATTTTTTTCAGTTTTGATTTTATCACATTTATTTCTGTGATTGTTTTAATAATAATAATAATAATACTTTTATGTGATACAGATTGAAAGTAATTCAAACTTGACACATATTACAAATTACATAGAAAAATAAACTCTTTAAAAATATATACATCAATACATAGTTCCTTTACAAACATCAGAATTACTACAAAAAGAAAATAAATTAAAATACAAAATGCTATGTAGCCAGTTATCCTTGGCTACCTGTTAGCACACACGTTGTGATGGTTATGCAGGAGTTATACACCCCTACCAGAGACATCGTGCCTCTATACCCATTAGCTGTGTAGGAGAAGAATTACCTCTTCTTAATCAGAGACACTCGAATATTAGTAAGACCTTCCCATTAGGGCATTTTAAATCAAGGCAATCATAACTTTTTCGATCTGTAGCCATACATTATACAACGCAATGTAGAGATGCATGTTAGAAGTATTAGTACAATAGAGCCAAAATTGTCTTTCACATCTAGTTTGCGGGTCATGCACAAATTCCCCAAGATATTTAGTAATTGAGGATCCCAGTACAGAGCACTCGGTTAATACATGCTTGGCGGTCTCCAAGCATTCAGGGAGGATTACATAGACGGCATACTCTCTCAGCTGTAGAGATCTTTTTCCTGGATCCTAAATTATACAAAGTCGGTAATTGCTCCAGGCGGAATAGAGTAATAAACCGTCTGAGCCTTATGGAGGGGCAGAGGTACAGATAGGCTTGAGGTTTCATAAAATTGTAGAGTCTATATTTAACAAAAGCACATGACTTTAAACTACTCAAGTGTGAGAAGTTCTCCAGCCAGTCCCAGATCTCTACCTTTTTACCAAGCGCTGTTAAAACGTCCTGGGAAACAGTTGCCCCTCTATGTGTCCAACCTATATCTCTAAGAAATTTGATCATATCTTTCTGGAGGGGAGATGTGGTATCCTTTTTACTCACTTCTTGATGTAGGATAGCCAATAACGGGTTAGGAGAACTGCTCTTCATCTTGAGATAGAAGCCCGCCCTCTTTTTAAGTACCAGTGCTTTAAGTGAAGGCAGACCCAGCTGAAGCCTAATCAGGGCCATAGGGACAATCGGAGGTAATCCCAGTATACGTCGCCAAAATTTTCCCTCCATCACTTGCAGCCAGTCCAGCTTGAATGAAGCAAGGGCTTCCAGCCCATACGTAATTATGGGTGCAAACACTTGAATGTATAAGTGTCTCGTCCCCCATAAGGTAAAACCGGCCTGCTTGCAGGTGAATGATGCAATTAAAGCTGTTACTTGCTGCGCCCTAGTTATTCGCCCTTGTCTACACAGGGAATAATCGCCCAGCGGTTCAATTTCAACACCTAGATACCAATAGGAAGGGGAATATAGAATATTGTTATTATGCACCCAGAGCTCGACTCGGGATACTCTTTTCTTCGTAAATCTGATCACCTTTGTCTTGTCTAGGTTGATCGACAAACCATTAGTCTTAGCATATTCCCATAGAGTCGCCGCAGAGCGCCTAATACCAGCTATAGTGTTATCAAAGATAACCAGGTCGTCTGCATATGCTAAGACTGTGCACGGTTCTTCCCCCATTTTGGGTGGGCAGTTATTCGCCTCGGCCAGTGCTAATGGGATATCATAGACGTATAGATTATACACCAGGGGTGCTGTTACGCATCCCTGTTTTACCCCCCTGTTCTGTCTCACCTGTCTAGTCATAGTGCCTTCTTGATTTATTCTGAGGCACACCGAGGTGATATAATGTAACTGTCTTAGATAGTAAAGGAGACCTGGCGGACAACCCATGGCTTCTAGCTTAGTCCACAGCCTTACTCTTGGAATGGAGTCAAAGGCAGCCTTGAAGTCAATGTATAGTGCATAGAGCGGGGGCTGTCCCTTGCTAAGCGCCCGCGTTCGGAGTGTATCCATCACCCACAGGTTGTGCGTGGTAGAGAAGCCACGGCGAAAACCACATTGGAATTTGCTAAGAATGTTGGTGTGTTCTACCCAATTCTGCAGCTCCATAAGCAAAAGTGCTGCAAAGAGTTTTCCCGTGGTATCAAGCATGGAGAGGAGCCTATAGTTATTTGGAACCATGCGGCTACCCTTTTTGAACACCGGCACCAATATAGCCGTTTGCCATGAGCAAGGAGTTGTCCCCTGGGCTAAGACCTTTTTGAAAAGTATAGAGAGGAGGTGTGCCCAAAAAGCAGGATGGCTCTTAATAACTGCATTGACCAACCCATTGGGGCCAGGAGCTCTGGAAGCTTTCAAGGTGGCTATTTTATTAAATATGGTCTCTTCCGAGACATCAAGGAGCGGAGGAAAGGGAACCTTCGCTGCTGGTGTAATTGGATCATCCGCCTCTCCAGAATTACGGTCTAATAAAAATTTAACCCATGTTTCCTCTCCAATGGGGTTATCTAAGTGGCCCTTGACCTTCTCTCTATTCTCATTTAATAGTAGCCATATATTACGGGAGTTTCCTGAGCAGATGGTTTTAACAAGCTTTTGGTTTCTGATATTCCTATCTATTGTTCTGATGTTCCTAATACTAGCTCTGTATTTATTTTTGGCTTTTCTGACTTTGTCATAATAGGTGGCTCCCGTTATATGCAAGTGCCTAGGACCCCGCAACTCTGCTCTTAACCCTCTCTTGGCGTCACGTATACCCTTATTATAAGGGGGAGTAGAACCTCCCAATTTTGTCATGTATCTTTTTTTCATAGTGGCATGGAGACCCGAGAATCCCAGGATCCATTTTTCTATTTCATTTGCGGTCATCTGTTCGAAATGAGGGAGAGACCCCTGGGCGAGAGATGAAAGTGCTTCCGTAGCCACTCTAATGTTTCTCTCCGAACATACTATTCTGGTTCCTGCACAATTAGTTTGAATATTGCCAATGTTCAACTGAGTGGCGGAGGGGAGAGGGAGGCGGAGTGAGCAAAGAAATAACGCATGTTCGCTCCAGTTATTGGGTATAACCCTCATGTCAGTAACTATGGACTGCATTTCAGGGCACATAAATATGTAGTCCAAAGTGCTAAATGATGTGCCATTGGACCATGTGTGTTTCCCCGGCTGGTCACCTAATGTTCGACCATTAATCATGGTTAATTCCCATGTCTCAAACAGTTGTAACCACCCTAACCCTTCGCTCTCCCTTTTCCCAGGAGACATCAAACATGTTTCACTCAAGACAGGGTTAGGAGAAACCAAATGATCGCCCCTCATATGGCAATTAAAATCCCCCATGACCACTACCGCTAAGTTAACCGCCCTTTGTGTCCAAGATGACAATAACTCATGGATGGCCTCTTGTAGTGGTTCTCTTGACAACGCTCCAGGGGGATTATAAAGGTTAATTAATAGGAATCTACTTTGCCCATTTTCATTTGGATAGTCCACCTCAACCGCCAGGAGGTAATCAGCGGCTTTGGACTGAATCTTCCGAGATTGGACCGTGTTTACCACCCCCGTGAGTAAACCCCCATATGGGCGACCCTTGTCCCCTCTTTTGGCAAGTGACTGATATACTAATAAACCATCAAGCAGTAGTGGATTCAGTGTCCATGTTTCCTGGAGACATATGCAACTATGCTTAGCCAGCAAGTCCACTGATCCCTCTGGCCTCAGGAGATGGACAAAGCCTCGCCAGTTCCACGATATAAGAGAAAAGCTTCAATGGTTCTGTGTGATTCGTGGGAGAGCTTCCAACAATGTTTTAAGAGCTTGCTGTATTTCAGTCATCGCCGAATTTTCCGGTGCCACCAGATTGGATCCTTTGGCCGAGGGGGCTTGTATATCAGTGGTCTCAGTTTCCTCACTTGAGTCTCTCTCCTGTGGATCAACATCAATGGCAATATCTACCGCTATCAGTTCTTCTTTAAATTTTCTAATCATTTGCGCAGAAGCCAAAAAGGTACAATGTATGGCAGAGACATGGGAGTTGGGGACCTGTAAGGGTTCAATAAACAAGAAGTCATCGGATGTCATAACTCGAAGTTGAGGAATATAGTGGAGTCTAGTTAAGAATTCTGATCGCGACAACCATGGATTTTTTCCACTAGTATAGAGGTTCTTGATGTAACAGATGCGACTCAGATTACATTCCTCCTCTGAGCTTCTTTGTACATGCAGAGTAGGCTCAGGTGTTTCTCCTGTTCCGCCTGGCCCTATGGGATCTTCGGGATATAATGTAGCACTGTAGTCTAGGTCTTGTTCAGAGTCCACCCGTGAGACTTCATCTATATCCACCACACTAGACTTCTCTCCCGGTACTAGCCAGTCTGTCAAAGGCCCCTTTGCTTTTATAGATCGAGCTGCCGCTCTTGCCATTCTTTTTCTGGCTTTTTTAGAGCGAGGTTCCGGGGCTGATTGAGGTCTCACGATAGGGAGTGGGGCGTTCGTTAATACTTTCATGTTTTTGAGTGCCCTTTTGGCTAGTCTTCGTTGTTTCCGTGTGGGAAAGATCCCAGGACTTTGTGCAATCTCTTGATCTTCTACGTTTGCTACTGGAAGTTCCTCAACTAGGGCATTGTCCTTCGGGACAGGATGCTCGGCAGCTTCCTCAATAATCATTTCCGGCTCTTCCATCTCTTCCACAATATGGACTGCTTCCGAAAGGTTTGCTTCCACCTCGTCTCGAGGGAAGTCCTTAAGCTCCAATGCCCTCGTAATGATGTTAGTATTAGTCAATATACGCCCTGACATTTGCAAGAGTATTTTAAGTGCAAATTGTAAAGAGGCTACTGACGATTGGAGCTCGGATATTGCCGTAATATTGGCGTGCGGGCTGTTATCCTCTTCAACCTCGTTTTCAGGGCCATCCTCCATGGAGGCCATCGCTAGATTTGGAGAAGCAGATAGGCGACCACAACTGGCCTCAGAATTAAATACCTCCAATGTTGTACTGATGCTTTCTTTTTGATGAGGTAAATTGTTAGCTGCCCTCTGTGGATTCTGTGATGCCATACCTCTCTGAATACTCAGACAAAGGTCAAGTAATGAGTTGTTATCAATGTCCTCAAAATTCGTGGAATTTAGTGAGATGCTGCCATTAATGCCTGGTACAGCTGTTTCCTCATTGATTGTTGAATTTATTTCTGGTGGTGGATTCACACCAAAAAAATCTGTAATAGCTCCTTGTGCCACAGGCATAGGATTTATTGAGTTCTTCTTGCCTTTTTTGCCTTTTTTATTGTTCTCCTTGCCTTCTTTCAATGGTGGTGTCTTGCCTTTCCGCAAGTTATAATTTGACTGGGGTACTCTTTTCCCCCGCTGCATGTCCACAACGTGACAACACAAACCGTAGAAAATTTCTTTATCAGAGTCCTACTTCAATGATAACGGTACTACTCGGTACACCACGCCAAAGCGGTCACGTCCAGGGCCAATGCCGGGTGTGCCGACGGTCAGTACAGCTCACGTACCTACTGCCCTGTACCCCTCCAATTCCCCACGCACCCCTGCTGTCTGTTTTCCAGAACCCTAAGGGAGCGGTAATCCGGGATGTCAGGGATACTAGCCCCACCTGATCCCACCTCCACACTCCCACTCCTCGCTGTCACTCCTGCACTGGTTTCGCTGTTCTCCCGGCAGGTGCAACGACAGCGCAGAGGAGAGTAGGTAGGTCAGAGAGGGTGGGTATGGGGTACCAGCGGGATACCTGAGGCCAAATACAGTAGGCCACTAATTGGTGTTTTTAGTGGTTTTTACTGATCAACTATGCAGAAAGCCTCCTTTCCTCCTTGCCTCCCTGTGTCAAGCCGCACCTCGCTTTCCACTACACATACAGTGAGGCCGCTTCAGACACTCAGATAGCAAAAACAAATGATATTAATGAGGTACGAATGAGGTACGTGTTTGGCCATCTAGCGGTGCACTAAAACATTCGGGCACCGCAGGAAATTGGTGGTACTACTGGGGGCTAGTGGCAGGAGACTACAGCATACGCCTCCACTAAGCACCTCAACAGCAGTCCTAGCCCTAGGACTGAACCAGTACACGGACCACAAACCAAGCGCCTAACCCAGCGCCAGCACCTGCGTTCGACACACACTGATGCCGTGCAACACAGTCCTCCGCTCTCGCTCACAGCTTCCTATCAACTCTGCTCGGCACGGCTCCAATCACCCCGAGCCCCGAGACCGACTTGGCGTCTACTTGGCGTCTGCTTCCATGCCCACAGCAGCCTCGGACTTCAGCGTCTCGGGTCCCGCGGCTCCCACGCCTCACAGCTGGGTTCTGCCTTCGCGGAGCTTCGGCACTCGGAGATCAGAGCGTACTGCAGCGTATCCTGCGTTTCCTGCAAACTCGGGCTTAGAGGAAGGGACCTGCACAGACCACAGAGTCCTCTGAGTCAAGCCGCACTGTCGCCCGTACACGAATCGTAATCGTAATCACAGCAATCACAGCCGCTTCCGATTCATCTCAGCGTTTGTGATTGTTTTAGAATTCAGAGTTTCAACAGAATGCCAGTAGTTAGGCACAATGCAGACTTATGGGTGTACTGCTGTCCAATTAATTATGTGTGTACTGGTTAAGGATTTTGTGTGAATCATATTTGTTTCAATATGATCTACTGAGGAAATGATTTGAGAGTGCCCATATTTCTGAGTATTGTTGGGGTGGTAGGTAAAGGTGCCAATGAGAAAGAGGGATTCACATTGCACGTGCCATATTTGTGACTGGGGGAGCGGCAATGTTCACCCGATGTTGCAATTTACCATGTATCTAGGTATTACCCAATTTGATCGTTTCTAATTGATTGTATGGTACATTTGGCCAAATTCGGCCAGTACCATTCGATTGATTCAAAATGATGAAATTGGGTAATCACTACCAAACATGGGGAGCAGGGGTTGTGGGGTTTCTCCCGCCCCCATGTTTCGAAGTGATGGCCTTTAGGAGTAGCAGGGGTGTCCCCCACTTCCGAAGGTTTGGAGGCAGGGGATGGTGAAAATAAAAAGAAGTAAAGGGATCCCTGCGGCATTGGATCCAACCCACGTAGGAGGGACGGAACTGATGCTGAAGGGTCAGAAGAAAACCAGACATCAAAAGGTAAGTCTTAGTTACTTACCTGTAAATGTATTTCTCCAGCATTGGTATCTTTCATGCATATACATGCTTGAATATTCTCCGTCGTCAGACTGGGAATCCTCCTTGATAAATAATTATTAAAAATGTTTTAAAATATACACACATTGCTACCTAGCAGTGCATGTACATAGCCCATTATAGTCTATGAGCCATTCAATTGTGTAGTCCCTCCACCTCACTTTGGTCCTTTATGGCCCCAACCAATGATGTGGCAGGGCTTAAGCTCCGCCCCCGGCAGCCACCTTCAGATTTTGAACCGTAGATACTACATGATGATGCATGCCGAGCATAGGAGCAGCCTCTCAGGGGAGGCGGCGCATGTGAATCTATGAAAGATACCAATGCTGGAGAAATACAGTTACAGGTAAGTAACTAAGACTTCTCCAGCATTGGATCTTTCATAGATTCAGATGCTTGAATAGAATACCAAGCAGTTAAAAACATGCCACCATCATATACGTATATGCATAAATACAGAAAAACATATTTCTGATCAATCTTTACCATGCAGCAACATAACTGTTACCTACTTCGGGAAAGTTGGGAAAGGAGGCTGGTCCTTCCATATGCAAATAGATGGCAAAGCACTGCCTGTCCAACTGCAGTTTCCTTGTTGGTGTCCTCAGCCAGGCAGTAGTGTTTCGCGAAGGTGTGCAGAGTGCTCCATGTGGCGGCTCTGCATATGTCCTTCAAGACCACCCCTCCATGGAATGCTGTTGACGCCGCCCTTCCTCTGGTGGAGTGTGCAGAAGGTTGTCTAATTAGAGGGTCGCCTTTCATCTGATGGCAGTGGGTGATGCAGGACAATACTCAGTGCGCCAGACTTTGTTTATTAGAGATATGGTGACCTTTGGTAGAGCCAGAGAAGGCAATGAACAGTCGGTATGAGGAGCGGAACCCCTTGGTTCTCTGCAAGTAAAACTTCAATACTCTAGTAACGTCTAGAGAATGTAATGTTATTTCCGCTTCAGAAGCGTGATTCTGGAAAAAGGTTGGTAAAACAATGCGCTCAGTGAGTGCCATCTCCGAGAGCACCTTGGGAAGGAATTTAGGATGTGGCCTTAAGATGGCGCGGTCCTTCTGGAACAAAGTAAACAGAGGCTCAGAAGACAAAGCTTGTAACTCACTGATCCTTCTGGCTGATGCAATGGCTATCAGAAAAGCTGTTTTCCAGGACAAGAATTTCACTTTGCATCTGTGTATGGGTTGGAAGGTTGCATGAGGGCTGTCAAGACAGTGTTGAGGCTCCAGCTTGGGACTGGCGAGGGCGTAGGAGGATAAGTATGCATCAGCCCTTTCAGGAAGACTTTAACCGCAGGTAAAGAAAGCAAGGATTGCATCTCCGGGGTTGTTGTGTACGCCGCTATGGCTGACAGATGGACCTTGATGGAGGACAATGCGAGCCCTAGGTACAACAAGTAGGGTAGAACCTGATCAACCGAGACCGTGAGAGGATCAATGGCAGATCTCTTGCACCATCTGGAAAACCGGGTCCATTTCCTGGTGTAGGTAACTTGTGTCGACGGGGCTCTCGCTGCCCTGATGATATCCCAACATTCTGATGGTAGCTTCAGGTTCATCAGTTTGCGCTGCTCAGGAACCATGCATTGAGAGATAGGCTCCTCGGGTCATGGTGGAGGACCTTGCGGTCTGTTGTGTCAACAGATATTAATGCGTCTTGAGGCGAATCGGGGGCCCACCTGATATATGATTCAGCGTCGGGTACCAGATTTGCTGTGCCCAATCCGGTGCAATTAGGATCATAGAACAATTGTGTTCTTTCACCCTGCAAAGTACCCTCGCCATGAGGGGAATGGGGGGAAAGGCATAGAGGCAAACCTCTTGCACTTCTTGTTGTCCCTGGTGGCAAAAAGGTCGATATGCGGATGGCCCCATAAGGCAAAAATCCATTGGGTTTCCTTTCCGTCCAGCTCCCACTCGTGGGAGGATGTGTATTCTCTGCTTAGTCTGTCCGCTAGGACATTGTCCACTCCCGGAAGATGATCTGCCTTGATTTTCACCTCGTGGTGTAAGGCCCATGCCCATAGCTGTTGGGCTTCTTGTGATAGGACTTTTGATCTTGTGCCTCCCTGCTTGTTTGTGTAGTGCATGGAGGTCATGTTGTCTGTCTGGCCTGTAAGTGCCTGTCCCGCTATCACCGGTAGGAAAGCTTTCAGTGCCAACCTTATGGCTCTGAGCTCTAACAAATTGATGTGAAGCTGGGACTCCTGTGTCAACCAAGTGCCCTTGGTTTGGAGGTCTGCCAGGTGAGCGCCCCAGCCTGACAAGGACACATCCGTCCTTAGCAGAAGGGTTGATGTCAGTGTTTGAAATGGCTTCCCCTACAGAAGATTCTTCCCACCATCGAAGAGCTTTGTGTAACGTCGATGGAATCTGGATGATGTCCTCCCAGCATCCGAGAGCTTGTTTCCATTGGTGGTCCAGGGCCTCCTGAACCGGTCTCATGTGTAGCCTGCAGTTTGGTATGAGGAATATGCACAATGACATCATGCCCAGAAGGGATTTGTTAGAGCGTACAGATGTTGTCTCTTTCTCCAGGAAGCTTGATGTTGACCATTGAATCACTGCTACTCTTTCTGTCGATGGCCTCACCCTGGGAATGCTGGTATCGTGCTCGGCTCCCTGGAAGAGAGCTGTTTTGCTGGGAATGGGGCAGGACTTCATGTTGTTTATGGTAAAACCTAACTCTTTTGGGAGGTTGATGGTCCTCGACACTGCTGTGCCAGCCCTTGCGGCGGAACTTGCTTTTATCAGCCAATCATCCAGGTATGGAAAGACTTCCATACCTGCCCTCCTGAGACTTGCAGCTACAGGCACCAAGCATTTTGTGAAAACTCTCGGTGCTGATTTTAGCCCGAACAGGAGCACTCGAAACTGAAAATGAAACTCTCCCACCGTGAACCTGAGAAACTGTCTGTGTGCTGGATGGATCGGCACATAGCAGTATGCGTCCTCCAAGTCTAAAGTGGCCAAGAAGTCGTGCTTGTTTAACCAAGGTAGCACCCCTTGTAAAACCACCATCTTGAATGTTATGCGTTTGATACATTTTTTGAGTGCCCTCAGGTCCAAGATGGGTCTTCATTGACCGTTTTTCTTTCTGATGAGGAAGAAGCGGGAGTAGAAACCCTTTCCCCTCTGAGAGTACGGCACTGGTTTTACTGCTGCCTTCTGGAGTAGTTTTTGTACTTCGGACATAACCTGCCATAACATATGCACCCTGCGTGAAGAAGGAGGCAGGGAAGGAGGTTAGTCTAGAAATTCTAAGGTGTGACCATTTTGGATCAACTGAAACACCCATTTGTCCGATGTAATTGACTGCCAGCACTGGAAGAACTGGCTTACCCTTCCCCCAACCGGGGTGTGGCGTTGAGGGGAAAGTGTTTGATAGTCAGTTTTGCTTGCCTTGTGACTTCCCTTGGGCAGAGCCATGCCTGCCTCTATGGGCGGATATTTATTGTCTTGGTACGTGCCGCCTTGTGCTTTCTGACCATACGAGGAATGACCATATCCTCTGAATTTGGAAGATGAGCCTCTATAGGGACGAAAAGATTGATGGTCCTTATTTTTGTCCTTCAAAGACCTGATGGCTCGGGCTGTGTCCGTGTCTGATTTGATTCCCTTCAGGTGGTTGTCTATCTTCTTTCCAAAGAGATCTTGTCCATCAAGAACCGACTGAGAAGCGCCAATGACACCTGGACGGGGAGTCAGGGCAGAGTGGAACACACGCGACACCCAGGAAGACGGGAGACAACATCCTCAGCCAACCCTATACCAACACCTTCAGCCGCCCCTAAGTGCTACTAGATACCTCTGGGTTGTGGAACTGTCGAGACTAACTGAAGTGTGGACATGGGCAGGTGCACTGGCCATATAAGTGGGAGCGAGGAACATGTGGGGTTGCTGGGGAGGCTGGTTGAGGTGGCAGCGAGATGTGAAATGGGCTACAAATTCAGAACGGGCCTAGACCTAACTTGAGGCACAGGGTGGACGTGCATCCCATCTATGAGAGATTACGCAAGACCAACTCTTCAATTCAAGATAGAGATGCCATCTAACCAATTCCACTAATTTCCTACTCTGCATACACCTCTCAAACTCCAAACCAAAGACAACCACAAACCTAAAGCGCAACAAACCACACAAACTTCACTACACTGCAACAACAAAACATAAAACACACATAGACTCCCACAACAATACATGACGACTACCGGCCGCAAACACCCCAGGCCCAGCCAACGGAACCACCGGGGTGAGGCGGCCAACACCACATCACTGCTCTCTTGCACTTTTCCAGCTTATTCCCACTAACTCACCCCCTTCCCTTTTTCAGAGCTGCCAGAGCGCCAGGGGACCACTACGGTGGTGATAGTGCGCGGTACAAATGTCCTTTAACATTAACATTAAAATTAACATCAAAGGGCATGTCTAATATCAGCGCTTGGACTTCAGGCCTGAAATTAGTAGCCTTCATCCGGACCTGCCTTCTGAGTACTGTGCCGTGTGCCATCTGTCTGAAGCCTGATTCGGCCACATCAACCGCTGCGTCGATCATATGATCCAATGTTGCTTCACCATCAGCGATTATCGACCTAGCCTCTTCCTGGAGCTCTGGTGGTAACTGCTTCGCCAATTTGGACATGCAGAACCAAAGCTCGCGATCGAACCTTGAGGTCATGGCCAGCGCATTACCCGCTCTGATGGTAAGCGATGCAGAAGATGATACCTTCCTGCCCATGGCTTCCAGTTTACGCCCGTCTTTGTCCGGTGGTGCCGACAAAGGTGAGGCGGGATTGGCGAGCTTCTTCCTTGCTGCAACTGTGATAACCAAGTCCGGTTTTGTATGACCTCTCAAACAAAGCAGTACAGACACTGGAGCTTTATATGCCTTCTCTGGTCTGGACACCAGAGCCGGAGTAGATAAGGGCGTAGATAGGATCTTGGATCCGGACTCCCAGATCGTGTCGAGTAGAGGAATGGTGGTCACCGTTCTCCTGCGTTTGTCCCTGTGTTCATACAGCACCGATTTCCTTTCCTCTGATGCAACCTGAATTCTGAACAATTCTGCAGCCTTGCCTATTATGGTGTGGAAAGAAACCAGATAATCCGGCGGTGAGGCCTCGCATGGTGAATCTCTTCTCCTGGGCTTCTCGACTACGTAGTCATCCCACTCACTGGTTATGTCATGCTCCTGTGTTATTTCTCCTTCTTCTGGATCAGAGAATTCTCTAAAAGGATCCTCCTGCCAATCTGAGACCGAAACGATGGACGGCACCATTGTTGGATCCCCATCCGGAGCTCGAGGTCTATGCAAAGACTGTGGTGATGGGACTCTTGTCGGTGAAGCACTATGAGTGCTGCTCCTAGGTCTTCGAGCAGGCTCCAGTGATCTGGTCCTCTTTTGAGGTCTACCCCTGTGAGGTGAACTTCCTGACGTGCCTGGAATTGGAGATGAATTTCTCTGAAAGGTTTCCGTTTCTATGGGATCAGTCGGAGTATCCTTCTCCCTTTGACGTCGGTAAAACTACCTCTACGATCCTCTGTATAGATAACATCAGTATCGCGTCATGAGGATATTCAGCCTCTTCCGTGGACGGCTGCCAAGGAGGACTGTTTTGTTTCGGGCAGGGACCAGGTCTCTTGTCCACCACTTCTGCATCTGAAAATTCTTCATGGAGAATTACATCAGGGAGTTCTGCCATGTCCCCCAACGGTGTAACTTGCGGTATCAGTGGTTCAGCTTCAGTACCCTCAAGGAGATTGTCTTCAATGACAGGTGTGTGATGCGCAGAAGGCGCCTCGGACTCCAATTCCTCTGCAGTAATTTGCGGTGTCGTTGACGGTGTTGTGAACGATGCTATCTTCGTTGACGAGCGTCCCGTGGATGGTAGTTCCGTCGACGGATGTGTTTGTCCCGTCGACAAGTGTTGCGTCGACGAATGTGGTTTGCCGTTGATGAGGGCTTTGTCGATGACTGAGGTTTGGATCCCGTCGACGAAGCATTGTGGTTTGGCCGTTGACGAGTGTTCCGTGGACGAGTGCGTCGTGGACAAATGCCTTGTGGACGAATGGTGTTTTTTATTCGTCGACGAGTGCTTCGTGGACGATAAATCCAATGACGATGATCTTGCAGTCGATGATGTCTTATGTGTAATTGTCGTCGATGATGGCTTCGTCGATGGTATGGCTGATGACGGGCCCTATACCTTTCCCTTCGCTCGTGGACAGCTTCCCCATCGACGACTGCCCTCCCCAATTTTTGCAAACTCCTCCTTACCTCCGGAGGCAGATTTTGCTGATGAATGTGACTTCTTCTGGCTTGATGAATACAGTGGAGGCAGAAAGGATATTAACTCCAGCTTCCTTTTGCTTTTGGCAATGGGAGAGGAACTCCTTTCCACTGAAGAGGACCTTCTCTTTGAAGTTTGCCTCCACGATGGAATGCTGGATTGGACAGGAGCTGTCCTGACAGACTCTTCGCCTGAAGATTAATCCCTGGCTTCCAGGTGTAAAAGGAGTCTTCTGTGCCTGTCCTGAAGGGTCTTAGTGGAAAACGTTTTACAAATATTGCATTTATGAATGTCATGTGGGTACAGACAATAAATGCAATGCTCATTGGGGTCTTTCATGTAAACTAATTTCTTCTTGCACCTTGTGCAGTCCCTGAACAGGCAAGGCTTCATGACCTCCCGAGGTGCAGCCATTCTGAAGAGAAGGTTTACACGACGATTTTGAGTAAAAAACAACAGATTTTTTGTCTCAAGATTTCACTGAGACCAAAGCCCTTAAAAAGGGGAACACAGTAGAATATATTTGAAAAAATATATATTCCACACAAAAGTAGAAAAGATTTGAAAAGCTCAGAGAGCTTGAGGATTCCCTGTGTCTGTTAGACTGCGGTGAAAAATCTGAAGATGGCTGCCAGGGGCGGAGCTTAAGCCCTGTCGCCTCATTGGTTTGGGCCATAAAGGACCAAAGTGAGGTGGAGGGACTACACAATAGAATGGCTCATAGACTATAATGGGCTATGTACATGCACTGCTAGGTAGCAATGTGTGTATATTTTTATGATGACAGGGAATATTCAGGCATCTGAATCTATGAAAGATCCAATGCTGGAGAAGTAGGGGATGGGAGGGGAGATGTATTAGGTGCCGCGAGGGGTTACAATTTGGCCAGATTTGGCAGCGGAAACATTTTCATTGTGGCCAAATTGACCATGGTCAGTTCAGCCACGAAGAATTCTGCCACGGCCAAATTGTATCCAACCTGTATCTAGTGTTGTTAATAAGGAAGTGATAAGTATAACTTTTAGTGTTACTTTGTGTTTAAGTTGATGCATCTTAGATTTGAATGTGTGCAGCAAGATAATGTCAAATCTGCTGATGTAATATAAACGCAATGAAGGTGTGAGGTGTGCCATGTAACGCGTAAAGTTGACCAGCGAGGAGCTTTATATGTTCACGCAAGATAGGTGATTTTAAATGGAGAAATCATTGTGAGAGGATGCAGTAGTCTTGAACATGCATGCACAGACATACATACAAGGGGGTCTGAAGACATGTGTTTGGGACAGTTGAGGTACATGGTGAATACACAAATCTGTATGCTGCAAGCCCTCTCATAGCTAGGAATTGTGCAGGCCCAAAAACCTGGGTTGTGAGATGAACTCTGTGTGACTGGGAAAACTGCTTTACTAAAGTTAAAGGCTGAGGAAGGACAGCGGGCAGCTGCAATAATATCAGATGGTCAGTTATAGCCAGGCTCAGGTTTTTAAGACTTGGTACTATTGTGGAAAGGAGATGCAATATTTGTAAGCACATGGGAACCTGCTATTTATTGTCCAGGGAAGTCCGGCAATCTAGTAGAGTTAGTTTGTGACCAAGTAAGTAAACCTGGTGCAAGGGCCGCTTAAGGGTAGAGTTGACAAATGGTTTATGGGTTTTGATCAGTTTCTCAGGATGTCATGTGTGCTGAATTGGTAGTCATGTAGATTAACCTGAAACAAGTATGCCAGCAAGCAGGGGTGTTTCTAGATCTACAAAGGATCCAGGCTACACTAATGTCTGGACTGTCAAGAGTCAGGGCTAGCTAGCCTTTTGGTTGTAGCCCCTGAGCTTCTATCCAGGGTTACAGCCAAAGACCCAGGGCTATAGTCCCACCAGCCCCCCACTGCTAGCAATGCCTCTGCCAACAAGTCTGTGTGGATAAGATATTTATCGCCAGTTGGAAGGGAACTTGTTTTTTCTTCCCTCCTCATGTCATTGAAGTGTTCTTGAAAAGACCATGTGCATCCCGTTCGGGGGTTAGAGGTTTCCAGCCAGCTGGAACTTGTAATTAACTATGTTTGTGTGTGAATGTGCAACTATGGGACAACGTCATGACCTACCACAGAAAGATCCCAAAAAGGGGTGTGCTGTAAATATGAGCTGCTGCAAAGATATGTTGAAAGGGGATGGTAGTTAAATAAATGTGTCCATTGAGAGCGTGGGAATTAATGGAGATTGGGTTTCTTTGTATAGGCTTGACCGATCATGAGTGGGTGGATGATTTGTAATAACATATATGAGTATGTTTTAACTGTTACAAAATGTATAAAATGTATAAACTTGTGTGGTTCTAGAAGACTCTAGTTAGTTTGACTCCATCGCATCATGTAGCTGCTACTGGCCATTTGTACAATGAACTTGCTTCACGGGCAAACGTGCACTTGCTTCTTAAGAGGTGGGCCTACTTTGGGTTAAGGTGATCAGAGGTCTATCCGCACATTTTGTGTCCTTTGGCAGGCCCCAGGTTTTCTGAGACATTACGGGTTTCCTATCCGTACAACTCAGCTGCAGTGCTTCTCTGCGGGGACCAGTCTTCCATGCACGGTAAAAGGAGAGGTCTACAGGTGCCATATTGGTTAGAGGCCTGTCTGCTCCCAGGAGGTATGGTGCTATGGTCCAGCTGTGCAGGGCGAATTGAAGGAGCACCACTTCAGTCAGAGCTCTCCGGGGGCCAGTGAGTGCACTTTCCGTGGGTAAAGCAAGAGGGTAATAGGGGAAAAAGAGGGATTTTCTTTGATTTAACGTTTTTGATAAGGATAAAATAGGCATGTATGTGCAGACTTGAATTAGGTTAGGTGGGTTGAAAGGGTGAGTGTTTTGGAGAAGTGAATGAACTGTTTCATGACTTAAGTCTTTTTTGTATATATTTTTTACCTAGTTTGTTATTTTAGAGGTGTGAGGTGGTATCCCCACCAGCACGTCCCTAGTGAAGTTTGCCCTGATACCCTTCAGTTTGCTTGTCTGGTACGCTGGAGACCCTCTTAGGGGTGAGGTGGCATCTTTATAGTAAGACCACCTGTAGATACCTTTCTGGAGTATACCCTTGGCACACTTCTTTTTGTATCGACTGTGCAGATGAAGCCCTTGCTGCACTTTTCTTGGTCGGTCGAAGTAGCAAAGGGTATCATCCTGTAGTCAGGGAAAGATGGCATTGTAGTCGACAATGCCATACTAGTGATGAAAAGGGAGACAAACCGGTGTTGTGGTGAAAAACATTGCGCTCCTTTGTGCTTGAGTGAAGGAGATATCTTGAAGAAGTAAAGAGGATATGGGCCGTCATTGTGTTTTTGATATGCTGTCTTTTGTGTAAGAAGTGCTATTAAAGTGAATAGCTAAGTGAGGTGATTGTGGTGAAAGTGAACAAGGTGAGTGATTGTGGGGAAGATTAAGAAATTGGGAAAGGGGGAAAAATGATTCCTTGGGTTGAAATGGTGTGCCGCATGTTCGTCTTCTGTGTTTTAAGTCTGATTTTTTAGTTTGTTTGTTTGTTTATTTATTTATAATGCGCACTAGACCCAAGAGTATCAGGTTGCAAGGGACAAGGATATTTTCAGCTTACAAGGTTACAAAAGGCAATACAAAATACAGTGTAAAGTGCAGCCAGATAGTAATGACAGGCAAAAGAGTAAACAGTGCATCTGTTGCAAGAGGAAGGTTGCCAGATACATGGTCATAGGTGACAGTACAAGTAGAATGCAATTAGATAGTAATGACAGGCAGCATGATAAACAGTACATATGTTGCAAGATATAGGTTACTAATTACAAGGTCATAGGTGACAGTGAGTTACAGTCCTGAGGTAGCTGTAAACAGTATATCTATCGGGGCGGCAAGCTACATATATAAAAAGGCAGTGAGGATCCAAGGGGTTGTGCTAAAAAAAAAAAATGGGCAAAAAAGGAGAGACTGTGCCTTTTTCCACTAGGGTAGGCTGCAAATGGCAGTGGAAAAACAGGAGCGTGAAAATTTGGAAGACGCATTGAGGCTGGAAGAGGTAGTGCTGTTACAACAGCAGAGAAGTGAAGAGCGGGAAGAAGTGAATAGGCAGGCAGAGGATGTAGAAGAAGGAAGGTGGAGGCATGGACACGTTTAGATAGTCAGCTATCAAGGAGGTCAATGTAGACCTTGAGGATTGATGGGTCACTCTGGGTACAAGATTTGAGCAAGAAGAATGGGAACCGTCACCCTACGGTAGTGCTGAGTATGTTTCTGTGTCCATAGAAACAACAGGGACAGTGATAATAGTAGCAGGAGAGGAGAATGAATGGGAATCGGATGTTGAGCAGGAAGAACAGGATGTAGCAGCCTCACTGCCCTCTCTAGCAGAGTGACAGAGATTGCACCATGGGGTCTTACAACTATTGGTACTTCTATGGCCACAGTGAGCAGCAGGGGAAAGATGGGGAGAACCCCAGTAAAGGCGGGTGTGACTCAATTGCTGTTTCTCCAGAAGGGTCAGGGAAGGGCATATTATGTCCTGTGGTCACACATGGATCAGAATCATTTGATGAAGACACTCCTTTCGCTCACTGCAGGGGCGGGGAAGTGGATTTATGTATTAGAGAAGCACACTGCCAGTGTCATGTTGGCCATAGGGGACCTGATAAGCTTATTCACGGCTCTAATGGGGGAATGGTCAGACGAGCTTTCGAGGCATGCAGGGTATCCCAGAGTTCAGTTAAATACAGACACACATGATGGAGCAGCATTTAATAATGACAGGGCACAGGTATGGGGGCCCTGTGAGTTATGTATCCTGATATGCCAGATATCAATTCTATTTTGGCAAAGACAATGAAGTTAGATGACGATCCTGCTGCACATATCCAGTTAATTCAAGAGATGTGGAGGGCAGAGAGAGGAGAAGCGTGGGGTAAGATCCTGGCCATTTTGTATCATATGCTTAAAAAGGGACTTCCTAAAGAAGTCCAACATGACTTAGATAAATCACTAGAGATGGAGGCCAAGGGTTGGCCAGAAATGTAGGCACATATTGTGCATGTATGTAAGAGGAGGCAAGAGAAAGAAAAGGAGAGCATGGGGCAGGCACAAAAGGCAGAAGCCAAGCTGGTTCAGAAATAGCTAGCGAAGATCTATTTGGAAGGAGCAGTGATTACCAGTTCAATGGAGGGACAGCAGGGACAATCTGGACAATGGGGACATATTGAATCGGGTGTGACACAAGGGTGAATGGATGGGTATGATCCCGGGCAAAGGCAAATGAGAGGGTTTCTGAGGGGTAGGAGAGGATTTTCATGAGGTCATTTTGCAGGTTCGGAGGAATGGGGCTCTGGTTTAATGGGCCGGTGGGAAATAACTATGGAGGTTTGTATGGGATCCTGTGTCGGTCATGTGGAAGAATGGCACACATGGCACAATATTGTCAGAGAAGGCTACAGTATTTCAGCATAGGTGCCCAGCAAATGCAACCTCCGACCATGCCATATGCCCCAGGTTCTGTGCAATCGTAGCAGGTACGGATTGAACAGAACCCGGCACCTCCGGCTGCACAGACCTTTGCATGCCAACCAACCATGCCAGCACAGGCACCGGTGCAGGCATGGGAGAAACACCCTTTACCCCATTTAATGGTCACTCACTTCACTGGAGCAAGTGTTTTTGGAGCGAATCCTATTCCAGTCCCCGGTGCCAATATGTACCAAGATTAGGACAGCCCACAGGTATCTCTGATGTATCCAGCCCTGTCTGTTACTGCCAAAACAGAAGAGGAAACCCGGATAGGTGTAGAGGTAGGTGACACAACATTTTCATTTATGGTCGATACAGGGGCTACAAAATCGTGCATCAAGGAAGGTGAGTTCCTCTTGTCAGGCAAAGCAATGGACACGTAGGGATTCTCTGGGGCTGTCCTGTTAGTTCCTTATAACAAGGATCTGCATATTAAGGGAGGTATCAGAAACAGCAGGCAACAATTCCGGGTTCACCTGAATAGACTTGGAAGTAGTTATTTTCCTTGACAGAGACTTGTTCTTCATTCTTGAAGTCCGGGTTTCATGAAGAAAGGGGTGAGCTTTCTCCAATGCAACCTGCTGGTTAAAAACAGACCCGGCAGGCTGACTCTGGGGACACTGCCCAGAAACAGGGAAAAAACCCTTGTATGGGGAAACAACCCTGTAATGTCCATGGGTCTACAGCAGACGAGTAGAGTCTTCAATACTCCATGGAGTAACCGATTGGATCCGGCTGGTGAGTGGAGCATGGCAGACACAATGCCAGCCAGGCAGAATCCAAAGAAGAACAAAGACCAGGGCAGCACAAAGAGCATAGAACCAGGAAGGCAATAGGGAGAGGAAAGAGGAGTCAGAGAGAGGCAAGGAATCAAGAGTCCTTAGCACGGTAGCAGGCAAAGACAACCAAGTGTTGAGATGCAAGGTTTGCTGGCTCACCGCCGCTTAAGTTTCGTTACGCAGGAGAGAGGCAAAACATCTAGACCGCAGCACTGAACAGCGCTGCATCCATAGGGCAGCCATCTTGGGGGAAACAATGGCCACCACAACCCTGCAACGTCCCTTCCAAGTGGCCCAAAAGAGGAGCACGAGGCATGGCATGACAGTAGGTACACATAATATGTCCGCTCCCTTGTTGTATTGCACAGATTACCCTAGTGAATCTTTTGGGCAAAGATCTCCTTAGTCGACTCCACATGTTGATCACCTTCATGGAGGAAGGTATAGTATGTTCGGCTCCAGGTTTGTATCCGGTAAGAGAAGCAGCACTTTTGTATGCCTACTGCAGTGATATCACAATAAGGGGGGATACCTGTACACTCAGCTTTGTTTCTTTATGGAGTAATGGTTGTGTTGAGTTGGGTCTCAGGATGCAGAGACCAGACATGGCGGATACTGATTGAATTTTTGTTTCGGAGTGCTGAGTCACAGAAGGTAACACCAGGCACCATTGTCATGGTTCTGCTAGAAGCAGTACTTATCAAGAAAGACAGGGTAGTTCTCTAAGCCACTGGTGAGGATGGTGGAGAGTGGTGCACAGTCTTGTGCATCGATCCAACCTTATTGCTAAGAGACTTGTCCGATGAACAATTGTTCAATGACACCGGAGAGATGGTTTTTAAGATTGGGGTACCTTGCCAGATAGCAATAGAGCAAAGGGAAGTACCACAGACCATGCTCAGCGTTGGACATGCATCACCATATTGGAAGGAGGATTTCAAGAAGGTGCCAGGCCATTTATGGACCAGCAGTCCTCATGATGTGGGGCTGCTAAACAGTGTTGGAGCAGTATGGATACAATTGAAACCTGGTGCGATACTACCACATGTTAAGTAGTACCCCATGTCTAGAGAGGCTGACAAAAGGATTTATGAGACCATTATGGCATTGTTGAAGCAAGGCATAATACAACCTTCTGTGTCCCCATGCAACACAGCTATCTACCCTCTGAAGAAAGTGAAGGGGTCCAGTTGGAGGTTGGTCCAGGATGTGTGCCCTCTAAATAACATTGTTAAGGTGGAGTTCCCTGTGGTACTGAGTCCTGCTACCCTTCTCTATAATATCCCGACAGTGTTGATCCGTTTCACATTGATCGATTTAAAGAGTGCATTTTTCTCTTACACCCCGATTCTCAGTACCTCACTGTGTTTACGTATCATGGTCAGAGTTTCGAGTACACAAGATTGCCTCACAGGTACTGTGAATATCCAAGAATTTTCAACAGGGTGGTTCAGATGGATTTGAGGAATTTATATGTGTCCTGTACAGTAATCTAGTACATGGATGATTTACTAGTCTTTAGCACTTCAGAAGAGCAGTGTCAAGGAGAAGGGGGACAGTCTGGACAAAGAAAACTTTAATTGCAATACTGCCAGACAGATGTAGTATATTAGTAAATAGTCAAATACACTACGTACACTAACAGTACTAACCCAATAGCACTCGGAAATGATACCGCAGACAGAGCGGCAAAAGAAGCTGCATATTTCCCATTTACAGATTCCCAGAAAATGGAATCTGTGTCCCAGCAAGTACAGTTGACAGTACTGTACACTGAGGTCTCTTTGCTTCAAATTATGGAAATGGAGGAAAGAGAACTTAAGGATGAAAAGGAGCTCTGTGCAAAGAACGGATGTGCCCTCTCGTGCAAGGATTTGCTGTGGAGACAGGAACTTACAGGAAAGGTAGTAATGCCTCTAGAGCTGCTTCTTGTGGCTCTAGAACAACTACATTACCCGTTGCACAATTCTCAGCAACAAATCGCTGCAGAGTTCCAAGAGGAATGGTTTATACCAAAACCCCAAGAACAGGTAAGTAGATTTGTAGGGAATTGTATAGTTTTTAGAGAATGTAATCCTGGAAACACAAGGAAGACGCTAAGAGCAATTTTGGCCAGCCCCTCTGGGTCATTTCAGGAGTGCCATATAGATTGTATAGATATTATTCAAAGATGTCATAATTTTAGCTACCTCATTGTTGTTGTTTGCCCCTTTTTCTGATGAATCAAGGTTGGTCCTACACCCTGATGCTAGGTCTGCTGCAAAATAATTGGTGAGGGAGGTATTTCAACAGGGGGGAAATGTGTGATGTCCTGAAGTCTGACAATGGGCCCAATTCTTTAATGTCTTGTTCTCAGAAATCACTTCACTCTTGGGGATCAAGCACAAGTTGTGTTCAGTGTTCCACCCTCAGGCAAATGGGATCAGGGAGAGATTGAACAGAGTTTTTAAGGTCCGTCAATCTAAACTTTGTAGTGATTTCTGTAAGAACACACAGCATCAAATGCACACAAGTCAGCAGAGATTCTTGGTGAGGAGTTTAGGGAATACCTTAGGGCTTAAACAAAGAGTGTCAGACTTGTATTTTCACAGCCTGTGTCTTCTCATCAACAGTCTACAGGAGAAAACAGCAAAGAATCTGACGATCTACACCAGCCACAGTTGTTCCTTTGGGACCTGGTTTTCGTCCACACTTTCATCAGAAACTGGAACAAGCAGCATTTCGATGGGCCACACCGCGTGTTTTTCACAACTCCATCTGCTGTGAATATGGAGGGCAGCAAGAACTGGGCCCATATCAGTGACGTGCAATGGGATACCGGTGCCACTCCACCAGCACATGACCAGGAGCAGGCTCAAACTTAAGTACGCCCTAAGAATTCTTTTCAGTTCTTTCTAGTAGAAAAGGGTGCAGCGAGCGAAAACCAGAAACTGTTATTATAAAAGGGTACAACATTCATTGTTTGCCAGTAATTTTTTTAAAACATCAAAAAACATAGAGGATTGTGGGGAAAGCTATATAAGGGGTGCGGGTTCGCAAATAGAGTTACATTAATGGGGGAAGGAGGGCTTGGGCAGGACCCTCCTCCCCCAAAAGATGTCTCTTGTTATTGTGTTCAGGTGTGGCAGATAGTGTGGATGTGAATATTTTCAACTTGTCTAGTATTGTAGAATTCGATGAAGCATTATTCAGGTCAAAAAGAAGTGTTGATTTTGACTTTATAGCCAATCAATGATGAAGATGTAAATTCAGATTCAATAATAGATGCACATGGCTTTGCAGCAGATAACCTTTGGTACAATCACATGAGAAGTGTGGGCAGAGAGAGATTTGTAGGATTTTGCTACATCTGTTGTCTTATCCCCCCTGCTTCTGGTGTCCCTAGGATATTTATACGAGATGAGATAGAGTTAGCGGAGGCATTAAATCTGGTGCATCTAGCTTTGTGCAGGGTTTGAGGGCAGTTTCAAGGGCAATCAGTCACAGAATCTATCCTTCTTCTTGAGGAGGAGTGTTCGATCACAGACCGTAAAGAGCAGAAAAATGTGCAATGTGTCAGGATCCCTTCTATGTTAACTGTTCCATCATTAGTGAAACCAGCTAGAGACGGTACAAAGAACAAAGCTACCTTATATCAGCGTTTGCCTGCTGTTTCTTTAAGTCCTCGCCATAAGCATTCACTTAGGAATAGCAGACATCGGTTGCCGTAGCGACTATGGTAGCCATTATGCTCTCCATACATAGAGTAATCCTGAGAGAGGGGACGTAGGTCCCATGGCAACCTATTTAAACTTCTGGGTTCTTCGACTCTGCGCTTCTGATTTTGAATGAATCACGGCTCCACGTTGTTTTGTCCTGCTTTCTTGCAAACCTGTTTTGATCCTTTACCCTCATCTTGTAATTACCTGTTTACCCGGCCTGGCCTTTGGTTATTCTTTGTCAACTGATTGCAACTTGGACTGCTTACCCGTGTGCCGAACCAGCTTGCTCTCTGGACTCCTCTTGCCTGTCGATTCAACCCGGACTGCTTACCCGTGTACCAAACCAGCTTGCTCTTCGCACTCCTCTTGCCTGCCATTTCAACTCGGATTACTTACCTGTGCACTGAACCACCTTGCTCTCTGAACTCCTCCTGCCTGTCGATTCAACTTGCTGCTTACCCGTGTACCGAACCAGCTTTCCTCCGGGAACATTGTGCCTTCTTGCCTTATCCTTCGGCGCTTTGGTTGGAAACATTACTGAACTCTTTGTTGGGGAGTTTGCTACACCCAGTGTACTATCCAAGAGCCCTTAACTTGAGACTGTCCACAAACAGTTCTGAGGTCGTTAGGCGTCCTCGTTCCGGCGGGATAGTTACTGCCATTCTCTGTCTAGGCGTCCTCGTGCCGTCGGTTTAGGGTTAGGATACACTGGCTGTCTGGTGAAGCTAGAAAGTCCCCCAACCCAAGAAGTGGTAAGTATTGATCCTGGCTACTCCATTCTTTTGATTCCTCACTTATCCTTGGCTCATGTGGTTTCCTATGTATTATAGAACGCATCTCGGTCCAATTGTCAAGTTAAAGAAGATCTATCTGGTATAAGGAAACATCTCCTGGTTAGTGTTACCTTCTTGTTCCACTGTTGTTGTCTTGACTTATTGCCTGGCTTTATCAAGTGATCATTTCTTTTTTCCCCCTCTGCAGTGCCTGGTCTTTGTGTGGTGTTCCCATCTTTTGACTAATTGATCCCTCTGTAATTTACCTTGTGTGTTCAGAGGGTTACATTGGTAAAAGGAACTCAACAGCTACACTACAGGTACAAGTTGAGTTCTAACTTGGATTCTGACATAATCAGAAGCCTTATAAATGGACGGCAATGATACCTTGGCAGCATTAATGCAGCTTGTGGTTGAGCTTCGTGCTGACATGCAAACGGCTCATGCTACTACGCAGGCTAGGATTGACGAACTTCATGCTAGAGTCCCCGTGGTTGAGCTGATTCCCAGTCAGGCAGTTGAATCCGATTTCGGTCAGGTGCTGTCTCCACCGGCGGCCGCCGCTCTGGGAATCATGGCAACGCTGCATCCTTTGGCACCCCCTGAACGGTTCCATGGGGATCCTAGAGTATATTGCACCTTCTTGAACCATTGCTGTTTGCATTTTCTGTTTCGTCCAAATGCCTTTCCGGATTCCACTACCAAAGCCACTTTTGTTCTTTTCCACTTGGCTGGTACCGCGGCAGCTTGGGCCAATCCTTTGCTGGAGGCGGGAAGTCCACTCCTGTTTGACTGTGATGCGCTATTAGAGGCAATGAGTCGAGTATTCGATACTCGATACAAGACTCAGGGCACTGAATTAGAGCTCTTGGCTTTGCAACAGGGCAACACCCCTCTTTTGGCCTATGTTGCCAGATTCAACCAGCTTGTCGCCGAAACAGGATGGCCTGAGGATAAAAAAGCCTTGTTGTTCTATAAAGGGCTTTCGGATAGCCGCAAAGATACTCTTGCAATGGTTCCTGTTGTCCCAAAAGCTTTTCATGAACTATTAGATCTTGGTCTACAGATCGATGCTCGACGAGCAGAGAGAAAGGGAGAAAAGAGACCTTTGCTTCCTATTCTTGTTACTCCTTCTTCCGCAATTGCTAATCAAACCAAACCAATGCAAATCGTTGCAGTCAGGGGTCCATTGACACTTAGTGAAAGAGAGAGAAGGTGACTGGACAGTCTATGTTTCTATTGTGGCTCGGCAGAACATTTTTTCAAGCTTTGTCCCAAGGAGCCCAAGAAGTCGGGAAACGCGAAAACTTGGTAGCGGATGGAGTCCACCTACCGAGTTTTCTGCATCCGACTCCACTATGATTTCTCGTGTCACGATCCATGCCTCCTTCAAGTCCCAAACAAGTCCTCTGTGGTACGGCGAACCCGTATTGGATGCAGGGCTACGGGAAATTACATTGATCTTGCCTTTGCCCAGGAACACAATGTCTCTCTTATTCCAAAAGATCGTCCTGAAGTGGTCGATGCTGTTGATGGCAGCACCTTGGTTTCAGGGTTGGTTACTAAACAAACTGTACCCTTAATGATGACTTCCGACTCAGGACACAGGGAGACCGTTTGTTTTGACGTTATAACAGCACCCCAATTCAGAATGATCCTAGGATTACCTTTGCTAAAAACGCATAATCCGGTCATTGACTGGGTCACTAGGGAACTCTATTTCAATTCAACGTATTGTAAGGACAACTGTCTTGCTGCACTACCGATTCTTTGAGTTATTGTCGATCCTTATTGGGTATAGCTTCTACTGTTGGCGCGCTTTCCTCGATATCTTTGCCTCAGGAGTATACTAAGTACAAGGATGTCTTTCATCCGAAAGGGGGCTGATATACTTCCACCCCATAGACCATATGATTGCCCCATCGACATCACACCAGGGGTGAAAATACTGAATGGCAGGGTCTACTCCTTGGCGCAGAAGGAGTATGTCATTCTTAAACAGTACATCGAGAAATCCTTAAGTACTGGGTTTATCCGTCCATCACAATCTCCTGCAGCTTCTCCCATGTGTTTTGTCCCCAAAAAAGAAGGGGATTTGCGTCCATGCATTGAATATCGTGAATTGAACGCGATCACCATTTGTAATCAACATCCGATTCCTTTGAATTCAGTTCTCCTTGATCAATTGGGTTCTTCTAAGATCTTTATCAAGTTAGATTTGAGAGGTGCTTAAAACCTCGTCCGGATGCGTTCTGGTGATGAATGGAAGACAGCATTCAAGAACAAGTATGGTCTCTTTGAATATTGTGTTATGCCATTTGGGTTATGCAATGCTCCGGCAACTTTCCAACATTTCATAAACGATGTATTCCAGGATATATTGGATATGTGTGTGGTAGTGTATCTAGACAATATTCTCATCTATTTGCCAACCTATGATTCCCATGTTCTGCATGTCTCTTCTGTTTTGCAATGACTTCGAGGGAATCAACTCTATCCCAAGTTAGACAAATGCATATTCCATGCCACTACAGTAGAGTTTTTGGGTTATGATATCACCAATCGCGGTATACAAATGAGCAATGCTAAAGTTCAGGCTATCCTGGATTGGCCAGTACCATGTAATTTAAAGCAGCTTCAGTCTTTTCTTGGATTCTCGAATTTCTATAGATGCTTTATCAAATCTTTCTCCTCCATGTCAGCTCCCTTGACCGCCCTCACGAGTTCCAAGACCATTTTTGCCTGGAATCAAAAAGCCCAGGAGGCTTTTTGTCAAATGAGAATGTATTTTGTGCCTCCTATTGCAATTAATATATATATATTGGCCTACGCCAAGCTGCTTATAAGTCACTTGCGAAAAGTCTGTGTTGCAGGGTCCTGAACTTAAAATCAATGTAAGCCACCATTTTAGGTCAATCCGCCATTTTATGTTCGCTTTGTAAAGTCACCCTGTGAGTTAAAATGGTGGACGATGTCATTCCGAAATACAACATGGCCGTCTTGACCTCTGTGTGTAATTAATATGTAACTTGCCTGCAGGCCACTTGTTGAGGTCGTGAACTGAGACCTTGTCCTTCGTTGACCTGTGTGTAAAGGATTACTCGTGCAATTAAACTAATCCACGAGGATATGTTTAGAACAATGTATTCAAATACTGAATGTAGAACACTTGTTTAACTACATTGTATTAATGTTTGAGAAGACCTGCATGGGAAATCCCAGAATACACAGTTGCCGTGTAGGCTTGTTGATATATGTATTAAAAGCAAACCAGTTACATGTGGATATGCAAACTCGGCATGAACCCTAGATCAGTGATGTATTAGAGGAATATTAACCCGAAGTAGGGTTGGACATTGTGTTCGCGAATAGTATAAAAGAGCAATGAATTCTAATGAACAGCGTCTCTCACTGAATACACCGAACCACACTGGATTTCGCTGTGTTGCACTGAGGTCCGATAGCTATCTGATTCTGTTTTGTTCTTTGTAACTGAATTCAGTATAAATTAAAGTACTTTGTATGTTCCTTTGTAACCCATGTCCGGTGTATTTCCTTTTGGGGTACTCAGCCTCGATATTTTGATTCTGTTTTCACAGTTGGCGCCCGAATAGGGACCCTCAAGATTGATGCCGGATTATCGAGGGTTGACCCTCGCTATCGGACTGGGATCGGACGGTGTGACAAAAGGGGGTCCCACTGAACGAGACGCGACACCTCAGCAGCGCTGCACGACCCGATCCCTGGATGATTAGCTTGTGGTCCGAGAACGGCATCTTGACGAGGGTCCGCTTATCGAGGCGGGCAGATTTGCCGAAATCACCACACACGAGGTAAAATTAGTTAGGTAAGATCCTTTGAAATCCGATCGAACCTCCTTAGGCTTGATCAGGTGAGTCATGACCCGACTCTTAATATAATCCATATAATTTGATTTTGGCGTATTGTATCTGCAGACACAATTATTGACCAGGTAACACCAATAATTTGATATGCCTGGGAAATTGTCTACCTGCTTCAGGGCGTTGTTCCACAGCGATAGACAATCTTTGGAATTTAGCCGTCCAGCACCACAGGAGGGGTCGCCGGCATGTACTATGTACTGTAAGCCTGGCATTAGAGGTGTAGTGTTTAATGACATTTGGCACAGACAAACCAGACATGCCTCCAAACTTCAGTGGCCAATTAACGGTATTTTCAAAATCCCTCGTATTGAATATTTAGAGTCAATTCTATTAAAGAAAAAGGCTAGACCTGCAGCATTTTATGTTTTGCAGAATTGGAGAAAAGAAGCGTTGCAGCAACTTAAATGTAGAGAAAAACATGCTCGCCGTCATAAGACGAATGCCGAAAAAGCATTATTGTATGACCAAGATAAACATTCTGAATCGACTAGGAATATGGATAGGGCTTTCTCATTTGGAATTCAGAAAATCTATCCTTCTAAAGACCTTCATGTTTCCAACAAATTCATAGACAAATTGTTAAATGAACGAAGGCCTGGTGCCTCTGCGCCACCTCTGTATGTTCCTCTTCCTGCTGCTTTGCCTCTTCCTCCTGCTATTCCTGCTCTACCTGCTGTTGTTCCCTTTGTTCCTGCTCCTCCTAATGTTCCTCTTCCTCCAGCTCCTCCACCTCTTCTTATCGCACCAGTACCAGTACCTCCATTGAATTTGTCTGCTCGCTCTCTTCCAAGTGGTCCTGAGCCGCTTGTAGTCGATCGAGGTGCAGGGTCGATGGTTGTCACTCGCAATACTGTACCACCAGAGAAGAAACGTGAGTTGATTGCATGGGCTAAGCATTGTATGGAGAGGGATGATCAAGCTAATGTTTTTGCCACACTTTATAATATGGATAGTTTTCCTGAGAAAAATGTTTATATTGAAGGTTTAGGGATTCATTTATGTGTAATGTGGGGCAAATTAAATAATACAGATCTCCTGCAAGGGTTAAGGGATCTAACTTTAGCGTTTTCTAGAGACACTGTGGAGAAAGTAAATGAGCATGTCGAGAGGTTATTTGGGTATAGAAAGGAGTTGGAAAGTTTACAGAATGAGGATGACGAGGGGGAAAGTATGTATGTACAGAAACGGTTCCTTCCTTGTCGTAAATCGATATCTGAAGAAGCACGAATTTGTACAAAGGACGCGCTTAGATGGATTTCAGATATGTCGATAACTCCAGTTGAAGTATATGACACATATAGTCAGTATACGCCAGAAATGCAGAGGAAAGTGATACAGGTAATGATAGAGTACCTACAGGATGATTGTGTAAAATGAAAGATTAGTTGTCCCACAGTGTTATTGAGTATTTATAAGAGAGCTTTTTCACTTGACACTTCTTCAACTGCTTTAGCACTCGACTTAGCTCTGTTGCTTAGTAAGCGTTCGGAGTTGCCTACTTCTCAGTCTCCTATGAGAGAGGTTCCTCCGACATTTGTCCCGAAGGTTGAGATTGCAGCTGATCATGCAGCAAATATAGTCGCTGTGAACATTCCTGCACATTATGTATCGCAGTTTGTTCATGTCCCGTTCTCAAGACAGGAAGTGAATACTATTAGGCAATCTATTCCTGATATTAGGAAAAATCCGACAGGATTCTATAAAGAAATAGAGTCTATCTTGCAGTCTTCAGTGTTCACCTTAGGCGATATTGATTTGTTATTTCCTGTACTCCTGCCCGTAGATTTGTGGAAACAAGTTAGGACTATAGACGACATGCCAGGGTTGGGAGATACATGGGCGAATATAACTAGATTCGATGGAGAAAGGCCAGCTGGTGAAAGACAGCCCCAGGTGATACTGACTTTGCCTGATAGAATTATTGCAAAATTAAAAACCATAATCCCCAAGAAAAGAATTATTTGGGACAACCTTACGGCCTGTGTCCAAGGGAAGTCTGAGGGTGCTACCGAGTTCTTTAATCGGTTCGAACAGGTATTCTCGGATTTCAGCAGACAAGACTTAGGCACAGAGTCTGAGAAAAGGTTATTTGTCGACAAATTTGTGCGTGGATTGCTGCCTGACATCCATTCACAAATGATGTCTTCTGAGAGCGCTTGGCAGGCGAAGTCCCAATCAGAAGTACTGCATATGGCTCAGTACTACGAGAATCGTGTCAATAATGAAAAAAGATAGAGTTGAAAAACGAAAAGGTGATTTAAAGACTAAAGTACTATTACAGCAAATTGTTAGAGGCCCCAGAGGGGGTAGTTCGCAGATTAGAGGTCAGTATGTCCTGCAAGGGAATGTGCCCTTGGGTCCTGTGAACATTAACCAGTGTGCCTATTGTCGACAAGAGGGTCATTGGCGTGCACAATGCCCCGTCCTTTGACAGAGGTCGAATAACACATTTGGGAATATGGGTAGACGATCCAGAGGTTGCCCGGGTGTAGGGGGCCCTGGTAGAGGTGAGTTTGCACAGGATCCTCAGCAACCTTTTTTGCAGGATAATTAGACTTCGAGTGTGGACACTAGGAACATATTTGATCATCCTTCTGCTGCATATCTCTCTGAAGAGCTTCCTTTTGATGATATTCGGTTTCGTTAGGATTGCCCGAAGCAGGGTTTGGAACCTATACCTATTATCGTCAATCAGAAAGGTCCCTACGTTGAAATGGTGGTGGGAAATAGGAAACATCCGTTTTTGATAGACACTGGAGCACAGAAGTGTTCCATTGATCATTCGCGGGTTCCAAACATTCCACTGTCAGGGCAAACCAATGTTTCTGTAGGGTTTTCTGGCACACCAGTTGTTTGTCCAGTTTCTTCACTGGTACCCATTTCTTTGGGTCCCTTCACGGACCACTGTCCATTTCTGTTGAACTCGAATTGTGGAGAGAACTTGCTGGGGTTGAATCTGTTAAAAGAATTAAATGCAGTGATTTATTGTTCTTCTGATGGAGTGCACTTGACGATTTCACCACAGCAATACTCTGTCTCGCAATTCTTGACTAGACCTTTGCCGCCAGAATTCATTAATGTACCAGAGAGCTTATGGGCTGTTGACGACAATGATGTCAGTGTTTTACAGATTGAGCCTGTTAAGATAGTTTTGAAACATGGAATTGAGCTGCCACGCATTCCCCAGTATAAGATTTCAGTTGAGGGCGAGCAAGCTTTGAAATGCATTGTTTCCGACTTTGTGCATCGCGGGGTGATTGAAGAAATTTCAGGAAGTTTGTGTAATAGTCTGATTTTACCCGTGTACAAGAAAGGCGAAAATGCAATTCCATTTCGTTTCATAATTGATTTACGTGCTATTAATAAAGTCGTCGCTCCACAATTTCCAATTGTGCCTGATGTGACGACAATATTAACCATGATTCCAGCTACGGCTACTTACTTTAGTGTTGTGGATCTAAAGAATGCTTTCTTTAGTATTCCTATACACAAGGATAGTAGATACTTGTTCGCGTTCACCTTAGGTGGACGCTCGTTCACATTTACTCGTGCACCTCAAGGGTACACAGAGAGTCCTAGCATCTATAGTAGGGTTTTGAAAGAACAACTTGTTACCCTTGAATTGCCCTCTACTTGTACATTGCTTCAGTATGTTGATGACTTGCTTTTAGCTGCTGACTCTGAGAGCGCCTCTAACGAGGGCACTCTGTTATTGCCTATCCATCTAGCTAAGCATGGTCACAAAGCTTTGCTTAAAAAGTTTCAATATTGTTGCCAGGAGGTCGCCTATTTAGGCTATCTCCTGTCAAATGAGGGAAGAAGATTGACACCTGAAATAATAAAACGCATTTCTGGCATGTCTGTCCCAAATACACAGAAGGAAGTTAAAGCCTAGGTAGGTATGGGTTCTTACTGTAGGTTGTGGATCCAAAATTATTCGCTAGTGATCAACCCGATTTTGGTTTTGAAAAAAAAGGGCATTTCTTCGCCATTGCCGTGGAACGCGGAACACCAGCAATTGTCTGACTTGCTCAAGACTGCATTATGCTCTGCACCAGTTTTGGGCACACCAAACTATGAAAAGGCCTTTGTGTTGTTTGTGCATGAATGTGATGGATGTGCTTTGGCTGTATTAACGCAGGAACATGGAGGGAAGAATGGGCCGTGCGGTTACTTTTCTTCCACCCTTGATCCTGTAGCATGCGCTTTGCCAAGATGTTTACGAGCTGTTGCTGCTGCGTCTGTAAAACAGAGTGAGGGAATGGTCCTACGCCATGATCTAACCCTGATGGTGCCTCACTCTGTAGATGTTCTACTGAACTGAACCCAAACGCAACACCTCACTTCCGCACGGTTGACAAGATATGAATTGATCTTGTTTGCTCCTCACATTCAAATTAGGAGGTGTTGTGTTCTTAATCCGGCTGAACTCCTACCTTTCCCGCAAGATACTACTTGCGGCGATGAAGAGTCACATGACTGTCTGTATACTACCGAACAAGAGACAAAGGGTAGAATTGATTTGATAGACACTCCTTTGGATAATCCGCAAGGAGAGCTGTTTTGTGATGGATCCTGCTTCAAACTTCCGGATGGTACATCCACAGCTGCTTATGCAATCACCACATTAAGCACGATCGTGGAGACCAAGAGAATTACGCATAACTCTGCGCAGGCCACAGGGATTATAGCATTGACCCGAGCTTGTGAACTTTCCAAAGGGCTTGCAGTAAACATATATACTGATAGTCAGTATGCCTTTGGGGTGGTTCACAACTTTGGGAGACTTTGGTCAGAGAGAGGGTTCTTAACTTCACATGGCACCAAGATCCAACATGGCTCCCTAATAGTACAACTGCTCTCAGCGCTTGCGCTCCTTACTCTGTTAGCCGTCATGAAATGTGCAGCACATCGAAAGATTACAGATGACATAGGAAAAGGGAATGCTTTCGCTGATTAGATAGCTAGACAAACTGCTACCGATCCCCTTACGGAGATGTGTGTTTCAAAGGAGACTGTAAATGTTTATGCAATGGATGAAGGTGTTGGGTCTGTACGGGATATCCAAGCTGATGCCACGTTAGAAGAATCCAAGAAGTAGGCTGAAGGCTTGGGGAAACTTGATGATGACGGGTGTTGGGTGGAATTAGTTGAAGGGAAATGGCTACTCCCTGACGCGTATGTAATGATGATGGCCATCATGGCCTATGGTCCTACGCATGTATGTGCCCAGAAAGTGACAAAAATGTTAGAGAAAGTTTGGGCAAATGACAAAATTTCAAAAATTGCCCAGCGCTATGTTCAGGGTTGCATGATTTGCCTACAACACAATATGGGAAAGGGGACAGCAACTCCAAGGGGAAGTTTCGGGCCACCCTCTGTCCCCTTTGAAGTTATTCACTTTGATTTTATTGAAATGGAGCGGTGCAACAATATGAAGTATGTGCTGGTGGTCATCTGTGCTTTCAGAAAATGGGTTGATGCCTTCCCTGTCAAAGATGCTACAGCCATGACTACTGCGAAAACCATGTTAAAGGAGTACTTCCCACGGTTCGGGCTACCAAGAGTTATCTGGTCGGACAATGGTCCACATTTTGTGCTGCTGTAATTCTGCAGATATGTGCAGCAGTACAGATCAACAAACGGTTCCATTCGGCCAGACAGGCTCAGAGCGCCGGACTAGTAGAAAGACGCAACGGTATCATCAAGAACAAGCTCGCTAAGACGTGTGCTGGCACTAAGTTAAAATGGCCTGACGCCTTACTGATCGTGTTATTATCCATGCGTACAACCCCTCAAACTAAGACTGGGCTCTCTCCATTTGAGGTGGTAATGGGGAGACCTGCCAATATCTGGAACCTTCCTAAATGTAGCTCGTTAAGAAATGTTGAAAATGTATTACTTTCAGATTATTGCAGCCAGTTGACTAAAAACCTGTATTTGATTTATCACCAGGTACGAGAGGCTTTACCTATGCGATACGAGGGCCCGGGCCACAGCATACGGCCTGGAAGTTGGGTGCTCATCAAGGCATTTTAGCACTCTTCCTGCCTTGCACCTCGCTGGCGGGGCCCGTTCCAAGTCCTGTTGGTCACCCAAACAGCGGTGCGGGTTTCTGGAAGAAAGAATTGTATCCACGCGTCGCACGTCAAGAAACTTCCTCACCCAGTGCCACACGATACAGAAGAAACAGAACCCCTCGCTAACGCTGCAACTAATGATCCCAAAGCAGTAAATAGCGCCGAGAGTGTGTTGGAGAATCTTTCTGAGCCCTTGAGGCTTGGGGAAGCAGCCATTTGTCTCCACACTCTCCAAAAGTTTTGCATCCGGAAACTGCTGTTTCAAATTCGGCATCTTCACTTGTCTCTGATACGTTGCTTCCAACGGGAAGTGACGATACATTGTTTCCGGATCAATCAGTACTGGGAAAAGCAAGGTACAATCTTCGTCCAAGAAAATAGACTTACGGCACGGTTCGGCTGTGCATTCGGAGAAGGAAAGGATCATCGAGGGCTTGTTTTTGCTCAAATTTGAGAAAGGGGATTCTGTTGGCTAGGGTTGTGCAAGGACTAAGAAGTCGCGCGGCCGGGAGGTCGCCAGCAACGAACATTGGGGGTTTCCGTTTGAAGACTACAATGCCTGCCACCGCTACCGCTCGTATGGGACTTGTAAATGATTGTGTGAACAACCAGGACAATGGGCAATGCACCTGGGCCCCGAACACGTATTGCTGTGTTTTTATAATGAGATATATTTTTTTATAATAGTCACTGTCTTAGGATTGTGGTACCTCGAGGAAACGCATTCTTTAGAATCCTTGTTGCCTACTGAAAATGTACCTACTGTTCCTACTCCCTTTGTACATTTGCATACTCTGTCCCCTAGAGACTCTCAGCATAGACAAAGGTACCACAATAATACTCTGCTACTTATCATGAATGCAACACATGCCATTTTTAATAAGTCCAACTGTTGGGTCTGCTCACATTTACCGCAACATGGGGATAAGGGGCTAGGTTGGTATATTCATCCTTTACCTTTGACAACTGCTTGTTATGCTTCTCTTAGAGCACTGTTCTTTGGCCTCTGGAACGATAGCATCTCAGGGAACTTTGACGGCACTAATTTAAATAGTTTTGAGAAACGTGTTTTGACTCCCCTGGGATGCTCGCTTTTCGCAAACAGGAGTAAACCTAATGTGGCTTCTATTAGGCCTTCTGATAGACTGTCTCGTCCTTTCCAATCTTGGATTTCCTTTAAGATGGCTCCGATAGGCAACAAGGATGCCATGCCTCCTTCTTATACTGTCAACCATAGCCCCGATTCAGTTTCTTTTTGCATACAGAGGAATGGCACTCAGTCAATGGGAGATTTTCTAGGTTGTGCCAACGTTGCAAATTTGACTGGGGAAAACAGACCTTTGTATGTAGGCGAACCTGTCTACTTTGTCTGCGGTAATGTAGCATTTCCATGGTCGCCCAGGGATTGGCATGGAACCTGTTATTTAGGGATCCTGTTACCTGGGGTGTTTAAAGCTAGTACAATGGAAATTTCAAAGGCTCGTCCATGGCCGGACGAGAACGGTGACACCCCAGCACAAATCTTGGGAGATATAGCAAAATAGGTTGTGCCATTTTGGGGGCGGATAGCGAATTCCGAAGATATCAGAAGACTAGCGAGAGTACTGGAAAGAACTATCAACCGGACCACGGACATACTCTATAATATGACATTAGAACAGAAGGCGATAAAACTAGTAGCACTTCAGAACCGGATGGCATTAGATGTCATTCTGGCTGAACGTGGTGGAGTGTGTAAATTAGTGGGGTCCGCTTGCTGTGTTTTTGTGCAAGATTCCTCCCCAACTATCTTCAAGGCAATGCAGAATCTGCACGTCCTTAGTTCAGAAGTGCATGTTCCCAAGGGAAACTGGGATATTAGCGTTCTGGGACTTCTTGCGATCTTAGGGTTGGAAGGTACTTTCTGTTTTACTGATTATTTTGGGAATTTTGTTGTTCCTTTGTTGTATTCAGTGTCTACCTGGTATATGCTCGATGATAGGGGGATGTTGCGCACAAGCAATAGGTATGATAGGACATAAAGTGTATGCCTCAGATAAAACTTCCAAGGAATATGTGTTAAAAGAAATTTTAGCGAATGACCTAATGGCAATAGATATTTCTGACAGCGATTCAGGGTGCATGGACGATGATGCATGGAGTTATTTGCAAAGAGATCCAAAGTAGTTTAGCACTTGGCATAGGCCAAAAGGATGGTTTGTCAAATGAGAAAGTATATCGTGCCTCCTATTGCAATGAATATATGTATATTGGCCTACATCAAGCTGCTTATAAGTCACTTGCGAAAAGTCTGTGTTGCAAGGTCCTGACCTTAAAATCAATGTAAACCGCCATTTTAGGTCAATCTGCCATTTTAGGTTCACTTTATAAAGTCACTTGTGAGTTAAAATGGTGGACGATGTCATTCCGAAATACAACATGGCCGTCTTGACCTCTGTGTGTAACTAATATGTAACTTGCCTGCAGGCCACTTGTTGAGGTCGTGAACTGAGACCTTGTCCTTTGTTGACCTGTGTGTAAAGGATTACTCGTGCAATGAAACTAATCCGCGAGCATATGTTGAGAACAATGTATTCAAATACTGAATGTAGAACACTTGTTTAACTACATTGTATTAATGTTTGAGAAGACCTGCATGGGAAATCCCAGAATACAGAGTTGCTGTGTAGGCTTGTTGATATATGTATTAAAAGCAAACCAGTTACATGTGGATATGCAAACTCGGCATGAACCCTAGATCAGTGATGTATTACAGGAATATTAACCCGAAGTAGGGTTGGACATCGTGTTCGCGAATAGTATAAAAGAGCAATGAATTCTAATGTACAGCATCTCTCACTGAATACACCGAACCACGCTGGAGTTCGCTGTGTTGCACTGAGGGCCGATAGCTATCTGATTCTGTTCTGTTCTTTGGAACTGAATTCAGTATAAATTAAAGTACTTTGTATGTTCCTTTGTAACCCGTGTCCAGTGTATTTCCTTTTGGGGTACTCAGCCTCGATATTTTGATTCTGTTTTCACATTTTGACCTTCTGAAGTCCGCCTTTAACACAGCACCTGTGTTGTTGCCTCCCAATCCTGCCTTACTTTATGTTGTTGAAGCAGACGCATCAGATGTGGCCGTTGGTACGATATTGTCACAAGAATGTCCGGACACAAGCGCCCTGCATCCAGTGGCTTTCCATTCCAGGAAACTGACGGCATATGAAGCAAACTACACCATAACCGAAAAGGAATTATTGGTGGTTCGCGATGCGTTTTTAGTGTGGCGACACCATCTCCTTGGAACTTCGGTTCCAGTTCAGGTTATCACAGACCATCGCAATCTTTTGGCGTTACAGTCTGTGAAGTGTACTACAGCCTGACACGCTAGATGGCATGAGTTCTTTTCTATGTACCATTTCCAGATCACGTATAGACCTGGTTCTAAACGTTCTAAGGCAGATGCTCTATCACGCATACAGGGCGTTCCTTCACATGCTGTCACTGCCCACAGTTCCTTTCCCTGGGATCACCTCACCTGGATCTTCACTCTGGCTGAGTACCTTCTTTCTTCTTCTCCAGTCCTTCGGGGGTTTCTCCTCTTTGTCTTCCTTCTTTAGAGATCCTTTCCCCTTCTTACGTTCAAAGAGATAGGGGCGGTCTCCTCCCGAGGCCACCTTGATCGTTGATGGAACAAAACAGTCAAGTGAACCCTGGGGAGCCCGCTCCTTCAAAACAGGGAAAAAGCCAAAAAGGCAGAAAAATCCCTGTGTAGCTGCAGATGATGATGGCCGGGTGGATTTGAAGGCCCAGAGGCTGGTATGGTCTTGCAACCACAATCTTGTTTGTAACTCCAATGGATGGCGGCACTGTTTCTGGGCATTCCTTGGGAGGAATGAAGCAGCTCTGGGAGGAGAGGCGGAGGGTGAAGCCACTGAAGAGGGCTTCAGCAATACCGAAGGAACCGTCCAAGGAAGGGCGAAGGTAAGATATCACAAGAACAAACAGGGTATACAAAGGAAAGCTCTACCGGAGAACGGGTAAGATCAAGGAGAGCGAGAAGTCAGAGCGAGAGAGAGAGAATGAGAGAGTATGAGCAAGAGAGAGAGAGAGCGAGAGTGTATGAGCGAGAGAGAGAGAGAGAGCAAGAGAGTATGAGCGAGAGAGAGAGAGAGAGAGAGAGCGAGAACGGAGATGAAGTGAAAGTGACCCCGAGCGGGTGGGAGCCGGCGAGTCGGAACCCAGCCGCCGGGAGAGATGGGTCTGCAGCAGCACGAGGCTGACCACAGAAACAGAGCAAACCAAAGCCGGGGAAAGTAGACTGAATAGAATAGAATGAAAGGCGCGGGAGGAAAACAGATACCCGGCGAGAAGGCTAAGAGCAGCAGGGAAAACAGGGGAGCAAAGGGGAATTGCCGAGAAAGGGGAAAAACAAGGAAGGCACTGGAGTGGGACAAAACGAAAGTCAGCGAAAGCGAGTTGCAACGCGGCTCGCAGGGGGCGTGGCTTCCTTAAATGCCTGCAGCAAAACAAAGGCTAGACCGCTAGCAGACAAGCCGTAGAGACCTAATAGCACCTCCATCTTGCCCATAGCTTCCATGGTCGTAGCAGTGTGACAGTATGCCCACTCCTCATCCCTTCTCCTCTGGGTTTCCCTGGGTGAAGGCGATGGAACAGTCTTATTAGACGTGGGGCGTGAATGTTACGTCTGGGTTCCCAAGATCGTTCTGCAGCAGAATACCCTTTCCAATGGACCAAATACTGTACGGTGCCATGTCTGTAACGGGAATCCAACAGCCTCTCCACTTCATATTCTTCAGGGTCAGGATCCTCGATCCTTGAGGAGGAGAGTCTGCGACGACTCATGGGATCGGGATGATAATTTTTCAGGAGAGAGGTATGAAATACAGGGTGAATCTTCTTCAAACTAGGTGGCAGTCGTAAACGAAAGGCGACAGGATTCACCTGAGACAAAATAGGGAATGGACCTATGAAACGGGCCGAGAATTTTCCTGGGTGAATCCAACATGTGAGATATTTGGTTGATAACCACACCTTGGTTCCTACTGTCCACCTGGGATGAGGTGATCTCTTCTTATCGGCGTATTTCTTGTAGCGGATCCTACTAGCCTCCAACTTCTGTACCGCCTCCTTTTGGATGGAACGAAGATCATGAAGGCATTGATCAACCGAGGGCACAGTTGTAGGAGGTATCCCAAAAAGAGGTATGTGTCTCGGATGATACCCGTAGGTAAAGAAGAAGGGACTAAATCCTGTAGCGGAATGTTGGGTATTGTTGTAGGTGAATTCCGCCAATGCTAGATAAGACTGCCACATGTCCTGTTCCTGATGGCAGAAACAGCGGAGATATTGTTCGAGGGTGGCATTTAAACGTTCTGTTTGGCCGTTGCTCTGGGGATGGTAACCAGAAGATAAAGCTCTCTTTATCCCCAAAGAGCTACATAACGCCGACCAAAAACGTGAGGTGAATAGGGCCCCCCTATCAGACATGATGGTCCGGGGCAGGCCATGTAATCTCACCACATCTCTCAGGAATACTTCGGCCGCAGCAGGAGCAGAAGGCAGGCCAGGCAAGGGAGAGAAATGTGCCATCTTGCTCAGGGTGTCTACAGTCACCATGATAGCTGTGTACCCCCTAGAGGGGGGAAGATCTACAATAAAATCAGTAGGAATATGTTCCCAAGGCTGTGATGGTAGAGGTTCTTGTTGGAGCAGGCCTAATGAACGGTGAGTGGTATGCTTGTTGGCTGCACATTCTGGACAATCCGTCACGTATGCCTTAATGTCTTTTATCATAGTCGGCCACCGAAAAATATCTAGAAGCCAAATGTAGGGTTGCCCCTTGGCCCTTATGCCCAGCCAAGGCTTGAGTTTGGAGTTCCTTAGACGGTAAGTACAGTGCGCCCTGATGAAAGTACAACATTCCCCTCTTTACCAGGAGTGGTTGGTACTCCGATGACACTTCGGAACGACTGGTGGCAAGCTCTACTTCTTGCAAGAAGGAGCTAACCATTCCCAGGATTCTCTTGCCCGCAAGTATTTCATCCTGGCCCTGATTCTCTTGTTACTCCAGACTCCGGGAAAGAGCATCCGCTAAGGCATTGCCCTTTCCGGGAAGGTATGTTATTTCAAAGTCAAATTGGGAAAAAAAATAGGCCCATCGAGCATGTCGGGAGTTACGACACTCCATCTGCTGCAAAACCTTCAGATTCCGGTGGTCTGTACGGACCAGAAAAGGATGGGCAGCTCCCTGTAATAAATGTCTCCATTCAATGCATGCCTGGCGGATCGCCAGTAGCTCTCGTTCCAATAGAGAGTAATTCATTTCACTAGGTGTAAGCGACCTGGAATAGTATGCAACCGGATGTTCCACTCCATCCTTGCCAGTCTGAAGGAGGGCAGCTCCAATGGCCCCTCCGGAGGCGTCCGTCTCTACCACAAAGGGGAGAGATTGGATAGGTTGCACTAGAATGGGAGCTGTCGTGAAGGTCTTCTTGAGTAACTGGAAGGCTTGATCAGCATCCTTATCCCATTCAAACTTCTGACCCTTCTTAAAACGACGAGTGATGGGCAAAACAATGTCAGAGAAATTAGGGATGAATCGTCTATAAAAGTTGGATAGACCCAGAAACCTCTGTATCTCCTTGGGACTCTTTGGAGTAGGCCATCTAAGGACTTCCTCCCTTACCTTTTCGGGATCCATCTGCACCCCCTCCTTTGAGAGGATGAACCCTAAACATGACACTGAGGCAGCTTCGAAGACACACTTCTCTGGCTTAACCAGGAGCTGATTTTCCCTTAACCTTTGGAGGACCTGAGTGACATGCCTACGATGTTCTGAAAGGGAAGAAGAAAAGACCAAAATATCGTCCAGATAGACCACTACTGAGGCATATAACAAGTCCGAGAAGATCTTATCAACAAAACGCTGGAATGCAGCGGGGGCGTTCACCAGACCAAAGGGCATGACTCTATATTCAAAATGTCCCAGAGGAGTCCGAAAGGCAGTCTTCCACTCATCCCCCTTCTTTATTCTCAGCAAGTGGTAGGCTCCCCGAAGATCTAGCTTGGTGAAGATAGAGGCTCCTTCTACAGCTTCAAGTACCTCCTTTATAAGGGGCATAGGGTATCTATCTTGAATAGTCAAGCTGTTCAATCCCCGGTAATCTGTACACGGCCTGAGTTCTGCGGTACCCTTCTTGGGAATGAAGAACATTGAGGCCCCTGCTGGAGAATGAGATTCTTGGATCAAGCCATTTTGGAGATTAGCATCTAGATATTCCTTCAGTGCCCTTCTTTCTGGTAGGGACATCGGATACATGCGCCCAAAAGGAACCGATGCTTCAGGCTTCAGATCGATGGCACAGTCCTCTGCTCGATGTGGGGGTAAAGTACGGGGTAGTTTATCCTCAAAGATCTCGGCGTACTGCTGATAATACGGAGGAATCGTCTGAACCACAGCCGAGGAGGTTGGAACTGCGACTCCCTTCCCCTCAAAAGGAGATGCCTGGGGTAGACACGAAGCCGAGCAATACGGCGCAGAAAACAAACGGTGTTAGCAGACCAGTCAATCCTGGGATTATGTTTGCGTAGCCAGGGTATGCCCAGGATGACTGGGAAATGGGCAGCTCTAATAACATCAAAGGTGATCTGTTCTTGGTGCTGAAACAAAGACATGGTGGCTGGACCGGTCTCCTTGATGATGGGTCCAGATGAGAGAGGGGCTCTGTCTACACCCTCTACTGGCAAAGGACAGTCCTTTTGATGTAGGGGAATGGCTTGTGCTTGCGCCCACTGAATATCAATAAAGTTTCCTGCAGCACCGCAATCCAACATAGCCAAGGTTTCTAGTGAAGCGAGAGATTCAAAAGTAAGATGAACCGTAAAGTCTATGGTCCTCCACCCACCCCTCCTGTTGCCTAGAATTGCAGGGATTCTTCAGCACCGCCCGGTTCCTTTCCCTGCTCAAGACCGGGGAGATGCATTTCCGGAGCGTCTCGGGGGTACCTCGGGGCAACTCCGAAGCAGATGCTTCGAGGATCCGCAGTACATCCACAGACCTTGGTCTCTGCGTCTCTTCCGTTCCTCGGGAGTCAACGGACCTCTAGTTGTTCCTATTTGCATAGGCTATTCTGTCTGTGGTCGGGTAGGGGGTTTGCTGTGGGGATTCCTACAGACGGATGAGGTCGGAACCTCCTTCTTTCTAACCTTCGCTCCTGCAATCTGTATTCCAACTGCAGAGACATCGTGACCAAATCTTGGAAGGAAGCAGGACGTGCCATCCGAGCAAGCTCGTCCTTGAGTTCATCATGTAAGCCTCGTCGGAAGAGGGTCTGCTGTACTGAATCCAGCCACCCCGCCTCCGTAGCCAATTTCATAAATGTGGAAGCATAAGTCTGGACATCTTTGTTTCCTTGACGGAGGTCTAGAAGGGCTTCATAGGATGAATATTGAACCTGTGGTCTTTCAAATCTGACACGCATCTATTGAGTGAACTGAGTGTAGTCATTTACAGCAGGGTTTGCCTGAGCTATCAGTGGAGTAGCCCAGGCCAAGGCATTGCCCACAAGGTTGGAGACCAGAAAGCCGACCTTGGCTCTGTCGAGTTCATAAGCCTTAGGTCGGAACGTAAAGTATATCATACAGGCATCCAAAAATTCTTTCAAGAGTTGAGGACTGCCATCATATTTCCCAAAGGAGAACGTCAGGGGAGGTAAGTCGCCTTGGAAATCCTCTCGAGCTGCTACTTGTTGGCGTAAGTTGATATTCTCTGTTCGGAGGCTCTGAACCTCTGCCTGGAGGCCTTGAATCGCTGTCACCATCTCCTGGTATTGCTCCAAGGAGGCCATAGTAGTTGGGTGGCGTTGCAAACTGTCACTGCCCACAGTTCCTTTCCCTGGGATCACCTCACCTGGATCTTCACTGTGGCTGAGTACCTTCTGTCTTCTCCGGTCCTTCGGGGGTTTCTCCTCTTCGTCTTCCTTCTTTAGAGATCCTTTCCCCTTCTTACGTTCAAAGAGATAGGGGCGGTCTCCTCCCGAGGCCAGCTTGACCGTTGATGGAACAAAACAGTCAAGTGAACCCTGGGGAGCCCACTCCTTCAAAACAGGGAAAAAGCCAAAAAGACAGAAAAAACCCTGTGTAGCTGCAGATGATGATGGCCGGGTGGATTTGAAGGCCCAGAGGCTGGTATGGTCTTGCAACCACGATCTTGTTTGTAACTCCAATGGATGGCGGCACTGTTTCTGGGCATTCCTTGGGAGGAATGAAGGAGCTCTGGGAGGAGAGGCGGAGGGTGAAGCCACTGAAGAGGGCTTCAGCAATACCGAAGGAACCGTCCAAGGAAGGACGAAGGTAAGATATCACAAGAACAAACAGGGTATACAAAGGAAAGCTCTACCGGAGAACGGGTAAGATCAAGGAGAGCGAGAAGTCAGAGCGAGAGAGAGAGAGCGAGAGAGTATGAGCGAGAGAGAGAGAGAGCGAGAGTGTATGAGCGAGAGAGAGAGAGAGAGCAAGAGAGTATGAGCGAGAGCGAGAGAGAGCGAGAACGGAGATGAAGTGAAAGTGACCCCGAGCGGGTGGGAGCCGGCGAGTCGGAACCCAGCCGCCGGGAGAGACGGGTCTGCGGCAGCGCTAGGCTGACCACAGAAACAGAGCAAACCAAAACAGGGGAAAGTAGACTGAATAGAATAGAAAGAAAGGCGAGGGAGGAAAACAGATACCCGGCGAGAAGGCTAAGAGCAGCAGGGAAAACAGGGAGCAAAGGGGAATTGCCGAGAAAGGGGAAAAACAAGGAAGGCACTGGAGTGGGACAAAACGAAAGTCAGCGAAAGCGAGTTGCAACGCGACTCGCAGGGGGCGTGGCTTCCTTAAATGCCTGCAGCAAAACAAAGGCTAGACCGCTAGCAGACAAGCCGTAGAGACCTAATAGCGCCTCCATCTTGCCCATAGCTTCCATGGTCGTAGCGGTGTGACACATGCTCATGAAGGTGAAAAACTTCTGCTCCCACAACAGGTTGTTTGTGCCTGCATAATGCAAAATCCTCTGCGCTCTTCTTTGACACGGTGGGTGGGTTCCAATCCTACTTTGGTGCATGACCTTGGTTTAACGGTCTTCAATGAATTGCCTTACCATCTGGGGCTTATCTACTTACCTACCCTTGATGATCGTAGAACAGTGCTACAATGGTGTCATGATTCCAGGTTTGCAGCTCATCCTGGGGTATGTAAAACATTGGAACTGTTACAACAATGGTGTTGGTGGTCCTCCATGAAGATGATGTGGCAGAATACATTAAGTCCTGCGCAGTATGTGCTCAATGTAAGAATGCATTCTCCAAACCCATTGCTCTTTTACATCCACTACCCGCACCAGATCAACCTTGGGAAATCTTGTCTATGGATTTCATAGTTGAACTGCCTGAAGTGTCTGGTTACAATACGATTTGGGTAGTTGGTGACTCTTTTTTGAAAATGGCTCAGTTTGTGCCTTGTAAGGTCCTTCCAACTGCTCCTGTTCTGGCAGACCTATTTCTACGACAGGTTTTTCGATTCTTTGGTCTCCTGAATATAATCATCTCTTATCGGGGATCGCAGTTCACTTCCAAGTTCTGACGGGCTCTTATTAAGTCTCTAGGCATCGAGGATCATTTTTCTACGGCTTACCACCCACAAACGGATGGTCAGATGGAACGTCTGAATGCCACGCTCGAACAGTATCTCCGTTGCCTTATGCTCCAACATCAAGATACTTGGTTATCTGTTTGTTTGTTTATTTTATTTATATGGCGCTCCAAACCCAGGGGTAGAAGGACGCTTAAGAATACGGTTACAGCGTTGAGAAGTATCTTTGTGTTGCATACTTCGTGCATACTTATAATACATACATATATATACATTTATCAATATACAGTTACAAAATACATACAGTACATGAACCAGTTACCGCGCAGGGGGTGTGAGGTCTGGTGTTAGTGGGGCTACTCTTTGTTTAGGAGCCAGCTGATGACCTGCTTCCTGAAGATCTGGAGGGACTCGATAGTTTTGATGTTGAGAGGTAGGGTGTTCCAGAGTTGGGGGGCAAATACTGTGAAACTTGCCCCTCCAGCTCTTGTTAGGTGGAATCTGGGCACTGTCAAGCATAGAGTATTGGAGGATCTGGTGGATCTGGTGGCAGGTTTCATGGTGAATTTGTTAGCTAGATATGGTGGTGCTAGGAGGTTGAGGGACTTGTACGTGAGACAGATGGTTTTTAAATCAATTTTTTGGTGTATGGAGAGCCATTTGCAGGCTTTCCTAGTAGCGGAGATATGCTCTCGTCTGGGAATGTTGAGGGCTGCACGCAGATCATTATTTTGTAGTACCTGCAGCTTGTTAAGTATGGATTGGTTAGCACCTAGGTACAGGCTGTTGCAGTAATCCAGTTTGGATTGTATGAGGGCTCTGGCAAGGGTGAGGCAGCTGTTGGGTGATAGGAATGGTCTTCTGGCCCTAATGAGCTTGCCGGTGTAGGCAGCGGCAGAGGCGGTCATATTGGTGTGTTTGGAGAGGTTGGTGTTGGCATCCAGATAGAAGCCAAGGGTTTTCACGCTTTTGGCAATAGGGATGGTGTGACCATCGATCGTGATGTTATTGTAGCTAGGATTGAGTTTAGTTAGGGTATTGGGGGAGCCGACAATGAGGAGCTCTGTCTTCTCATCATTCAGGCAGAGGCCATGTGAGGCTATCCATGCCTGAATGATGGAGAATATTTAGTTGATCCGGGTGACGTCTGCTTGGTAATTGCCTGTGATAGTGAGGAGTATCTGGGTGTCATCTGCGTAATTTGTGTAGGTGACACCCAGACGCTCCAGTTGGTCAAATAGAGGCTTTGTAAATATATTGTACAGAGTGGGGGATACACAGGATCCCTGTGGGACCCCGCATGTGATGGGGATGGGGTCTGCTGCAGCTGTTGTTGAGAAAACCCACATGGATCTGTTTGCCAGGAAGGATTGTATCCATGTGATGGCAGAGGAGGAGAAGTGGGCTGCGGTGGCTAAGTGACTACAGAGGATTTCATGGCTGACCAGGTCAAAGGCCGCTCAGAGGTCTAGGAGGAGTAGGATTGCAGCATTGCCTTTGTCTTTAATTTAATCAATCTGGCTTTTGAGATCAACAAGGACGGTTTCTGTTCCGTGTTGAGGTCTGAAGCCAGATTGACGTATTCCTAGCAGTTGGTTGGATTCCAAGTATTCCTGAATTTGGATGTAGGCAACTCTGTCCAGGATTATTAGTAGGAAGGGGACTGTTGTGATGGGCCTGTAGTTGGTGGGTATGGCTGAGTCGAGGAATTGTTTTTCCAGGAGTGGGAGAACCCATAATTGTTTTAGGTTGCTGGGGATCGAGTTATTGGTGAAGGATAGCTTAATAAGTTTGGTGATGAAGGGGGAGAGCTCTCTAGCTGCATCTTTTATGATCTGGGCGAGGCAACTGTCTCCTTTGCAGTTTGAGGGTTTCAACGAGGTGATGACTTTTTGAACTTCCGTAATGGTGACTTTCTTAAATGAGAAGCCCGAACTAGTATTGTTAGGCATGGGTAGGCTAGGGTTGGTGGCCTTGTTATTGGAGAGTTGTTGGCGTTTGTCCTCAATTTTGGTTTGGAGTCCTGAAATTTTATTGTTGAGAGCGTTTTGGATGCTGGTGCACCAGGATTTGTCTTTCAGACAGGTGTCTGGAGGGGAATTAGGGTTTTCTAGTTCCTTCAGAATTTTAAATAATTCTTTGGTGGAGGATCCTGCCTGAACAATCCTGGTGTTGTATACATCTTTTTTGGTGCAAATTATCTCGCTTTTGTAAAGTGAGGATAAGTTTGTGAGGTTGGATTTGTTTTCTGCGGAGTGGTTAGTCTTCCAATTGTGTTGTGCCTTGGCTTTCTCCTTTCTGAGTAATTTGAGCTCAGGGCTGTACCACAAGTTCAGATGAGCTTTAGGTTTGTCTTTGCGTATTTTCAGGTGGGCAACGGTATCCATTGCCCTAGCCATGGAATCAGTGAAGGTGACAATCAGCAGGTTTAAGTCAGCGTTGGCTGGGAGAGCATTGAGGGTGGGTAGGACCAGTGGTAGTAGGGCTTCAGCAGTGATGTTGCGTTTATTCCTGGTGGGACAGGCTGGTGCCGTGGGATATTTATTGAGCAGTACCTGATTGGTGTCGACCTCAAGAGGGATCATGTGATGATCAGTCCATGCCAGAGGTTGGGGGTCTTTGCAGGTTGTATTGCAATTGTAGGTTGCTACCCAGTCAAGGGTTCTGCCCTTTTGGTGGGTGGGGAGTACAATGAGTTGAGTGAAATCATGTTCAGTTAGGACATTGGCAAGGGATGCAGCATGTGCATCGTTCGGGTCCTGGTAACCGAGGTTGAAGTCCCCAAGGATCATTATTTGTGTTGATGGTTTGGAGTTTTCGGTGATAAGGGATGTGATGTCTTTCTTCTTCAAAGACCCCAGAGGGGGTGGGGGTCTATGTATGAGGTGGAGGGTGATTGTGGTTGTGGGTGAGGTTTGCAGTTTGGCTGTTAGTATCTCGCAGGATGTGAGTGACACTGTGGAGGCTGATCTGAGGTCTAGGGAGGATTTGGAGATGATCGCTACACCTCCACCTCTAGGGTTAGGTCTATCAGCTCTGAGGATAGAGTATTTGTCTGGGATGGCTAGCGTTAAATGTGGTCCAGACGCCTCATGAAGCCAGGTTTCTGTTAGGGGTAGGAAGTCGAGGTCATTGGTAAGGATGATGTCTGCAATTTCTGTGGGGTGGGCAGCCAAGGATCTGACATTGAGTAGGGCACCTTTTAGTGGGGGAGGTATGGGCTTATTTGGCGCATTGTGCTTTGTATTGGTTTTGGTGTTAGGTTTGGAGTTGGGCCTAGTAGTTGTAGTGGGGAGCCTGGAGCCTAATCTGTCGTTTCGGGCTGTGAGGTTGGGAGTAAAGGAGGGGGGGTTAGGCTGGGAGGCTTGCAGTGGGCGGGAAGTTTAGTATTCATTTTAGTTTGGTTGGACTTAGCGATAGGACTGGGGTGGCTGTGTGTAGTCTTGGTGGGGGGCCAGGGTTGACATGGGAGGTGTGAAGGTGGTAGTTAGTGGGGGGGAAGGGGGATACGGAGGGTAGGAACGGTGTGGGGCAGGGGATGGGGTGGTGTTTGGGGCACCCTAGTTTAGCCAGGCCGTCCTGGTAGGCTACGTAGCTGTTACTGCTGCAGGGTACGTTGTCCAGCGTTATGCAGAAAGGGAACATGATTAGGGCAAGCCAGAAGATCATGGTCTGGTAATAGCGGTGCGTAATGCTGGAGGCTAGTGGCACTAGTGGGGGAGCGGGCCAAACTATAATTGTTAGTGACTAGTTTGAGCTGGGTAGAGTGGTCTAGAGGGGCAGTAGGTGGTTTAAGAGTAATGCACTCGAGCTGAGGTGAAGCAGTTTTTGAGGTCAGGGAGTGATAGTTTAAACTAGAGAGCGGAGGGGCAGCCTCTAGCTTCAAGATAACATATTTGGCTAGAAAAGCAACCAGATTCAGTGGCACAGTTAGTCAAAGTACACCTTGGAGCGCTATAATAACTTTGGTTGAAAACACATCTAGATTCGAAATTGCACATAGGTTGGAATACACCTAGATTTGGGAACACATTTGGCTAGAAAAGCAACCAGATTCAGTGGCACAGTTAGTCAAAGTACACCTTGGAGCGCTACAATCACTTTGGTTGAAAACACATCTAGATTCGAAATTGCGAGGCATAATGGGGCCTATTAGAGCAGAGTACATAGCATGATTGGACTAATATGGGCCAATCAGCTGCGGGGGGTAGTGGGCAGTAACAGTAATCAGGAAAAGAGTAGACAGGGTGGCAGGGGAGTCTGTCTATAGTTATGAATGGGCATATAGTCTCCATAAATGAGTGCAAGCGCACGCTTACTGGTATTGGTGAGGCAGTATGCAGGTTACCTCGTGTGGAGGCAGATCGTGATGAACAGGGGGTCTGGCAGACGGCAGTCACAGGCACAGAACAGGCATGAAACAGGCAGTAGCCTTGTTTCTGTGGGCTTTGGGGGAGGTGGGCCTGCTTCGCCTGCCGGCGCCCAATCAGAGGATAAGTAGGCTCAGCAGCCTATCAGGATGCATTGCCTGGTTCGAGTAAGGCACTAAGGGCACACAAAGGAGTGTGGGCGGCCATCTTGGAGCACCTTGGTACCTTGTGTACCATATTGGCATTGAAGGTGCTGTGGCAATGTTTCTGTTCTGATCTTGATGGTCGTGCAGATTATTGAACCTCCGTCCCCAAGTACCGCACAGACAGAAAGGATACACTGTCTGTGCAATCTTTGAGGCCACAGGTGTGTTGAGCCGTCAATCAGGTAGCAGGAACGCCGGAAGGACCCCTGACTGCTGCAAGGCAATAGTTAATAATTAACAGGAGCAGTGCAATGGATACGGTTAGCGGGTAACAATCAGTATTAACAAGGCTTACCCAGGAGTGTTGAAAGTGGTGTCCTAAATGTGGTAAGAGCCACAGATTGTTGGTAGTGGTGAAAGAAGCGTTCTGCAGGGCTCGAAGGTGGGACACACCTGGGTCTGATGTAGATGGACCAGTAAGGCAGGAAGTTCAAAAACCAAGTTCCAAGATTCTAGATTCAGAGAGGATAATCCAAAGGCAGTCCAAGAGAGTTCCAAAGGTCAAGATGCCGGGGAAACAAGGTGGAATCCAAGTAACAGAAATCTGAGGGGCAGGCAGGACAAATCCAAAGAACAGTCCGAGGTCACAAAATCCGTGATCAGAAACAGGTAAACCAAGGCGCTACACAATCCTCCAGGGATCAGCTGTGAAGCACTGTACCCACGTTGCCAAGATGCTTTTAAACTGATTTAGTAACCACGTGATGTGTCTCACGGACGTGTGAGACGTGATGTGATCACGTGGTCACGGAACGCTGGATGTTCGTTGCCGTGGGAGTCTCTGTGGGCGTGACCAGCCGTGAGCGCGCCTCCATGGTAACTGCCAGCGAAACAAAGGATGGTAGACGCCGGGACTACAGGCTGGTGTCCTCCTACGCCAAGCAAACTGCTGGTTCTTTCTATGTGCAGGGACTGCTCTTGTTGTTAGGTGTGGTGTGGGGCTTGTGGCTGTGTGAGTCTCAATGGGGCGAGCAAGGGGAGACGTAACAGAGCCCCCCCCAAAGGCCCATGACCCCGTGGGCTGGACGGGTTATCTCGATGAAAGCGAGCAACCAGATGTGGGGCATGGACGTTCCGGGAGGGAACCCAGGAGCGTTCTTCAGGGCCATACAACAACCAATCAACCAGATACTGAAGGCGACCCCTGCAGAGACGAGAACCCAGAATCGCACTGATCTCATACGTATCCAGGGAGGACACAGAAACAGGGGCAGGAGATCGGACCATCCGGGTGGCAGAAAGACAGGGCTTGAGTAGGGAAGTATGGAACACCGAGTGGATATGCCAGGAGGAGGGAATAGAGAGTCGTAAGGCTACTGGGCTCAGAACATGTGAAATCTTTTAAGGACCGACAAACCGGGGCAACAGTTTCCGGCAACCAGGAATCCGCAAATGACGAGTGGACAGCCAAACACGGTCCCCAACCTGATAAACGGAGCCGTCACTCGTTGTTTGTTGGCCTTGGTTTTCAGAGAGGCTTGGGCTTCCCGCAAATGAACCAATGTCTGGGCATGGATAGATTGCAGATCCCGAGCACAGAGATTGGCAGCGGGAGTGGAGGAGGAAGAAAAATCGGGAAGTGGAAGAGAGCGATGATGCTGCCCATAGAGTGAATAGAAGGGGGAGAACCCAGTGGACGAATGCCAGGCATTGTTGTATGCGAATTTCGGCCAAATGGAGCAGGTTCAACCATGTGTCCTGGTACTGAAGGGTCAAGCATCGCAGGTACTGTTCGAGAGCCTGATTTACCCTCTCGGTCTGGCCATCGCTCTCCGGGTGGTAGGCTGAGGAGAAGCGTCCATCAATGCCAAGGATCTTGGTAAGGGCCTGCCAAAAACGAGATGCGAACTGTGTACCGCGATCGGATACAATGACTTGTGGAAGACCAAAGAGACAGAAGATCGACTTGAAGAATAGTTGGGCCAGTACAGGGGCTGAGGGAATCCCGTGGCAAGGAATGAAACGGGCCATCTTAGTATAGGAATCGACTACCACCCAGATGGAGTTGTACCCTTGTCTGCGAGGCAAATCTGTAATGAGGTCCATAGAGACCATATGCCATGGTCTGGGAGGAATAGGTAGGGGCTGAAGGAGACCCAAGGGACGACCCCTGCGTGTCTTGCACTGTGCACAGATAGAACAAGTGTTTACGTAATGTTGCACGTCCTGTCTCATAGATGGCCACCAACACCATCGCTTTAGTAACTCCAAAGTGCGATGCTGTCCAGGGTGCCCGTTAATGGCCGCATCGTGAGACCAAGCAAGTGCCTGGTTACGTACATCGCTAGTGGGGAGGAATAACTTATCCTGTATGAAGGGCAACCCTTCCTGAAGTACCAAATCCCATTCTGTTAGTACTTGTGGATTATGTGAAACCCACTGTCGGATGAGAGTTAGCATGGAGGGAGGAGGAGTGCAAATGCATATGACATGACCTTCGTTCAGAAGAGTATCTGGGTATAGGGGCAAAGAATCCCCTCCGGGCGAGCGAGATAAAGCATCGGCCTTACCATGTGAAAGTCCTGGTCTATGTTTTACCACAAAGTCATAGGCGGCAAAAAACAGGTGCCAGCGCACTTGTCTGCTGTTCAAACATTTAAGGGAGGCCAGGTCCTACAGATTTTTGTGATCTGTGTAAACCACGGTTAGATGTTTGGCCCCAATGAGATGATGTCTCCAGGTCAATAATGCATCCTTAATGGCCAGCCACTCCTTCTCGGTAACTGTGTAGTGGGACTCGGAAGATGTAAATTTCCTTGAGTGGAATGCTACGGGATGCAACTGACCCGTGGAGGGACAGGGTTGGGAGAGCACTGCGCCTAATGCAAAGGAAGAGGCATCGGCCTCCACAACAAACGGGAGTTCGGGGTCGGGATGCTGTAGTACAGGAGCTGTGGTGAATCTAGCTTTGAGTGTCTCAAAAGAACGCTGATGTTCTGAGGTCCAACAAAACGGGACCCGAGGACTGGTCAAGGCAGTCAGTGGTGAAACAATGGATGAAAAACCGGCAATAAAACGCCGATAAAAGTTGGCAAAGCCCAAAAATGACTGAGGCTGTTTGAGACAGGTTGGAGCGGGCCAGTCGATGATGGAACGAACTTTGGACATGTTCATGGATAGACCTCCAGGTGTAATAAGAAAGCCTAGAAACTCTACTTCCCTAGTATGAAATACACATTTCTCGGGTTTGGTGTACAAAGAATGTCTTTTTAGCCGAGTCAGGACTTCTGTGACATGGCCTATGTGTTCCTCCAGTGAGGACGAAAATATCAATATATCATTTAGGTAGGCCACAACAAAAACGTCTAAGACGTCAGAGAACACCTCGTTAACAAAGCGCTGAAACGTAGCGGGGGCATTGCAGGGACCGAAAGGCATTACAGTATACTCGAACAGCCCTTGTCGAGTACAAAATGCTGTCTTCCACTCGTCTACGCTACGCATACGAACCAAGTTGTACGCCCCCCGAAGATCCAACTTAGTAAAGATGGATGCCTTGGTCAATCGGTCTAATAGTGTGGAGATGAGGGGTAAGGGATACCGATTCTTGATGGTAACGGCATTCAATCGTCTGTAATCAACACAGGGACGAAAGTCACCCTCTTTCTTGGGCACAAAAAAGATCGGACTAGCAGCTGGGGAGCTAGAGGGTCGTATGTGACCTAAGCGCAGGGCTTGTTGGATGTATTCCTTGAGTACTAACTCTTCCGATGGAGATAAGGAGTATATTCTGCCCTTTGGTATAGTTGGCCCTGGAACTAAATCAATGGGGCAATCATAAGGTCGATGAGGTGGTAGGCCTTCTGCCGTGACTTTGTCAAAGACCTCTTGGAATTCATGATAGACAGTGGGAATCCCAGCTGTAATGGCCCCCACAGTATGTGGGACGTTCATGGATGGATCTGTCTCCTCAAGGCTGGCGGAGGCCATAGCCCCAAGGACAGTGGCCGGGGATGAAATAGTAGCGGACTCGATCAAACAAAAGTGTTGGCAAACTTCAGATTCAAATGTGACCTGTCCACTGCCCCAATTAATCAAAGGATTGTGTTGTTTAAGCCATGGAATGCCTAAAATGATACCGAACTGTGGCGTGGAAATGAGGTTGAACGCTAACGTCTCTTGGTGCGTGCCCTGAATCAGCACTAACATGGGAGCGGTCTGATACTCAATGGGACCAGAGACAAGTGAGGTACCATTGACCACTTGTACCGGCTCTAGATACTTTTTCTTGATCAAGGGTAGATTAAGGTCATAAGCCAGCGAAATATCAATAAAGCAGCCAGTGGCCCCAGAGTCAATCACAATCTGTACTGAGTGTACCAAATCTCCGGCTGGCTTCAGCTGGGCCTGGACCGTAATCGGTCTGATGGGACCGAATACAGGTTCATTGGGGGTCAGAGAAGGACTCGCCCGTACCTCCATGCCTAGGGGCGAGCCTTCTGAAAACCCGAAGTTTTATTTTTAGGGTGACAAGGACATTCTTTAACATAGTGCCCTAAAGTACCACAGTAGAAACAAGCGTTGTCGGTTCTCTGACGTTCCCGTTTGGCCTGAGTGATGGGACTCCGGATCCCACCGATTTGCATGGGTTCCGGAACAGAGACGGATGGGGCTGGGAGTGTCTGATTGGAAAAAGCCGTCTCTGCTTTCCTCTCAGACCTGCGAGCGTACACCTGTAGGGCCAGATCCACTAACTCAGGGAAGACTGAGGGAAGAGCCGGCACTACAGAAAGAGCGTCTTTCATGTGGCTACAGAGACCGCGGTAGAACACTATGGCTTTCTTTTCCTCAGGCCACGAGGTCTCTGCAGCCAATTGATTGAAACGGGTGATGTAATCAATCAGAGTTTGTTTACCCTGTGTAAGATCCAGCAATTCCAGGTCTTGGGATTGTGCCTTATGCCTGGTATCAAAAACCTTTGCCATTTCCGTCACCAGTAGGTCGAAATTGTATAGAGCAGGGTGATCACTCTCTAATAACGGGTTCGCCCAAATGGCCGCTACACCTGACAGGTGAGAAAGAAGGAAAGCTGCTTTGGTAACAGAGTCAGGAAAAAGTTGGGGTCTACACAAGAAGTGAAGTTTGCACTGATTGAGAAAGGTACGATATTTCCTGGGATCCCCCTGATAACGTTCGGGGGCAGCAAGAGGAAAGGAGGTTGGAAGGACCACTGGAGTGGGGACTGTGGATGCTGTGGACGGATGTGCAGATGGATTTGAGGGGGTGGGATCGCCAAACTCGGCGTCTGCAGGCAAGGGACCACGTGTGCTTTGTAGGGCATCGAGTCTATGGTGGATAGCTGTTGTGGCTGCGGCCATGTCGGTCCTAAGGGCCGCAACCGCTTGCATTAGAGCGGCCACAGGGTCCCCGGAGGAGGTATCCATACTCTGGACGACCAGGAAGGCTTCACAGTCTGTTCTGATCTTGATGGTCGTGGAGATTATTGAACCTCCGTCCCCAAGTACCGCACAGACAGAAAGGATACACTGTCTGTGCAATCTTTGAGGCCACAGGTGTGTTGAGCCGTCAATCAGGTAGCAGGAACGCCGGAAGGACCCCTGACCGCTGCAAGGCAATAGTTAATAATTAACAGAAGCAGTGCAATTGATACGGTTAGCGGGTAACAATCAGTATTAACAAGGCTTACCCAGGAGTGTTGAAAGTGGTGTCCTAAATGTGGTAAGAGCCACAGATTGTTGGTAGTGGTGAAAGAAGCGTTCTGCAGGGCTCGAAGGTGGGACACACCTGGGTCTGATGTAGATGGACCAGTAAGGCAGGAAGTTCAAAAACCAAGTTCCAAGATTCTAGATTCAGAGAGGATAATCCAAAGGCAGTCCAAGAGAGTTCCAAAGGTCAAGATGCCGGGGAAACAAGGTGGAATCCAAGTAACAGAAATCCGAGGGGCAGGCAGGAGAAATCCAAAGAACAGTCCGAGGTCACAAAATCCGTGATCAGAAACAGGTAAACCAAGGCGCTACACAATCCTCCAGGGATCAGCTGTGAAGCGCTGTACCCACGTTGCCAAGATGCTTTTAAACTAATTTAGTAACCACGTGATGTGTCTCACGGACGTGAGAGACGTGACGTGATCACGTGGTCACGGAACGCTGGATGTTCGTTGCCGTGGGAGTCTCCATGGGCGTGACCAGCTGTGAGTGCGCCTCCATGGTAACTGCCAGCGAAACAAAGGACGGTAGACGCCGGGACTACAGGCTGGTGTCCTCCTACGCCAGGCAAACTGCTCGTTCTTTCTATGTGCAGGGACTGCTCTTGTTGTTAGGTGTGGTGTGGGGCTTGTGGTTGTGTGAGTCTCAATGGGGCGAGCAACGGGAGACGTAACAGTTTCTCAGCATAAATGTCGTTAGGGCAAGCTATTCAGCATTCAGTTTGCAGCGATCCAGCAGCTAATATTAATGCAGTGAAAAACGAACGATTTTCGTGAAGAGCGCATCCGATGTCAGCGCTTACCTAAATACTTCAGGGGTGGCATGGACTTCATGCAGGGGGGCCCGCTGTTCCAGCAGAGGCGGATCCGGGACCTGGAGCTCCTGCTCCTAGGCTAGGTGGGTTGGAGTGGATCCAGGCATGAAACAGGCACTAGCCTTGTTTCTGTGGGCTTTGGGGGAGGTGGGCCGGCTTCGCCTGCCGGTGCCCAATCAGAGGGTAAGTAGGCTCAGCAGCCTATCAGGATGCAGTGCCTGGTTCGAGTTAGGCACTAAGGGCACACAAAGGAGTATGGGCGGCCATCTTGGAGCACCTTGGTACCTCGTGTACCATACTGGCATTGAAGGTGCTATGGCAATGTTTCTCAGCATAAATGTCGGTAGGGCAAGCTGTTCAGCATTCAGTTTGCAGCGATCCAGCAGCTAATATTAATGCAGTGAAAAACGAACGATTTTCGTGAAAAGCACATCCAATGTCAGCGCTTACCTAAATACTTCAGGGGTGGCATGGACTTCATGTAGGGGGGCCCGCTGCTCCAGCAGGGGCGGATCCGGGACCTGGAGCTCCTGCTCCTAGGCTAGGTTGGTGGGACTGGTCTTGGTCATGGATGAATTTGCTTACAACAATTCACTTCATACGTCCACTGGTACTTCGCCTTTCTTTGCTATGTATGGGAGACATCCTCAGACTATTCCTTTGTTACCCTCTTTTTCTTCTAACAGCCCTGCAGCTATGGCTTGTATTCGTGATATCACTAGTGTACGAAAAGCGGAATATACACACTTAAACACAGCCAAAATCCACCATAAGAAGCATGCTGATGTTCACAGGTTTCCTGCCCATAATTATTCGGTAGGTTCCAGAGTTTGGTTATCCACGTGTAATTTGCAGTTACCGGGTCGCCGATCACTCTTACCTTGTTTTGTGGGTCCTTATCCGGTCACTGCTCTCATCAATCCTGTCACGGTTTGTCTTGACCTACCTGAATCTTGGAGGATTCATCCGGTTTTTCATGTCTACCTTCTCAAACCCTTCCATTCGAGCACACGTTTACCCGTTCATCCACCCCCCATAACTGTTCAGGGTTCGGATGAATATGAAGTGCAGCGTATTCTGGACACGAAAGTCTCACGTGGTGTACAGTTATATTTGGTAGACCGGAAGGGCTACGGTCCTGAGGACAGGACCTGGGAACCTGTACAAAACATACATGCCCCTTTATTGTTGTCTAAATTATGGTGCCATTGGAGGAGGGCATCTTTGGGGAGGGGTAATGTCAGGATCCCTTCTATGTTAACTGTTCCATCATTAGTGAAACCAGCTAGAGACGGTACAAAGAACAAAGCTACCTTATATCGACGTTTGCCTGCTGTTTCTTTAAGTCCTCATCATAAGCATTTCCTTAGGAATAGCGGACATCGGTTGACGTGGCGACTATGGCGACCATTACACTCTCCATACGTAGTGTAATCCTGAGAGAGGGGACGTGGCTTCCATGGCAACCTATTTAAACTTCCGGGTTCTTCGACTCGGCGCTTCTGATTTTGAAATGAATGACGGCTCCACATTGTTTTGTCCTGCTTTGATGGAAACCTGTTTTGATCCTGTACCCTCATCTTGTAATTACCTGTTGACCCGGACTGTCCTTTGGTTATTCTTTGTCTACTGATTTCAACTCGGACTGCTTACCCGTGTGCCGAACCAGCTTGCTCTCCGGACTCCTCTTGCCTGTCGATTCAACTCGAACTGCTTACCCGTGTACCAAACCAGCTTGCTCTTTGGACTCCTCTTGGCTGCCGTTTCAACTCAGATTGCTTACCTGTGCACCGAACCAGCTTGCTCTCCGGACTCCTCTTGCCTGTTGATTCAACTCGGACTGCTTACCTGTGTACCAAACCAGCTTGGTCTTCGGACTCCTCTTGCCTGCCGTTTCAACTCGGATTGCTTACCTGTGCACCAAACCAGCTTGCTCTCCGGACTCCTCTTGCCTTTGTATTCAACTTGGACTGCTTACCCGTGTACTGAACCAGATTTCCTACGGGAAGATTGTGCCTTCTTGCCTTATCCTTCGGCACTTGGGTGGGTTGGGAACATTACTGAACTCTTTGTTGGGGAGTTCGCTACACCCAGTGTACTATCCAAGAGCCCTGAACTTGAGACTGTCCACAAACAGCTCTGAGGTTGTTAGGCGTCCTTGTACCGGCAGGATAGTTTTGGACTAGAGACTGCCATTCTCTGTCTAGGCGTCCTCATGCCGTCGGGTTATGGTTAGGATACACTGGGTATCTGGTGAAGCTAGAAAATCCCCCAACCCAAGAAGTGGTAAGTATTGATCCTGGCTATTCCATTCTTTTGATTCCTCACTTATCCTTGGCTCATGTGGTTTCCTATGTATTATAGATCGCATCTCGGTCCAATTGTCAAGTTAAAGAAGATCTATCTGGTATAAGGAAACATCTCCTGGTTAGTGTTACCTTCTTGTTCCACTGTTGTTGTCTTGATTTCTTGCCTGGCTTTATCAAGTGATAATTTCTTTTTTTCCCCCTCTGCAGTGCCTGGTCTTCGTCTGGTGTTCCCATCTTTTGACTAATTGATCCCTCTGTAATTTACCTTGTGTGTTCAGAGGGTTACATTGGTAAAAAGAACTCAACAGCTACACTACGGGTACAAGTTGAGTTCTAACCTGGATTCTGACACATTGTACTCAAAGAGTCCAGTTGAATTTAAAAGGGTCCATCATAATGAACAACCTTTGGGAACAAGTGGTGAAGAGTTGCAGAGATGGAGGAATGAGGGTATTTACAGAAGAATGGGTGGCACAAATTAACCAAGCGTGTGGAAATATTTGAAGAAAGTATCTGAAATATCTGACATGGCTCAAAGAGCCAGAGAAACCTGTTAAGATTCAGTTACTCAAACATTTTTCTCTGTGTTTTAAGGATGATGGCACAGTGCCTGTTGACTTCGCATTGCTGTTCTGGCTGGAGGTACATCCGCAGTTCTTGATGTGTCTTGGTCTTGTGGACAGTTCACTTACAGACGATTGCCTCCAGCCTGGCGAGGTGTGTGCAGTCTCACTACGCTACATGTGCCAGTCCTTGTCATCACTCAGGCATATTTGGTACTTGCCTGCCCGATGCACAAAGCCACATTTTCCCCCCTTTGTCTCCTGTCCCCTTGCATCACCTGTGTCATCATATATGGACAAATCAATGACTTTGTTTGATCGTGAAGGAGAGGAACCGTTTCAGAGGACCAAGTGGTTCAATTACATTTCAGTGACATCTTCAGAAGCTCTGGTGAACATTCCTGAGCAGTATCGACTTTTCAAACAGACTGAGATTTTCTTTTCTTCTCTCTTGGCGCTGGGTGTTCAAGCCATTGCGAATGCGAAGTGGCTCCAGGTCAACCCCTACAAACTCTTGTTGTTTGTGAATTCCTCTGAGTCAGCTTTTAGTGCAAACAAAGCAGTGCTACGGGCCCTGAGGCTCATCACCTTGCAAAATAGGTACAGCGTTGACCTTCTAACAGCTATAAGAAGGGGAGTGTGCCAGAAATTGGGAGCCAATGCTGCACGTGTACCTCCGAATGATACAGAGAATGGAACGCTGACTGAAGCAATTGTCGTATTGCACAAGCTTAGGGTAGTCATGGATAACAAAGCAGGAATCACAAATGACCCTTGGTTGTACTCTTTTTTTTTCTTGGATACCGACTTGGATGAGCTTGGCTGTCAAGATCTTAATGACAATGTGTGTCTTTGTTCTTCTTATCTTTTGTTCCTGTTAAATGCTCTCATGATGCTGTTCTCCCCCGGTACAAAAAGCAGCTGCCATGATGAATGTGACCCTGTGCAAGGCTAGAACCACTACCAGTTCATATCACATGAGTACTCAGATTGAAACTGTCTTGTGTCCTCCACCAAATTGGGATGATTTTGTGGAGCAGAGGGTAGATTGCAGAAATGGTGGGAGGACGAGTGGCGTTTGTTCAGCGGAGGATTATGCCCATAGTGGGACCAATGTGAGAGATGGTTGTAGGGTTTTAGTTCCCTAAAAAGATGGTTTAAAAGAACAAGAAATTGGTTTATTTTTTTTTTTTTTAAAAGTATTTTTATTGGTTTCGTGATATGATAAAACATTACAAACTCGTGAATTAAACAAGTGAAAAAGAGAGAAAGAGAGAATAAGATGGGGAGAAGGAAAAGAAAAGAAAAGAAAAGAACAAAAGGAAACTTATCCTAAACAACTATAGTCTTCGTGTAATGTAGTAAGTGAGGTCCATGATGGTGATTCAGTCCAGAGTATGGCTTCTCAGGAAGTGGAGGGGAACAGCTGCAAGAGGCATATACTTTGTAATGATGGGAGCCTGTCACTGGGAACCGCAACAGGTGTTCAAGGGGGCTTATGGTCCGCGTCGAAGAGCATGCCCGTCAGAAGGGCCCTCCAAGCGACCAAGGAGCCGCCTGTGGCTTCTCCACTAGATGTAGTTCCTTCCTGCCAGGCTCTGGTCTCTGCCGTCGTCCACCTCGCCATTTCGTTTAACCATCGCTCGTGTCTGGGGCCCGCTGGTGTCTTCCAAGCCATCGCTATAGTTCTTTTGACAAGTATACATGAAATGTCCATTAATTTCACGAGGTGTTTGAATTTACTCGGTCTAGGGTATGTACCCAATAGGCACTCTCCTGGTGACCATTCGTATCGCTCCATGCCGGCGTCTCTACAGGATTGCTTGGCTTTCGACCAGAGTGTCATCACTTTGGTGCAGGACCAGAACATGTGGATCATGTCTGCCTTGTCGTTCCCGCACCACGGGCACACCGGTGGAACCTTCGCGTTGAACGAGGCAACCCTGTGGGGGGTCATGTAAGTTCGATGAAGGACGTTCAATTGTATCTGGCCAAATCTGGAGTTTCTCGAGACTTTCTTGGGGAATATTAGTGCTCTTTCCCATTCTTTATCAGTGAGCGGGGCTGCGAGGTCTGCTTCCCATTTCGCCCTCAGTGTCGCTCCCTTAGGGTTTGGTTTGTCAATGAGCCTGTTGTATAACCTGGAGACTGGTCTCCATCCATCAGAGAGGTCATACATTTCTTGTAGTAGAGGGTCCGAGGTAGGTTCCTCTGGCCAGGTGGGCCACTGATTCTTGGCGGTACGTTTGAGCCTATGGTACCAAAGGAACTGACCTTTGGGTAGCCCTTCGATTTCTTGGATCGATTCAAAGTCCCTGAACACTCCATCTTCAAACATGTCCCCCCATGTGTATATCGCGGCTTCCTCCCACTTCCTTGCTATGGGGAGGTCTGCCTCCTTCTTGCACGCATCTGCCATTATGGGATGGTCCGAAGAGTATGGGTGTTGTACCCTCCTGATGTGGCAAGTCCTGGTCCATATCTGTCTGCCAAGCCCGACAACCATGGGGGTTTCCGGAGAGCGGCAGAGGGGATCCCACAGGGTTTCCTTGGGTGTTAAGTTGGTGTGATGTTGCTTCAGCAGCCCCAGTTCGGCTGAAGGTTCGTCTGACAGCCATCTTGTGATGTGACTGAGCTGGGCGGCCAAGTAGTAGAGCTGGAGATCTGGAAGTTTGATTCCACCCTCTTTATGTGGGAGGGTTAATGTGGCCAGTGACAGCTTATGCCTGTGGGGTCCCCATAAAAAGTCCTTGATAATAGCTTCCAATTTCCTGAAGAAGGGGGGCCGTATGTAATGGCAAATGTTCACAAAGAAGTATAAGAAGCGAGGGAGGATTATCATTTTGACTATCGCCGCTCTCCCCACCATTGCCAGTGGGAGTTTAGACCAGAATTTTATGGACCGTCGGAGGTTGGTGACGGCTGCTTCTGTGTTGTGCTCATGTGTGAGCTGTGGGGTGTGGCTGAGATTAATCCCCAGGTATCTGAACTTCTCGAGTTGCCATTTTATCCCTATGATCGGAAGGTCCTCCGCTGAGATGTCTCTCAATCCGGCCAGGGGGAATGCTGAGGATTTGTGTCTGCTAAATTGGATTCCGGAGTATCTCGCGTAGTTGTCGAGTACCTCCAGTGCTGTTAATGCATTGAACTCAGGGTCTTTTAGGTACAAGAGAAAGTCATCAGCATACAGTGATATTATGTTATAGGCGTTGCCCACCTTAATGCCGGCGTCAAAGAGTTGCTGTCGAAAGTATAAGGCAATCGGTTCCAGTCCCAGTATGTACAGCATGGGCGAGAGTGGGCATCCTTGTCTCGTGCCCCTCTGTATTTTCCAGGGTTCTGAGACTGTGCCGCCTGTCTTGACCCTGGCCACTGGGGAGTTGTAGAGAACCTGGACCCATCTGATGAAACCATTTCCGAAGCCAAAAGCCCGCAGGGCCTCCACCAGCCACTCCCAGTAGATGGAGTCAAAAGCCTTAATGGCGTCAAGTGACAGTATCGCTAGATCTTCCTCCGAGTCGTGAGTTTCGGCCATGATGTGTTGAAGCCTCCTCAAATTGGCTGTAGTGTTGCGACCTGGGACAAATCCGTTCTGATCCTCATGGATTATGGACCCTAGCACTCTAGCAAGTCTGCTGGCCAGTATTGAGGTGAGGATCTTGCTATCATAATTGAGCATGGCCAGGGGTCGGTATGAGTCGCAGTCAGTGGGTGGTTTATGAGGTTTAAGCATGGGGATGATTATGGTTTCTCTCATGGTGTTGGGGAGGATCCCATTTGTGTAAGCTTCCTGATAGACTTCGTGTAGGATGGGGGTGAGAATGGGTTCGTATGCTTTATAGAATTCCGGCGTAAGTCCGTCGCTACCTGGGGTCTTGGAGGTGGCGAGCGACCTGATGGCCCATCTTACATCATCGGGAGTAATGTCCATGTCTAGTTCGGTTCTCTGTTCGTTGGTTATTTGGGGTATGTCAATCTCACCCAGGGTGTCTATTATTTCAGTGGTGGGGATTCGGGCTTCATGAGCATATAGTTTTGAGTAGAACTCGGCAAATGCTTTGTTGATCCCCATCTGCGTCCTGTGGGATGTACCATCTGCATCTATTATCTCTGTTGGTAAGTGTTTGGGGTGCTCCCTTCTGCATAGCCAGGCCAACAGCTTACCCGGTTTGTCTGATTCCCTGTGGGATCGAGCGGTGTACGTGGCAAAGTCAAATTTTTCAAGTCTGTCCCAGGAGAGTTGACATTTCTCTCGGGCCGTTTTCAGTTCCGTTTCGACTCCTGGGGAGGTATCAAGAGTGGACTCCAGGCGGGTGATCTCTGATTCCTGGGCCTCAAGTGATGTCTTTAGTTGCCTGCGGGTGCCACCAGCTCTAGATATAATTTCTCCTCTGGTGACCACCTTCATGGCCTCCCACAGTGTGCTCCAAGTGGAGACGGATCCCTTATTGATATCGACGTACTCCTCTAGTTTCTCGGCAAGGTCCTCTCTGAACTGTGGGTCCTCTAGTGTCGCGGAAGGCATTCTCCACATGGGGATCGGGGGTCTGGGTCCTCTCTGCCTCCATTGCATGATTAACGGGGAGTGATCGGAAATAGTTCTCCCCAGATACTCTGTGGTTACCGCCAGCGGGGCTTCGTCACGGTCAACAAACAAGTAATCTATCCTTGTGTGGACATTGTGTGGGGCTGAGTAATGGGAATAACTCCTATCGGATGGGTGTTGTATCCTCCAGATGTCCACTAGGTTGAGTTGGTCTAGTGTTTCCTCCATGGCACGGGTTGCAGGGTTGCTTGGTTGGGGGGGAGGAAGCGATCTGTCCATGGTTGTGTCCATAACACAGTTAAAGTCTCCTCCCCACAGGAAGGTTTGGCCTCGGTGGTGTGCCAGCTTGGAGCACAATGTGTTGAGGTACGACGGGATTCCGTGTTGCGGGAAATATGTGTTAGCCAAGCAGATCGGGGTCTGTTCCATAGTTCCCCACATTATTACGTATCTGCCGTCCTTGTCAGATTCACATCCATGTAGTTGGAAGGGCACATTTGGGTTTATCCATATTAACACACCCCTTGCGTATTTGGAATATGGGGATCCCCTCACAGTTCCCTCCCATCGGTCTGCCAGTTTAGATAGAGCGTCCTCGGTGAGGTGTGTCTCCTGTAACATCGCTATCGAGACTTTCTTCCTCCTGAGGTAGGACTGTATGCGGTTCCTCCTGAGGTACGAGCCCATTCCCCTTACATTCCACGTCATGACATTGAGTTGTGATGCCATTGGTGTGGTGTTCTGAGTTTGGCGTGAGGGGCAGGCACGGCTGCCCAGTGTGGCATCAGAGCGTGGTTGGTAAGTCGTAAGTGATAGGCCTCTGATTCGTCGGTTCTTGAAGCGTTTCCTGTGGCCATCTCGGTATTTTCAAGCATCAGTGGAACAAAGACTATGGTGCTAACTAAACTAATAACATAACTCGAACTGGTGCGCCCAGCGACTACAACGGTGTCGCGGTGCTCAGGCGCTCTCGCGCCGTCTGTGCCCATCCGGGAGTCGGGCGCGAGTTGGGTCGGGCAGAAACTCGCCCGGTGGTTCTTTCGCTGGGGGCGGGGTTGCTGCGAGGCGGCGAGGCCAAACGAGGGTCGTTTCCATACGATATACTGTTAATTGGGTTACCTGCTTGGGTCCGGCTATTTATGCTTCGTACGTGGACGGTGTGGAGGGTCCCTGAGGTCCGGTTCTGCTCCCCCGAGGTTCAGTCTTCCCCACCTGGGTTGTCTGCACCGTCTGCAAGGTTATTGTCCTCTAGCCACATATTGGCCGCTTCCGGATTCTCGAGGAAGATTGCCCGCCCTTTGTGGATAACTTTCAGGCGGGACGGGTACAGCAGTCTGTATTTAAGGTTCAGTTGGCGAAGCCTTGCTTTGATCGGTACAAACGAGTTCCTCTCTCTTTGTACTTTCTGGGTGTAGTCCGGGTATATGGAAATCTTAGCTTCGCCCTGTACAATAGGGCCAGTTTCCCTGGAATATCTTAGTATAGTTTCCCTGTCCTGGAAGTTTAGTATCTTGGCTATAATTGGCCGTGGATGTGATCCAGGGGGGGGTCGTTTCTGTAGGGACCTGTGGGCTCTCTCCACCGAAAACCCCTGGGTCAGCTTGCCGGCCCCAACCTCCTGTAGCAGCAGGGTTTCAACATAGGACGTGGTATTTAGGCCTTCATTCCCCTCCGGGATACCTAAGATTCTGATGTTCCCTCGTCTGGCCCGACCCTCGGCCTCCTCCGCCCTCTCTTCTAGGAATGTGACTTTCCTTTTTAGGTCCGAAACTTCAGATTGTAGGGTCGCCGCGGCCGCGGACCCCACCCCTGTGGTTTTCTCCATGGCCGTCACCCTTTCCGTTAAGTTGCGGGCATCTTGGCGGATGAGTTGTATGTCAATTTTAAACTCGTCTATCTTGGAGTCGATGTGGGTCTTTAATGAGGCAATTGCATCCATTATCTGGGAGTGGTTATCTTTGGGGTCAGTCTCTTGCGAGCGAATGGTTTCGGTAGAGCTGGCCCTGGCTTGGGTGGGAGTCTTTGCCCTGGCTGAGACAAAGGAGTCCATGGTGGCGGCCCTGGTTTTTTTTGCGGCCATGTTGGGGGCGTAATAGTGGTTGCCCCGGAGTCCTGAGTCTGGAGGGGTGAAGTTCAAGACCGCTCTCTTATATAGCCCAGAGTGGTGTTCTAGGGTGGATTGTGCCCAGGGGCGTTGTTGTTTCGATAGTTAGAGGCTGACCAGGGCGCATGAGGTGGGGCGCATGAGGTGGGGCACTTCTCCGTGCCTCCAGGTGTTCTGACCGCTATCCTGGTGCCCGTGTCTCTGTCTCTGTCCCTGGGCTTACGGGTGATGGAGCCGGGGCGCTTAGGGTAGAGGTTGTCCCCACTTGGTGAGGGAGTCCAGCTGGGGACAATGCAGGCTGTGGTTGGGGAGGATGGTCGGGGCCGTACTCACTGTTGCTTCGCGGCTTTGCGCACCGTCACTGCCTTCCGGATCGCTTCTAGTTTCCGGGCCTTTGGTCCTGGTAACGGGCCACAGCAGCCCAGTGCCCCAGCAGCTCCTCCGACCCTGCCGGCCAGCGGTGGCCTCCCTGTAATTGAGTGTAGGCCCAGGAGGGGGGGGCCGAGGCTGTCTCCTCTCGGCGGAGAAGTCCAGTTGGGCGGCCCAGCTGGATGGACGATGCAGGCCGTGGGTGGGGAGTGCAGCCGGGGTTGTGCGTACGATCACTCCGCAGCTTGGTGCCTCTTCGCGGTCTTCCGGGACATCGGGCGAGGCAACGGGCCACAGCAGCCTAGTGCCCCAGCAGCTCCTCCGGCTCGGCCACCCGGCGGCTGCCCCCCTGTAAAAGAGTGTAGGCCCAGTAAGGGGAGGCCGATGATATCGCCGCGTGCTCCTGTCCCCCGGAATACGCGGCGTGTATGTTTCCGAGCAGGTCTCCGGTGGTGGGGAGAAAGTTGGAGGCAGGTGAGCTCCTCGCCGCCGTCTCCAATATGCAGTTTTGCGCCTCGGCGGAGCTCCAAGATAGGGCAACTCCGGCGCGTAATGTCAACCAGGGCCTTCCGTCGTGATGATGGGGGAGTAGGGCGAGGGTCGGATGCCGGCCACAGTCGGGTGTTGGGATGAGGCCCGCTCCGCTGTGGTGCGTCTCCGCGATGTTCCCCGCCTGGGTGTGCTGGTGGGGGTGCTTTACGGAGGCATCGCTAGGCTCCGTGAGCCGCCATCTTGGATCCAGGCGCGGCGGGGGGAGGGAGTGCGTTCGGTGATCTGCGCCGACGTCTGGGAGGCCGGAGGGTCCGACCCCTCGAGCTGGTTCTGTGCGGGATCGCCTCACACACCACTGCGTTCTTTCCAGGGGGCTGCTAACCCTCTGAAGCCGGAGATGAATGATTCGAAAACGGCGTCTCGGCCGGAGCCCGGCGAATCAGCCTCTGCTCGCCATCGACTCCAGGCCACGCCCCCAAGAAATTGGTTTATTAGTTAATATATTAACTAAAGGGGGGAATGTTGGGGTGGTCGATAAAGGTCCCAAAGAGAAAGAGGTGTTTGTATTGCATGCGCCATATTTGTGACTGGGGGAACAGCAATGTTGATGCGATGTTGCAATTTACTATGCATCTAGTGTAGTAAATAAGGAAGGGATAAGTGTTACTTTTAGTGTTACTTTGTGCTTAAGTTGATACATTTTAGATTTGAACATGCACAGCAACATAATGTCAATTCTGCTGATGTAATATGAATTCAATGAAGGCGTGAGGTGTGCCACGTAGTGTCATGCACCAGCCCTGGAAGTTCATGCATAGATGGAAATACCACTAACATGGTTCTGATAGTTCCAGGTTGACGGTCTAGTTTTTATCCAACATGGCCGCCGGAACCTATAAACAACAATGCATTCTGGCGCTCGGCGCGTTGTATCAACTTTGTTACGTGCGCTGCCAGTTCTTTCCTTAAGGCGACTTGCAGTTCAGAACCTCTTCTCTGTTTAACCTCTCCTACTCTCCTTTCTGTATGTTTTTCCCCTTTATCTCCTCACGTGGGTGTCTACAGGTTAAGGTAAGGTAACGGTTGGTTCTGTTTCGCTGTTCGTTCGTACACGTAGCGCTAACCACCTTTTGTGTCTGCCGCTATTTCCATTTAAGTGTCTATCTCGGCTATCTCTCTCAGCCTTTCTCTCTATATTTACTGGCTTCCTGAGTATCGGAAGTCTTTACATTTTTCTATTTCTTTCTCGCTACCTTCTATCTTTTATTCTTACCTGTTTCTTTCTTTCTTTGCCGGTGTTCCAGTTCCTTTTCCGTTTTTTTTGTGAGAACAACTGAAGTCTGTTTTCCTCTATTCAGCCCCTGCTTAATCTAATCGGAGGAATCTTTGGAGACTTTTCTGGTACCCTTCCCAAAGGACAATTGAAAGTACTACCAAACACTCACCACATCTGAAGACAGACAGTTAACATCTCTCAGGGTTTTTTGCCTTTGGGCTTTTTCCCAGCACGAAGGGCATGCTCCTCGGGTTTCCCCAAGATCTGTAAAACATCCAGATCAAGGTGGCCACCGAGGGAGCGCGTCCTTACTTACGTCAGAAAAAGGAGAAGAGGCCAGTGGAAAGCATAAGAACCAGGAAGAAGACAGAAGCATTAAAGTTGGAGGAGATACAAGAAGACACAGGTGAGGAGGAGATAGGGGAAGAGGAGTCAAGTTTTGACAGTATACAACGCCCGATTACACCCATGGCGTCTCCGGAACAGATTCAGGAGATGTGCAACGCCATAAAAGGACTCAGAGTGGAGATGCAAACCCTGCATGCTGAGAACCTTCTGCTTCGTCAACAGGCTGCGGCCAGAACAGAGAGTAGAGATGATTTACCACCTATGCCATTTTCGTATGTTAAATATGAAGGAAACCCTAAGACGATAAAGGAGTTCCTAGATGCCTGTGCGGTATATTTCTCCTTCAGGCCTAGAGCCTTCGAGTCTGGAAGGACTTGGGTAGGATTTATCATTTCTAACTTAGCTGGAAGTGCTCTGGCCTGGGCAACCCCCCTGGTCACTAACCAGGATCCTTTGGTTAATGATTATGCTGTGTTCATACAGGGGTTCAAGGACCGTTTTGAACGTCCAGAGGTCCAGTATACCAAATACGAAGCTTTCCTCGATGTAAAGCAGGGAAATCAGGACCTACAAGCTTACATTGCGCAATTCCAGAGTCTAGCAGTATCCGCTGGTTGGCCAGATACAGCGCAACAGACAATCTTCAGAAGGGGGTTGAACGAGGAAATGAAGGACAAACTGGCCCGGGTAGCTCGTCCCAACAGCTTTCGTGAGCTAGTTACCCTCTCCCTCCAGATCGAATTTCGTATCCAAGAGAGACGTTTGGAGAGAAGAAGAGGAAGAGGCTATGTACAACGGTACAGTCCCCCGCAAGGAAGAAGAGAACGTCCAACCCTAGAGGAACCGATGCAGATAGGATCCACCAGAGGACCCTTAACCAAGACTGAAAGGAAGAGAAGACAAGAACTGAACCTCTGTATGTACTGTGGATCCTCTAGACACTGCCTCAAGGACTGTTCTGAAATTCCCTCCAGAAGACAGGGAAACGACAGACCCCAGGTCTATGCAAGGGAGACCGTGGGGACAACTGCTCAAACCCTTGCAATCTTACCAGATTCAGCCAGGAAGGAATAGAAGACAACCGTTTAATGGTATTTCAGGTCTCGTTTTCCTACAGTTTGAAGCAGAACATCCCTGTACTAGCCATGCTAGATTGTGGAGCTGCGGGAAATTTCATAGATGTCAAATGGGCCCAAGAGAACCAAATCCTGCTCCAGAAGAAGACAACACCTCTCCCAGTCGAAGGGGTGGATGGACGTCCTTTATCTTCCGATTTATTACTATGGAAACGATTCCTATCTCATTGGGAATGGGACACCACACGGAGACCCTTAGCTTTGATGTCATCAGGGCGGCACATTTCCCTCTGATACTAGGTATCTCCTGGTTACGACGTCATAACCCCAGAATAGATTGGACGGCTAACAAACTCAGCTTTGATTCAGACTATTGCGGAGAACATTGCATGAAGGGACTCCAGGTTGAAGTCCAATCCAGCATTACCGAAGGACTATCCAACATCTCAGTTTCCTCTATCCCAGTACAGTACCAGACTTTTTCAAGGGTGTTTGAAGATGTAAACCCTAGACTCCTCCCACCTCACCGTAATGAAGACTGTAGCATAGACCTCAAGGAGGCGGTTTCTCTTCCATTTGGACGGATGTATCCCTTGTCCTTAGCAGAGAAGGCAGCTCTGAAGGATTATCTAGATGCCAACTTGGAGAATGGACTGATCCGACCATCAAAGTCTTCAGGAGGGGCATCATTGTTCTTTATATCTAAGAAGGACTCAAAGGAATTACGCCCATGTATCGATTACAGGGGTTTAAATAGCCTGACTGTCCGTGACAGATACCCAATGCCCCTTATTTGAGACATTCTTGAGGCTGTCTGGAACTCAAGGGTGTTCACCAAACTCGACCTACGAGGGGCCTACCATTTGTTAAGGATTAAGAGAGGGGATGCGTGGAAGACTGCATTTAGAACACCAATGGGGTTGTTCGAGTACTGTGTGATGCCATTCGGATTAGTGAACGCCCCGGCGATATTTCAGAGATTTGTGGACAAGATCTTCGCAGATCTTCTATATACATCCGTCGTGGTATAACTGGATGATATACTGATCTTCTCACCTTCTTTGGAAGAACATCGAGTCCATGTAAGTGTGGTTCTACAGGGACTACTAGAGAATCATCTCTTTGACAAGCCGGAGAAGTGCATCTTCGAAGCTTCCGAGGTCTCATACCTCGGGTTTATCTTGTCTGCTAATGGGGTGTGAATGGATCCTAACAAGATTCCGGCAATAGACCGATGGCCAGATCCTTCTTCAGTTAAGGAGGTGCAACGCTTCCTAGGTCTGGCAAATTTCTATCGCCGATTTATCCCGAAATTTTCAGACCTGGTTTTGCCCATAACCTCGCTCCTCAAAAAGTGGTCTTTCACTGGGATACTGAAGCACAGGAGGCATTCAAGAACCTTAAAAAACATTTCACCTCTGCTCCGGTTCTACTACAACCTGATCAGACCAAACCTTTTGTCCTGGAGACAGACGCCTCCGGAGGTCCTTGGGGGCAGTCTTATTACAAGAGGATCGAGAAGGGGAAGAACACCCCATAGCTTACTATTCCCGCACCTTGACGGGAAGTGAAAGAAATTATTCTGTGCTTGAGAGAGAGCTATTGGCTATGCGAGCTGCCTGTCAAGAATAGAGACACCTTTTGCAAGGGGCAGCGCAACAGTTCACGATCCGAACGGACCATAGAAACTTGAAGGTACTCCAACAGATGGAGTGTAGAAATTCGAGACATGCTCGCTGGGCATACTACTTTTCCAATTTCGACTTCCAAATCACCTATATACCTGGATCTCAGAAACAGTGTTGCTGACACATTATCCCGAAGCTGGGTAGATGAGGAGAAGCCAGAATTCCAGAAGGAAAGAATTCTACCGAAGCATCATTTTTACATGATAGCAAATCTTTTTCTACAGGAGGTTCATAGTGGATTGGAGGAATATACACAAGAAGAAAGAGAAGCCAATCAATTACATGAAATCAACGGACTATGGTTTTACCAGTCTGCACTATTTCTACCTACCTCGACTCTTCGGAACCAAGCCATCAGCTTTTGTCATGATCTCCCCTTGGCGGGACATAAGGGAGAAAAGGCAACTTATGAACTGATATCCAGAAGTTTTTGGTGGCCATCTATGCGAAAAGATATCACCTCCTATGTTTCTACTTGCCCCATCTGTGCCATCAATAAGACACCTCGTCAAAGACCATTAGGACTCTTACATCAAGCCAAGGCACCCACACGCCCTTGGGAAGACCTTTCGATGGACTTTGTAGTAGAGCTACCGACTTCAAATGGTAGAACAGCGATCTTGGTAACAATAGATTCTTATACAAAGCTAGCCCACTTTGTAGCATTACAAGGTGTACCCTCTGCCTCTGAGACGGCTACCATATTCCTCAGGGAGGTAATAAGACTACACGGCTTACCCCGAACCATAATCTCTGACAGAGGAACCCAATTTACCTCCAAGTTTTGGGACTCCCTTTGTCAACAACTTGGAGTTCAACGAGCTCTCTCCTCTGGGTATCATCCTCAATCAAACGTTCAGACAGAGAGACTGAACGCCAATTTAGAGCAGTACCTCCGTTGCTTTTGCAATAGAGAGCAAGATAATTGGGCTTCTTTGCTACCAATGGCAGAATTTGCCTATAATAATACGTATCATACGGCAATCAAGATGAGCCCTTTCAAATGTACCTATGGGTACCATCCGCACCACTTACCAGGAGTCCTAGCTCCAAGGTCTAAGATCTCCACGCCAGCCATAGAAGAGATGCTAATGGATCTCAGAGTCGCACACAAAGAAGCATTGCGAGCATTGGAAGACAGCAGGAGGAGATACAAGGTGTCCGCCGACACCAAAAGAGGTCCTACTCCATTATGGAAGCCAGGAGATCGAGTCTGGCTCTCTACTCGGTATTTACCTCGTTGGACCCATATGGGTAAATTTGCAGCCAGATTTATAGGTCCATATCGCATTCTATCCAGGATCAATCCAGTTGCATTCAAATTACAACTCCCCAGCGCCTTAAGAAGAATTCATCCGGTCTTTCATTCTTCGCTTCTAAAGGCTCATAAGGAAGATCCTTACAAAAGAACAAGAAGAAGCCCGATCACTGCACCTCGCGATGAACCAAAGGAGTTTGAGGTGGCCAGATTGGTGGATTCTCGTTACAGAAAGGGAACTCTTCAATACCTACTCCATTGGAAGGGTTATCCGATTGCTGAAAGAACATGGGAACCAAGATCCCATGTACATGCCCCAAGACTTGTTCAACAGTTCCACCGACGGAATCGGGAAAGCCTGGAGGAAGCAAGTATCGAAGGGGGCTACTGTCATGCACCAGCCCTGGAAGTTCATGCATAGATGGAAATACCACTAACATGGTTCTGATAGTTCCAGGTTGACGGTCTAGTTTTTATCCATCATGGCCGCCGGAACCTATAAACAACAATGCATTCTGGCGCTCGGCGCGTTGTATCAACTTTGTTACGTGCGCTGCCAGTTCTTTCCTTAAGGTGACTTGCAGTTCAGAACCTCTTCTCTGTTTAACCTCTCCTACTCTCCTTTCTGTATGTTTTTCCCCTTTATCTCCTCACGTGGGTGTCTACAGGTTAAGGTAAGGTAAAGGTTGGTTCTGTTTCGCTGTTCGTTCGTACACGTAGCGCTAACCACCTTTTGTGTCTGCCGCTATTTCCATTTAAGTGTCTATCTTGGCTATCTCACTCAGCCTTTCTCTCTATATTTACTGCCTTCCTGAGTATCAGAAGTCTTTACATTTTTCTATTTCATTCTCGCTACCTTCTATCTTTTATTCTTACCTGTTTCTTTCTTTCTTTGCCGGTGTTCCGGTTCCTTTTCCGTTTTTTTTTGTGAGAACAACTGAAGTCTGTTTTCCTCTATTCAGCCCCTCCTTAATCTAATCGGAGGAATCTTTGGAGACTTTTCTGGTACCCTTCCCAAAGGACAATTGAAAGGTACTACCAAACACTCACCACATCTGAAGACGGACGGTTAACATCTCTCAGGGTTTTTTGCCTTTGGGCTTTTTCCCAGCACGAAGGGCGTGCTCCTCGGGTTTCCCCAAGATCTGTAAAACATCCAGATCAAGGTGGCCACCGAGGGAGCGCGTCCTTACTTACGTCAGAAAAAGGAGAAGAGGCCAGTGGAAAGCATAAGAACCAGGAAGAAGACAGAAGCATTAAAGTTGGATGAGATACAAGAAGACACAGGTGAGGAGGAGATAGGGGAAGAGGAGTCAAGTTTTGACACGTAGCGCCTAAAGTTGGCCAGAGAAGAGCTTTATATGCAGACGCAGGATAGGAGATTTGCAATGGAGAAATCATTGTGAGAGGATGCGGTAGTCTTAAACATACATGCAAATACATAAATACATGGGGGTCTGTAGACACATGTGTTTGGGACAGTTATGGTACATGGTGAATATAGAAATCTGTATGTCGCAATCCTTCTCATAGCTAGGAATTGTGCAGGCCCAAAAACTCTGTGTGACTAGGAAAACTGGTTTAGCAAGGTTAATGGCTGAGGAAAGGCAGCGGGCAACTCCAATAATATCAAATGGTCAGTTACATATAGGATCAGGTTTTTATGACTTGGTACTATTGTGGAAAGGAGATGCAATCTTTTTAAGTACATCGAAGCCTGTTATTCATTGTCCAGGGAAGTGCAGCCATCTGGTAGTGTTCGTTTGTGACCGAGTAAATAAACCTGGTGCAAGGGTCGTTTAAGGGCAGAGTTGACAAGTGATTTATCGGTTTCTATCAGTTTCTCAGGATGTGGCCAGAGGCCATGTGTGCTGAATTGGTTGTTATGTAGATTAGTGTGAAAAAAGGATGCCAGCAAGTCTGAGTGGATAAGATATTTATAACCAGTTCAAAGGGAACTTGTTTTTTTGTTCCTCTCCTCATATCGTTGAAGTGTTCTTGCAAAAACCATGTGCATCACGTTCACGGTTAAAGGTTTCTGGCCAGCTGAAACTTGTAATGAATTATGTTTTTGTGTGAATGTGTAAGTATGGGATGACGTGATGACCTACCACGTAAATATCCCAAAAAGGGCTGTGCTGTAAATATGAGCTGATGCAAAGATATGTTGAAAGGGGATGGTAGTTAAATATATGTGTCCAATGAGAACATGGGAATTAAAGGAGATTGGATTTCTTTGTATAGGCTTCACCAATCATGTGTGGGTGGATGATTTGTAATAAAATATGTGGGAGTGTTTTTTTTAAAACTTTGGTTTTATTAGCATTTTTCAATATGACAAACCGGGTACATTGTGAATATAGAATTAACACTGTCATCAAACCCCGGACCCCAACCCCTCCCTCCCCCTGACCCCCCCATCCCAACTCCGACCCTCCCCCCGATCAATGTCCAATCAAAACTACAACCATGGACGCTTTCATCGGTACTCATCCGCTCGGTGCCTGGGAGCTGTACTGTACGTTCACATCAGTGTTGGCTGTATTGCGTCCACTGTCCCTCGGGCTGTGGGTTGCACCATTCTCTTTGGGTGGCACTCCTCGGGCACCCCACCCCTCCCACGCCAGAGTGTCCCCATGGCTTCAGTGGACGTCCCACCCCCATGCCTGGTGTACACCATACCAGTTTGCCTGGAAGGAGCCAGATTCGTTATTGACCATGGCCGTCAGCTTATCCATGAGGAACATGTTCTTTAGCTTTTTTCAGCCAGTCTTCCTTAGAGGGGGTCTCCGGGCTCTTCCACCTCTGTGCCAGGGCCACCCTTCCTGCCCGCAACGTTGTTTCCCACATTCTTGGGTACCTATATATTTCCGCTTCCTCCGGGGGGAGGCCCAACAACATCGTCAATGGGTTTTGTGGGAGAACATTGTCGGTGACCTCCACCTATTACAACATTCCTGCGATGGCAGATTAGGCGCCATTGGTCTCTGTGTGGAGGCATTTTACTAAGAATCCCCAATAGGGCAAGAGAGAACTGTTTCAGCAGTCTAGTTGTTCCACGCTGCCGGCAGAGGAACGTGACTGATCACCTGACTCCTCTTAAGGAACACGGAACGCCGCTTCGATGCATCACTTCTGTTGAATGTGATGCTCTGTAAATTCGCAGAGGATTCTTCCCTTATATTCTAATCTATTGAAAGCAATCTCTCTCTCCCTTCTGACTAACTTTCTTTCTCTCTTAGAATTGTGTCCCGTGTTGGCCTCCCTGCTCACGCTCCCTCTTTGCTTCTCTGGGTTTCTCCCGTTCATTCGAGCTGGGCTCTCGATTCCAAATTCTGACCCGATCCAGAGAGAAAGTCTGTCTTGCGGAAGTAAGTTCCGTGCGTACGTTGATTAGTACTTTTCCTTCTCGGTTGTGCCTTTATTAACCATTCTTACTTTGTCAGTTACTCCCCTCCCCTTCGGATTACAACACTCCCAACCAACAGGATTGATCAACTCCATTCCGGTCACGTCAATTATTAGTAAGCACACTCACTGCTACAGATTACCATTCTTCCCTTCCACTCGTTCTATTACTTACCTGTCATTCTCTAGTCCTGTAGGACTCCTTCCCACTTTCACCACCTTGAGAAGAGTCATCAATCCGAGAAAGCCAGTCCAGGACGTCCCGAGTCGTCAATTCAAGAAGGCTGAGCCCAGACGTCCAGGGCTTTTTCCCCCAGAGGGTTTCCCTGGGGTTCGTGTTTCCCTTTGCTGGTACTCTGATCTCCAGTGATTGAGGGAGACAGGGACTCCCGGGTGATCCTTTATTTCTGCAGTTGTCGCTCCAGACAAGTTTGTGCTCGATCAGGTTAGTGTCTACTCCTGTCTGATCCCCTTTTGGAATTTGGCTATACCATACCGTGCTGTAATAATTTCACCGGTATCAGTAACAGTAACACCACCATCCACGCCCGTACGCTCTCCCAGAACTTCTGTACATTTGGGCAGAACCACCACATGTGACCCCTTGTTCCCACTTGGCCGCGTCCTCTTGGGCATCTGGGGGACACCTGAGGGAACATCTTTGACAGTTTCAGCGGGTCCCTGCGCCACCCCTGCAAGATCTTAAAGTTATGCTCCATGTCTGACGTAAATAGGTTACCATGGAATGCTATTTTGAATGTCCTGGACCATGCATCCTCTGTAAGAGCCTCTCCCGCTAAATCATTTCAAAACCCGCGAAATCCTCTCCTCCCCTCTAAATTCTCGGTGTACAAAATTTGGTACATCTTGGACACTGCCCCCTTCCTTGTTGTAGCCGTGTCCAATAACTTTTCAAAGGGTGTCAGCTGTGTCTGCAGGTTCTGGCCCCCTGACTGGTCGGAGAGGATGCCCTTTAAGCGCAGATATTCAAGAACTGAAAGAGACCCCACCCAAGAGCCCCGCACATTTCCTCGTAATTGAGAAACTCGCCCTCCTTGAACAGTTGCCCCGCCCATTCTATCCCCCCATCTGACCAAGATTGGGCGTTTCTGAATCCCCTGCTGCCGAGTCTGAGCGGGTGGCCCCACAGCGAGGACATCGGGGAGGGCCATGAAGTGAGGTGTGCGGTTGTGGGCCCCTCCTTCCAGATCAACCAGAGCACTCCCAAGGTTGGGTGGGTCTTCAGTCTGCTTGGGATGAACTTGCGCGGCGTCCACAGAAGGTCACGCACTTTTAGAGGGTGGGCGTCCATGTCTTCCAGATATGACCAATAGGTGCCCATCCCCTCCTTCATGTGTTCCAAAAGGACGCGCAACTGGGCGGCCCGGTAATAGAGAAGGAAGTCCAGCAGCCCGAAACCACCCTCCTCTCTGGGTAACATTAGAGCGGCCCTCCCTATCCTCAGGGTCCTCCCCTGCCATATGAACTCCCGAACTGCCTTCTGTAGATCCCGAAATGTTTGGTCGGGGACCCCCGTTGGGAGTGCTGTAAAAAGATACAGCAGTCTCGGCAGGATGTTCATTTTCACCGCCGTCATGCGCCCATACCAGGGCAGGATCATCCCACCCCACCTCCTCAGGTCCGATGTAATCCCTGCCATTATGGGGTCATAGTCCGCTGGGGCCAGTTTTGAAAGGTCTCTGGTAAGGAGCACAACCAAGTATCTAATGGAGTCCCTCCCCACTACAATTCCCCCACACCTATCCAAGCGGTCCAGCCCCGGGTCCCGGACCCTCATAGGGAGTAGCACTGACTTTAATGCGTTTATTTTTAACCCTGAGAACTGCCCAAAGGTCGCCATCAGGGACAGGAGAGGGGGGAGCGAGGAGCCGGGCTTCACCAAGTAGGCCAGGATGTCGTCAGTCCACTTCCCCTCTTATAATCCCTTTGATGTCAGGGTGGGCACGTACCGCTATGGCCAGGGGCTCCATCGTTAGGACATATATCAAAGGGGAGAGTGGGCATCCCTGTCTTGTCCCCCACCAGAGGGGAAATTAATCAGACAATTCTCCATTCACCTGTACCCTCGCTGTTGGGGCTCTGTATAAGGCAGATACCCAGTTCCTGATGTGTGCCCCAAAACCCATTTTTCAGAGGAGAAGTTCCATGTATCTCCACTCAACCCTGTCGAAAGCTTTCTCGGAGTCCAGTGAGAGTAAGCTTGCCTCGAGGTCTGACTCCTGGGCGTAATGGATTAGGTCTATCGTCTTCCTGATGTTATCTGAGCCTGCCTGCCCCCTATGAATACCACTTGATCCCCATGAACCAGTTTGGACATTATCCCCTCCATTCACTTTCCCACCACTTTGGCCAAGATTTTGACATCTATATTGAGAAGGGATATCGGGCAGTAGGAGGAGCATTGAGTGGGGTCTTTGCCCTCTTTGAGCAGTACCACTATTATGGCCCTCATCATGGTTTCTGATAGTGTACCCGCCTCTAACACCGCGTTGAAAACCATCACCAGGTGTGGGGCTAGGGTGGACCGAAACCTTTTGTAAAAGTATACTGAGAAGCCGTCCTCTCTAGGAGACGTCCCTACCTTCATCCCACTAATCGCATGCTCCACTTCCTCCTCTTTCACCAGGCTCTCCAGACCCTCTGCCATTTCTCCTGACAAGGCCGGGACCCGAATGGAGTCCAGGAAACCCTCAATCTGTGCGTCGTCCCCATCGTATTCTGACGAGTATAACTGTTCGTAATAACGGCAAAAGGCTGCTCCTATGTTTGGGGTACCATGATCTAATGACCCCCGTTCATTTCTCACTGCCTTCACCGTCTTGCTTCTCTGCACCTCGCTCAGCTTCCAGGCTAGGATTCTGTCCGCTCTGTCCCTTTTCTCATAATACTTTTGTTTCACCAGTTGTAGACTTCGTTCAGTCTTATGCAGCAGGAGGTCTTTCAGTTGGAGCTTAAAGTCTTCCAAGGAGGCCACCCGCTCCCTCTCTAGGGGCTCCTCTGGGGGGCCTGTCGGCTGGAGCTGGGCTATTTTTTCTTTCAGGGACCTTTCCTGGGCTTCTCTCTCCATTTTTTCTTGGCTCCCATCTTAATGAGGACTCCTCGCATGGTCGCCTTGAAGGCGTCCCACAGTACATGCGTGCCCACCTCACCATTGTCGTTTAGCTCGAAATACTCTGTGATGGCGTCCAGCACTTCCTGTGCCAGGACTTCATCTTTCAACAGGGAGTCGTTGCATTTGCATCGCCCTTTACTGCCACTCCGCCATTCCCCCGCTATGGTGGCACGGACCAGGTCATGGTCAGACCAAGGGACTGGGTCCACCCTGTGGCCAGAGACATATGGGAGTAGGGGCTCATCAACTAGGATATAGTCTATTCGTGAATATGATGTGTGGATTGCTGAAAAGTATGTGAAAGAGGGGAGTCCAGTCCTGGGACTCAGAATAGTGTCCAGCAGGCCCAGCTCCGTGTTGACCCTCTGGAAGATTCGGGCCATGGCTTCGTCCACAACCCTGGTGGTCTGGGGCCCCAAGCGTTTCCTATCAGCGGCCGGGTCCAGGACCATATTGAAATCCCCCCCACCACCATCATCCCGTGAACAAAAAGCTTCAATCTGTCCTTCACTTCTTCCCAGAATTGGGCCTGGCCTTCGTTTGGGCCATACACCACCGCGAGAGTCAGAGGGGAGCCAACGTGCCTTCGGGCCGGGTTGGTCCCTTCATCCTCGATCAAAGATTCTTGCCCGGTTCGTAGAGTCCTCTCTTCTCTTCCAATATGGATTTCAACTCCCAGTCCCCCGTGGGCCGGACCGGCCCGCTCCTTCGTACTCGGGGTCGTTTCCCTCCCTATCCGTCGCCGGGGACGGCAGTTTCAACTTTTTGAATTTCCGTGAGCCCGTCTTCCCTCTCCTATCTCCCTGTGGCCCGCGCCCTCTTGCGCCTTCCACGGCCATCTCTGTGTGTTCCCTCCGCGGGGTCGGATCCGTCACGTAATCTTGGATGGCTCCCCTTATGTCTTCCTCTGTGACCAGGGTCGTCCGCTGACCCATATACTCGAACATGAGGGAGACGGGGTACCCCCATCTGTAGCACGCCCTCTTCCCTTTTAGCAACTGCGTCAGGGGGCGGCACATCCTGCGTTTGGCCAGCGTATACAAAGAGAGGTCCTGGAAAACGGACACCTGTGCATTGTTGTATGTTATCTCCCGGGCCTTCCTGGCCTCCTCCAGCACCTTCGCTTTTTCAGTGTAATAGTGAAACCGGACCAAAATGGACCGGGGGTCCCCTGCTCTACCTCCCGCTCTGTGAACCTGATCAAATGTTGGTTCCGTTGTCATCCCATCTGAGAAGAGGAGGGTGATGATGTCTCTCACCGCCCGGTCCAAATCCCTCTCTGTTTCTCCCTCTGTCTCGGGAACCCCAAAAGTTCTGAGATTGTTCCTCCATTCCCTATTTTCGAAATCGTCCATTTGCCTGGCTCTCTCCTCATCCCTCTTCTCTAGGGCAGACAGTCTCAGGGCCATATCCATCTCTTGGGTCGCTGATGACGATTGGTTGGTCTCTAGCTGCAGCAGTCTGTCCTCAACCTTGTCCACCCTTTGGTCCATTTATTCCATTTTCTGGGCAATGTCTGCTCCCATGTCCCTGATCTCCTGTAGGACAAAGGCGAAACCCTTTTCCATTGCTAAGGTAGAAGGGGCCGAAGTCTCCGATTGGGCCATTTCACTCTTTTGGCCCAGGCTGCTGTTCTCTCCTCTGGGCTCCTGGTATTGATATTCCTGGAGAATTTTTCGCCAGCTCATCGGGCCCCCCTACTCCTCCCTCTGGCTGGCACCCCCCAGGGGGCAAATGAGAGGACCAGGCTGGGAGGCTGCCCTCTCTCCTTCTGTCCTGGCCGCCTCTAGTGGACAGCCTTTGGGCAGGCACATGCCCTACAGGCCTCTGTCGGGGGCCACACACCCTATCCGTTGCTCTGTGTTCATCTGGGTCCCCCTGTTGCTCCTGTGGTGGAGGGGGGGTGTGACAAGATGTGGAGGACTCTGCCCGGGAAGAGCCCTGGGATATGCCACTGGGGGGAGGGGGGTCCAGAGCTTGTGCCACACCGGCCTGTTCCGGCTGTCAGTACACCCCTCTAGATGCGCCTCCAGGCGGGCACATGCCCTGGGAAGGAAACCAGGGGCCACCACCTGTGCAGATTCCGTTCTTGGGGTCTCCCCCCCTTGGGTTTCTTGTTATTCGGTGGGTGTGGGTTTTTCACCCTTTAATTGCCTCCGTGGGTGGAGGGAGGGCCGGGAGCCCAGCAGCCACGGTGTCCCTCCGACCACCCTACCGTGTCTGAGAGGGCTCCGCGGGCTCAGGCGTCCTCTCGCCGGGGCTGCACCAGTATGTGGGCCGGGAGCGGGTCCTCCCCCCCTTCCGGCACTATGCGGGCTCCGATGGGCCTAGGGGCCCAGGACCGCGGTGTCTCCGCTTCGTAGGCCTTCTCAAGGGTCCATGGGACGGGGTTTCAGTGCCCCTGCTGGTCTCCTCCGTGCTCCGGACCCAAGTTGGGGAGGCGTCCTCGCCGTCAACGTGTCCGGGCCTGTGGCATAGAGCGCTGCCGCCTGGGGGGAGGGGCACCCGCTCTGCACTGGCACCGTCCCCCAGTGCTGCAGGCCTCCGCTAGAGGATTCCTCGCTGGTTTCACCGGTGTCCACTCGAGCGGGGCTGGGGGGAGAAGATGTGCGTGCCGGCAGGTTCCTGCGGCTCCGGTTCACCGTATCCCTTCTCGCTTCCCTGGTGCCACTCGAGCTGCTTGTGGCTCCTCTCACCGGGCCGCGGGGGCTCGTTCTCGGGCACCCGGGGGTCCTCTGGCATCACTCTTTTGGCCAGGGGGGGCCTCCAGGGTTCACTGCTTCAGCGGGCCGTGATTGTCCGTTGGGAGGGCTGCGAGGGGGACTCAATCCCTCTTCACAGCTCAGCTTCAGCGGGAGCAGAGACTTCAGGCTGGCATCGCCTGTGCACCCCCTGGTGGCCTCCGGGAGTGTTTTAACAGTTGCAAAATGTATAAAACATGTTAACTAGTGTCGTTCAAGGAGACACAGACAAACGTGCACTCGCTTTTAAGAGGTGGGCCTACTTTGGGTTAAGGTGATCAGAGGTCTTTCCGCACAGTATCAAAACTATAAAGATTTTTCTATGCATTTGAGAAAAGTTTGTTAATTGAGATAGCTCCAATCTACAAATCACCAAATATGCTAATGAAATGTGCGCTATATGATTGTCTACATGCAATTTTTATACAATGGTGTAATTGCGTTATAAATGCCATATCATATCATATCAATTACCTAATAGCTCAATTGATTAGCTGTAGCGTATGGGGAATGGTCGTGTTTTATGCAAATTATCATTAATAATCTTAATGAAACTGCCAATTCATTGCAGTGATTACATTTGATTATAAAAGCATATCTGTCAACTAGCTCTTCTGTTTATGCTTTGTAAAATGTGCCATTCTTCTGTGTTTGGATGTCTTTTTTTTTGTAGATTTGAAATGTGAAATGACCACAATTTTTAACCGCGAATAACAGTCTTGCAAATAATCAGGCAAACAGAAAAACTAAAATAAGGGTGGACAAATTCATCTATGTGTCTCCGTTTTTCTTCAGTTTCGCAAAATGTCTTTAGAAAAGCAGGGAGACAGCACTAATGACGCAACACCCTGCTGTAAACCCAAAATCTGAGCATTAGTTTGGGTGCCATTTTCCCAGCAGCTTTCCAGGAGCTTCCCATCATCATCTGCCTGGATCTTCAGCTGCATCTAAACATCAATTTCATACATAATTGATGAGGAAAAGATTCCCCTGAAGTACTTAAGGTGCAACGTACACCTTTGCTTTTATTCATCCCTTTGGGGAAGTTCGTAGAAACAGAGTTCATAAGAGTTATTATGCTTCCTTTCATTTCAAAACTTACCTTATGAGGCCTCCCCATCCTACAAATTGACATGCAATGTGTAGTACAGATGAATGCAGTACACTGTAGACCATTGACCCCATGTACAATCACTCCATCTTCTCTTTTAAAAGTAAAAACAAAAAATGAGATTACATTAAAAAAATATGCAATTCTTTTGTATACTCCCAAAACAGCCAGGAGTCGTTCCGCCACCAGTCCCAGCCAATCAGACATTCATCACCAATACATCTGAGAGCATACAGATAGACAAAGTAATAACAACGTGCTCATGTCACTCTCAATTCTCCATGCTGTTCTAAGAGCATTGTCACTTTATGTTTGTGTCACCTCGATGCATTGATGGCAACTCCTTGTTTATTGTGTGTATACACAATTAATTCAATAGTCCCTAAAATATGTACGCCATAGACTTCTTGTTCACCCACCAACACTATCCTGTGGGTAAACAAACCAAGCTTCTCTCCTTATTTTCACTGCATTGGCCCCTGCTCCATTTTGAGCTTGGTATGCTGCAACCCTTTTCAAATTATTTTCCTCTAAACAAGTCGACTTGACACTTTCTGTGACCAGTCCATAGTCCAAACTCCACAATGATAGCCCATGCTCCTCTAGCAGTCAATAGAGGGCGACTCAGCTACAGTATAGAAGACAGCAACATAGTCCAATGCAATATGTCCTCTGTTTTCTTCATTGGCAGCTGGACTACTGTTTGGAGCCTTGTGCCACCCATCCAATTTTCTGTACCGTGCAGACCCGCAAAACCCTTGACTCATTTGAATTATTGAATGAATGTCTTTCCTCAGCTCCATAATGCCAGTGCCCAGTTTTCAAAAGTGCAGAGGTTTCGCACAGGTTTGGTACAGCTTCTACAAATCGTAAAACGAGTTTTCATAGACTGGTGTTTGAATGTCAGCAATGTGTTCACTTTTTGTCTAAACCGACCAATTACATATACATATACCTGTATATGTGTATGAAGGGGTAGTGTAGTAGCGCATAGGGGATGTGGGAGAGGGTGAGGGTGTGAGCTACTGGAGAGTACGCAGGGGACACCCCTTTAAATGGTTGCATTCATGTCGGACAAAAGAGCATAAACAAATTCCTGACTTTTAAACAGCAGTTTATGAAAACACGTAGAACCTCTACACATAATGGTCCTCATTCCGACTTTGGAGGTAAGGGAAAAACGATGCCGGTAAAGGATTACCGGCATCGCTTACCGCTACGGGCTATTCTGACCAACCAGTCGGCTTTTAACGGAACTGCAAAGTACGATACCGTTAATAGCGATCCAGGTGTGCGCACGCGACCCACCATGCCGGCATTAGCAGCATGCCATAAACCGGACTAGATCACAAGTGAAGCGGACATGCAAATAACGGCCTCATGAAGGTGGAAAAAGTGCCTACCGGCATGCCGTAAATACCGGCATCGCCGACTGGCCGTAAAGAACCCTGAGCAGTGTTCCCAACTGCCACAGGTGCACACAATCAGCACAGGTGGAGGTAATGAAGTCAGGCCCAGTACAAAAGGAGCACACCCCCACACCAAGATGATTCCAATAGTTGTAGCATTACTGGAGCTGGAGGACTTGCTTGCATTGCCGCAACATCAACAACAACAGCCGCCACCACAGAGGAGACGCATGAGAAGGAGGGTGAGACAGGCTCAGCATGCCCCACCAGTGCAGCCACCGTTACCACGCCGGCAGCCCCCAATCCCTCACATCAGAGCCACTCCCTTCAACCTAACCCCTGAGCAGATCCACACTCTGGACCGGGACACCATCACCACCATAGTGAACCTGATACATGACGACATAGTGAGCCTCATTGAAATACGCACTACCATCCCCCCTCTACTGAAGGTAGTGTCTGTGGTCCACTTCCTTGCCACAGACTCCTACCAGCACACCGTGGGGCACATGAATGGCATATCACAACCCTTATTTTCTTGGATTCTGAACCAAGTGCTGGATGCCCTCCTCAAGCACACAAGGGACTACATATCCCTACCACGGACTCCCCAGGAGATATTTGTACAAAAGTTGCCTTCCATGCACTGGCAGGCATGCCAAATTGTGTAGGTGCCCTCGACTGCACCCACGTGGAGTTGGTGGTCCTGCATGCCATGGAGGTGGTGTACCTCAACCGCAAGCAATACCACTCCATCAATGTGCAGATGGTATGCGACGCCAGCAAGATCATCACACATTGTTGTGCCCGATATCTCGGATCAACTCATGACTCTTTGGTCCTGTGGAACTCGACGCTACCACGTTTCATGGAGCGACATGCTGGACGAAGTGCCTGGCTGCTTGGTAAGTAGCAGGACTGGCACATGGCATTGAAAAGGGGGGAGAGATGCACACACCACCATGCTGCCAATGTTGATGTGACTGCACGATGTGCACATCACCAAACATTGTGCCCCAAACCATCACATACCGTACAAGACACACAAATCCCAAATGAATGAAGTAAGGTCCACACCTATCATGACTAATAGGAAACCACTCCACATCACACGACACATGCACCACCCATCAGCGACCCTCACCCTCCGTAACGCCATCCTGCACCATGCAGTGCATATGCACCATGTTGCTGTCTCCAGCATATCACCACACAGGACAAGCATCCCTGGGAGTGCAGTATACTGAACCCACTAGGGAATCCACTGTCCGGCACAGGGCCGGCACAATCACAGGAGTGCTGCATGTCTCCATGGGAATGACAATGCTGATTGCCCAATATTGCACAGACTACTGCCAAATCGCACAGGACACAACACCTCACTATTTTGACACTAACACAGCTGTATGCATACACCATGCATGTGCAACTAGACGTCAGTGCACACCATCATCTTGAAGATGAAACCCACACCATTAGACCATGGCACAGGACACATGGAGGGACAGAAAATGGCAATGCATCCAGGGATATGTGCACGTGGGCAACCATAACCTGCAGGCATGTGTGACTAGTACAGCTGTCCTTCATGATTCCCCTGACATTTACCTTCATTTTCCTATCATACAGGTGATAGTGGCTATCCCTTGAAGCCGTGGCTCCTCACCCCTGTCCGAAACACACAGAACAGGCACGAGGAGGACTGCAATCGTTCCCATACCCGTACACGTGTGGTCATCGAGCAGAACTTTGGCCTGTTGAAGGCACGATTTTGCTGCCTCAGCCGGTCGGGTGGGGCACTCCTCCACAGGCATGAGAAGGTGGCCATCATCACCATGGCATGTGTAATGCTGCACTATATGTGCATCCGCCGGACCGTGCCCCTGCCCCCTGACGTTGAACTGCTACCACCTGATGAAGATGAAGGGGAAGATGAAGATGTGGCAGGACATCATAACGGCGCTGATGCACAGGAGGGACGTGCTCTGCACCAGTCAGTGATTGCACAATATTTCTGACACACATGTCAGCAGAGAGTGACATAATAGTTGGACAGAGGGCACTGGGTGTGTGGGTACATGTACACTATGCACTGTATATGAATAAATGACACATGCGTATTGATGAATGTCCACTCAGGTCTTCTTTTTCAAACAACCAGTGTTTTGTATTGTATTGTATTTATTTGGTTTATATAGAGCTTTACGCCAAAGCGCTTCACATTATAACAACAGGGTACATTTAACGATAACAAATTAACAATAACAGTAGAAGCAAATAACAATTTTGAAATTTTTGAATCAGACCAACAAAACAGTATTTAGAGCAAAAGAGAGAGGGTGAGGGGAGAGTAGTGGAGTAGCTCTGGGAGGAAAAGAGAGGGATGGGAGGTGGGGTGATAAGGGGAGGAGAATCAGGGCGGAGAGTGGAGAAGGAGAGACTTGAGAGAGGTGTGGAATTAGGAAAAGGTAGGAATAGAGCGGAATGAGAGAGGTAAGGAGTTCCAGTGGAAGGGAGCTAGGAGTTGGAAAGAGCGGAAACGAGAGGAAGCACAAGGGGAAGGAGGAACAGTGAGAAGAAAGTGGTCAGCGGAGCGAAGGGGGCGAGAGGGAGTATAGAAGGAGAGAAGGGAAGAGAGATAAGGGGGAGCGAGATCATGGAAAGATTTGAAGACTAGACAAAGAAAATGAAATTTAAGTTGGAAGTGAAAGGGAAGCCAACCAAGGGAGGATAGGGAAGCAGGGATAGAGTCTTGGGGGGTGAGGAGGCAGAGGGTATTTAGGGCAGAATGGTAAATAGATTTGAGGGGGGTGAGATGCAAAGTGGGTAGACCAAAGAGTAAGGAGGAGCAGAAGAAGAGGCGAGAGAAGATGAGGGAGGAGATTAAGAGTTTAGTGGCATGGAAAGTAAGAGAGGGGCGGACCTTGCGAATATTATAGAGGTGGTAGCGACAGGCATGAGAGGTGAGAGAGATGTGGTGGGAAAAAGTGAGAGAGGAGTCAAAGGGAATGCGTAAATTGCGGGCGTGGGGGGAGAAAGTCAGATTAGAGGTGGGAAAATGAATAGAGGGAGGAGGAGTGGGCGGTAGGGAGTTGGAGGGGAAGAAAACGACTTCAGTTTTGTCGGAGTTAAGGGAAAGGAAGAGAGAAGACATGCAGTTTTTAATTGCAGTAAGACAGGAGGAGGGTTTAAGGTGGAGGTCGGAAGAGAAGGAAGAGAAGGAAAGAAAGAGCTGTGTGTCATCAGCGTAGAAATTGCGAGAGATGCCAAAAGAGGAGATAACAGGGGCAAGAAGAGAGGTGTAGAGCGAGAATAGGAAAGGGCCAAGCACTAAGCCTTGTGGATCTCTGTATTCCAGAGGCTGGGAAGGAGAGGAGCAGCCTCCCCAGGAAACAGTAAAGGAGCGGGAGGAGAGGTAAGAGGATAGCCAGTTGAGAACAGAGCCTTTGAAACCAAAGGAAGAGAGAGTGTTGAGAAGAAGGGGGTGATCAACAGTGTCGGAGGCAGCAGAGAGATCAAGAAGAATAAGGACAGAGGATTGCTTAGAGTGTCGAGCGGTGAGGAGGGAGTTGAGGATGCAAGTGAGGGCAGTTTCAGGAGAGTGTTTGGGGCAGAAGCCAGATTGAGAAGGTGGAAGGAGAGAGAGATTATTCACAAAGGATGAGAGCTGAGAGTAGGTGAGGCGCTCTAGAGGTTTAGAGAGGAATGGGAGGAGTGAGATAGGACGGAAGTTAGAGGTGATCAGGGGATCTGCAGAAGGTTTCTTCAGAATCAGAATGATTGTGGCATGCTTGAAAGCAGAGGGGAAGGTGGCAGAGGAAAAGCAGGTGTTGAAGAAGGAAGTTAGGTAGGGGATAAGGAGAGGGTAGATCTTGGGGATAAGGAGGGAGGGGAAGGGGTCAGTTGGAGCAGATGAGGGGTGAGCTTTGGAGAGGAGGATAGATATGCCAGAACGGGAGACAGGGGAGAAGTCAGTCATGAAGGATGTGGGGGTGAAGGGAGAAGGGGCAGGGGGGGAGTAAAGGAGACATTGATCTTCTGTCGAAGGACAAGAATCTTGGAGGAGAAGAAGTTAACAAAGTCAGAGGGAGAAAGGGTGGATGAGGTTGAGGGGTCAGGGGCTGGGGGAGAGAGAAGTTGGGAGAGAGTTTGGAAGATGCGGCAGGGGTGGGAGGCGTGGGATTGAAGAAGGTTGGAGTAGTAGCAGCGTTTTGCCGAGGAGAGGCAAGAGTCATAAAGGGAGTGGTAAGAGAAGTAGGAGGTTTGGTTGGAAGGTGAGGGAGATTTGAGCCAGAGTCTCTCAAGACGTCTGAGGAGACGTCGCATGGAGAGGAGTTGAGGAGAGAGCCATGGTTGAGAAGGTTTACGGGTTGGACGGAAAAAGGAAAGGGGGTGGAGTAGATCAAGTGAGAAGGAGATAGAGGAGGAGAGAGTAGACAGTGCGTCGTTGGCTGATAGAAGAGAGAAATCTTGAAGAGAGGGGAGAGAAGAAGAGCAAGTATCAAGAAAGAGGGAGGGGTCAAAGCTACGAAGGTCACGCCATGAAAAGAGGGACGGGGAAGGTTTAGGAGAAGGAAGGGGAAAGGGAGTGAGGGAGAAGGAGAGTAGAGCATGATCAGAGAGATAGAGAGGTAGTTTAGAGACAGCAAAAGAGGGGTAGGAAGAGTTGAAGATGAGGTCAAGAGTGGAGCCAGAGGAGTGAGTAGGAGAGGAAGGAAGAGGGGCAAGAAGGTAGAAGTCAAGGATGGATGAAAGGGGACAGGGGTGAGGGGGAGAAGGGGAGTGAAGATTAAAGGCACCCAGTATGGTTAGAGGAGAGGGAGAGGGAGAGATGAGAGAAAGGCGGTGATCGAGGTCATCATAGAAAGAAGAGAGAGGGCCAGGTGGACGATATATGATTAGGAAGGAGATGGGATGAGGAGAGGAGAAGGATTTGTAAAGATACTCGAAAGAGGGGAAAGAGGGACGAGATGGAGGGGAGGGAGAAGGAAGGTATTTGGGGTGGAAGAGGAGGCCAAGACCGCCGCAGCCAGTAGGACGAGAGATATGGGAGAAGGAGGAAGAAGTGGTGGCTAGGGAAGCAGGGACTGTAGTGTTGTGAGGGGGGATCCAGATTTCAGTGGGGCAAAGGAAATGAAGGTTGAGTCGGAGGAACATGTCAAGAACTGCTGCGGTCTTATTGCAGAGGGATCTAGCATTCCAAAGAGCAATGTTGATGAGGGAGGAGGGTTGGACTATGAGGGGGTAGAGAAGATTAGGGCGGTGAGAGAGAGTAGGAGTTGTAGAGGAAGAGTGGGGGAGGGGATTCAAGAGGGGAGAGGACACAAGGAGGAGGGAGAAGGAGAGTAGGAGAGGGCCGGGGAGGCGGAGAGGGGGAGGTGGGTAGGGAGAAGAGTAAGGAGTTTGGTGGGGAAGAGTTGTTTCCAGAAGCATAACCGAGAGGGAGGGAGGGGGAGGAGGTCCGAGTGAGGTCCAAGCAGCTGGTGGAAGGGGCTGAAAGGTGACGAGGACCAGAGGCTGCTCTGAGGGGCCAAGATGGGGGCAGTTAGGGAGGGGTACTCAGTGGAATGGCTTGCCTGTGAGCAGAACAGTTAGGACCAGAGAGCGGCAGAAGAGGGCCTGGAGGGTACAAAGATCCGGATTGAACTGGGGGCAGAGAAGGGTACTGCTGGCAAGGCACGCAGTGGACTTGTAGATAGAGAGCAGGAAGCAGGGGAGGGCTGGTAGAAACAGTGATCTAGATACTAGGAAGAGGATAGCATAGGGACCAGAGAGCAGGCAGATGAGGGGCTGGTCGGAGCAGAGGTCAGGGGGCGCTCGGGGGCAAGTTAGGATCAGCGGAGGTGGGGCGAGCTGTGGAAAGGACGCCCTTGTCCGTGAAGGGGGAGGAGCAGCAGGGTTCAGGCACACGCAGAGGAGCAGCAGGGATTAGTCAATGAAGGATCTTTGAAGAGTAGGTTGGCAGTGGATCAGCCACAGGGGAGCAGCAGGGATCAGTCAATGGCGGAGGTTCAAGGGGTGTGTTGGCTGTGGTTCAGCCGCTAGAGTCCGACTGGGACATGAGGGAGAAGATGCAGTACGTAGGAGTCACAGACCAAGCCAGATGCACGGCACAAAACCCAGTCGGGAAAGGTACAACACGTTGGGGCTCTGGCCCGAGAAAGAAGCACCGTACCTGAGCAGGTCCTGGGCAAAGGAGAAGGAAGAGATAGCAGTGCGGCAGACAGGTGGTCCGAGGGGTGAGAGGCCAGATTGCATGGCCAAGCTGGGAGCCGTTGAAGAGGAGCCCGTGATGGAGAGGCGGGCAGTGAGACAGCTTAAGAGTACAGAGGGAGACTGGGTAATACGATGGCTCACACAAGGCTTTCTGTAAGCCTAGATGCGAAATGGAAGGCGGGCAGTCCATGCAGATGGCATAGCGGAGCAAAACCAGTAGGGATTGTTGAAGATTGTTGGAGCTACGGACCCAGCCCAAGTAAGGTGCGCTGTGCCCACCGCAGTGCGGGGGGAGATTCAGCTTCGGCAGGCAGGCGGATTGATGGTGAAGAGGCCGGAATGCGTGGACAAGCTGAGAACCGCAGAGGAGCCCTTGAAGTAGATATAGGCTGCAGGCAGAGGGAGGGGATACAGCTGGGTGGCAAGCGGCGATGCAGATGCAGAGCTCAGAGGGGGGGTGGCAGGAGTAAAAGGAGCGGCAACACCAGGCCCGGAGGAAGCCTAGGCGCGAGATGGATAGCGGGCCTTCCCGCGTATGACACTGCAGAAGTCATGCTGCGGAGCTGAGCACAGCCTAAGCAGAATGTTGGGGCACCGGCTCTAGCCCAAGAATGATGCACAGCACCACCACAGTGCAGAGGGAGATCCCACTCCGGCAGGCAGGTGAAGTGATGGTAAAGAGGCTGCACCACGTGGCAAAGCTGGTAGCCACCAAGGAGCCCGGACACAGCCTGTGGGCGATGGGTGGAGGCACTGCAGGGCGGTGGGCGGTGATGCTGCTGCGTTGGGATCCGGAGCAAATGCTGCGTCCACGCCAAGGACTGCTGGAGGACCGGAGGGGCCTGAGTAGAACATGGGGGCTCCGACACCGGCCCAAGAAGATGCATAGCATCACCGCAGTGCAGGGAGATCCCCCTTCAGCAGGCACGAGATCCAATGGTGAAGAGGTGGCCAAGAACCGCTGGACGCCCGCTGGTGGGCCTGAGTAGAATGTAGGGGCTCCGGTACTGGCCCAAGAAAGATGCACTGCGCCAACGCAGTGTGGAGGGAGTTCCCTCACAGCAGGCAGGAGATCCGATGGTGAAGAGGCAGCCAAGGACCGCTGGAGGCCCGCTGGGGTATCTAAGAAGAACGTAGGGGCTCCGGCCCAGGGAAGATGCACTGCGCTCCGCAGTGCAGAGGGAGTTCCCTATCCATGGAGCCCGTGAGATGGACACAGGCTGCAGGCAATGGCGCTGCTGGGCGGCGGGCAGTGAAGTGGCTGCAGAGCTTTGAGGGGGAGGGGGTCTGGAGCAAAAGCAGCAGCGGCTCCAAGGCCCGCTGGAGGCCCAAGCGAGAAGTGGATGACGGGCTGTTCCCATGGAAGATACTGCGGAGGCCTCGTGGGAGCTGAGTTCAGGCAGGGCGAAGCAAAGACTGAATCCGGGTGGAAACACCGCCGGAGCGGGCCTCCAGGCTCAAGGGACAGGAACAGAGGTAAGTTGGGTGAAAAATAATGCTGGAAATATTGAGTTATTTCGTCTGATTCAGCCTGAGTTGAGGAGGCGACAGTTCAGGCAACCAAGCTTCTGCGCCCCCTGCTGGTTAATTGTATTGAATGTAACAATATGAACGTAAGTGACAAGACACTCCAACACCCTCCCCCCTCCCCCCACAACTCAACCACACATCCTCACCCCCCTCAGCCTCCCCCCACAACTCCCCCACACAAGTCCCATTGAGTCCATGAAGCCTACATGAGGATGTTTATCAAAAAGGGCACCTGGTTAATGCCTTGCTCTACCCAGGTGGGTAGTAACATGTCAAAGAGCAAAAGTGAGCAAGGTCATGGGTTACCTAGCTACTGAACGAAGGGTGATCAAACTCCTGTGTGGGTTCACAAAACTACGAATGGATTCGGACAGAAATGTGACAGGACAATTCTACGTACTGCAGTAGGTTTTTTAATGAAACTGCAGTTATTGTGTTGGAGATACACTTGACTTCAGGGGTCACACAAGATACAACAGTATTTACACATTTTGAAGGTGTAGTAACCAATTAATAGGTAACAAATGTCAAATATTTGTAGCGTCTTTAAGATGCTTCCACGTCCACTGAGGGGTCCTTGGGAAGGATACCAGTGGACTTAGTGAGGCGATAACATATTTAACAGCGTAAATGCATAGAAACAATGTAAGGTTGAACAATAACAACACACACAATACGACGAGTCAACACGACAGTGTTTCGGCCAAAAAGTGAGCTTGGAAGGGCTCTGATGGTGTGGCCTTCATCAGGACGAGATATTCCATGGGAGGAAGTATCTTGTGGGGTCGGAACTTGGGAGCTCGGTGGCTCGAGGAGTAGCAGTGTCAAAAGTACACTGAAGGATATTCAAGGTCCTGGTTGTGACCGTTCCTCAGGGAGATCTGTTGCCAGTGAATTACTATGTGGAACAGTCAGGCGTACAAATACATTTCCTTCCATTCTAAGCATCCCACGCCCGCGGTGTACTTTGCGTATTTTGTACGCCTGACTGTTCCACATAGTAATTCACTGGCAACAGATCTCATTAAAAAACCTACTGCAGTACGTAGAATTGTCCTGTCACATTTCTGTCAGAATCCATTCGTAGTTTTGTGAACCCACACAGGAGTGTGATCACCCTTCGTTCAGTAGCTAGGTAACCCATGACCTTGCTCACTTTTGCTCTTTGACATGCCTACATGAGGATGCCATAACATTCACTCAGCACTCCCAGAGCCAGGGGGTGGCATGTCCCGTCGGCGCAGTGCACGGACTGACCTGCGGAGCGGGCTGGTTCGGTTGGAACTGCAGGAGGATGGTGTGGCCTCCTGCTGGTTGTGGGGCAGGATGACAGGCATCAGCGGTGCACCCTAGCACCTGCCGGAGGGCCGAGACCTCCTCGCAGAGGCAGTTGGTGTTGTCCGTAAAGGACCGGCCCAGTGCTGACAACTCTGTACGCCACTCCTCTCTGGCCTGACGGTTGTCCTGTACAAATTCTCGGATGAGTGCAGTGAGCAGGTCAGCCCGCTATGGCCCTGCGGCTGCACCTTTAGGTGTGCTGGGAATCTGGCTGGCATGCCCAGCCTGCTCATCCTCCCCAACACTGAATACTGGACTGTGATGTCACTGGGTGTGGTCAAGGCCAAACTGCTCTGAGGTGTTGGTGTTCACAGTATCGCTCATAGATACCTGGGGGGATGCAATTTGGTTTGGGGTATGGACCACATCCATTGTATCATCCTCCATGGTGCCGCAGATGTCCTCCTGGCTGTCATCCACTGTGAGGGGTGCCGTGACTGCCACCTCCTCAGCCACACTGGACTCCTCCGAATTTGGTGTCTCACAGGTGTCTCCAGGCAGAACAGTGGGTGGGGGGGTGGTGCTGTGCCCTCCACGGGCCTTGGTGGTAGAGGTGCAATGTGCACCTGCGGTGGCTTGGTTGCTAGGGCACGGCGCCCCCAGGCTTGTCCCCTGGAGGTTGACGGATGGTTGTTGTCCTCCTGGGACCTCTTACTGGGTGTGGCCTGTGCAGAGGTGGTGTCCTGCTCTTCGCTGGCAAGCTCACTGCCTGTGGGGGTGGAAGAGAGGGACGGCATGAGTGATGTTTGTGTAGGCATCATACATACGTTGGGACAATTGCTCATCCACACAATTGTGGGTAATAGGCATTTGTGTTGGAAAGGGCACGTCATTTCATACATGGATGTTTAATGCAGCCATATGTCGGCGTCACTCATGTTGGCCAGGAACAGTGCTGTCTGACATGCTCACTATTTTGGTCATGCACGCTATGTGCCTCGTGGAATTTCCTACTTTGTGTGGTATGTGTCATGTACGATATAGCCTTGAAGCAGGCATCAGCATGTGTCTCAGTTGCTTCGGCCTACTTTACAAGGAGTGTGTGTGTGGCCGAACATGCTGTGACTCTTTGGACAGACATTGGCATTGACTTTCATCAGATTTGGCTTAGCAGTGTTTACTTTGGACACTCACCTCCATCAGCAGATGTCATGGCGCCACACTCCATCTTGCCTACGCCTTCATTGGATTCCGACCCAATCATGCTTGCACATGTGTCCTCCCACGGGGTGAGCTTTATGGGTGAAATAGGTCCTCCTCCAGTTTCCATGGACTGGGTGCGATGATAATATGTTGCGCACCCTTATGCTCAGATCGTCCCACCGCTTATGGCAGTCTTTCACTGTGCGGGATGTGTTGCCCACTGCACTAACCTTCTGGGCAACAAGTGCCCAGATCTCTTTTTTATGCAGCACTGCCTCTCTCCTCATGTTGCTGCTGAAGACTGTGCCTGCATGCTCATGCAAAGTGTCCACAAGCATCTGGAGCTTGTCCTGATTAAATCTTTCCTTTCTGAGGCAGGCAGATCCCTTCTTCAGAGCTGTAGGCATTCTTGTCTTGTAGGAGGTATTTTTCAGTCAATCAGCAGTGTCCCAGGGCTCCTGTGTGCTGAGGATAGCAATGGATTGTGTGCTCCTTCCCGTTCCTGTGCGATGACGCTATTTCCGATTCTGCTCATTAGCGATGACCGTAAATAGCAGTGTCCGCTAATTACAGTCACCGCTATTTACGGTCAACGCTAATGACGCATTGGACTATGTCGGTAGTGTAATCTGTGCTTAGCTTGATGCCGGTAAAGGCTTTTTGGGAGCCTTTTGTGGCATGGCGCTAGGTACCTTACCGGCATGGCGCAAAGCTTGTGCCCGCAATGTCGTAATAGTCCTTTATTTGCGGACTGGTTTAAGCACGTACACGCTATTTGCGCGATGCCGGTAAGGGACGTTACTTACCTCCAAACTCAGAATGAGGGCCATTATGTCATTCTTTGTAAATGCAAAGAATAGTGTCCTTGCAACCCTGCACACCATTCTGCATGTGGCAGGGTGAGGGACATTGCCAAACCCCTGCCCTGACACCGGCAAACGTACAACCATATAGCGTGTTTTTAACAAGCTTTATTGTACATTTTTCACTGTGGCCGTTTTGGATGCTCTGATATATATAGTGTTTGGGGGTAGCGGTTTTGAGTTTGGTGGGGTGGTGGGTTACATGGCGGTTTGGGGGTAACACTCCATTTTAAAAAAATGCAACCAAAACGACCACAGGGAAAAATGCAAGATTTACGTGCATACAGGGAAAGTGACATCGGGCCTCATTACGACCCTGGCGTTAGCTGTGCCCTTATTAAGGGCACGGCTGCCGCCGGTAATAATTTCATGCCGGGTCCAAGAAAAGGGCAATAACCGGGTTATGCCGACCTTGGCGAACCCGGTGATTGCCCTTTTCTTGGACCCGATAAAAATCAATCCCCATTCCCATTTCAGCCCCATAGGGCTCAATGGGAATGGGGAATGGGGAGGATGCTAATGACGGGCCGTTAATGACGCGCCCATTGTTAGCATCTTGGCCTGCTAGCGGGTCCTGCTTTTCACGTCTGGTCAGACCAGACGTGAAAAGCAGGACCCGCTAGCAGGCCTCGTAATAGGGCATCCCGTAATGAACGGTGCCGGTCCCGTACCGGCACCGTTCATTACGGGAGCGCCAGGGTCCTAATGAGGCCCATTGTCTAAAACATGTACACCATGCACAACATTGTGCAGGACTTCATGAAGACCTGCCATCCAACAACAGTGATGCCATGCCCTTGATTGTGGCTGGTGAGCAGAGAAAATGTGAACCCTGCCTGTCTCATGATGATGGTGGGGACCGAATCTTATCCTCTATCCAGGCCTGATTTAGAAACAGGGATAAATATGGGAGAACAGAGACACGTGACAATTCACCATGCATACTGCTGCTGTCTCTAGAAAAACCTGAGCCACCAGACGAGAAAGAGGAGGATGTCACTATTAAGTGTAACAAAATGTTTTTGTGCACATGTGTGTTTATGGAAATGTATGTTGTGTGTGTTTCAATGAGTGTTGAATGTGTGTGTATGTGTGTACGCGCGTGCGTGTGTTTGTGTATGTTCGTGTGTGTGGGTGTGTATATTTGTGCCATGCAGTATATGTATGTGTTTGGCATTGAAGGAGTGCAAGCTGCTGTTCTCTCTAATGGACCTCCATCCAAAACTTTGCCAGCTTAAGTATGTTCCTCCTTCCCCACCTCCCAGATAATCGCTCCCTCTTTGGCACTGCTCTCAACTCCCTGTAAGATGTTTGACTTCCTCTGTCTGGCTCTGGATTTCCTCACAACCCCTTCTATGTGGTGCGCTCTACCTTCCATTCTAATGTTCCACCAAACCTACTGCGTGGTGGTCTTTTCTCCTGATTCTCTGGTGTTCTTTCCAACCTCCTGCCTGGTGTTCTCTCCTGTATCCTCCTTCCTCTCTCCTCTGCTTTCAGCCTTCTCTGTCCTTACGTTTCCACCTTTGCTTTTCCCTCTTCCAACCCTCCTCAAAGATCTTCATCGCAAACACTTTTATGATGCCTGCTTCTCCAGCTACCACACTCCTTATTCTCTCCTTCTTCCTCTGCTCACTCCTTCCACCTTCTTCCTCCCCCTTCAGCCACGTCTCTCCTCACTTTTATATCACCGCTTTCCCTTTCTTCCTCCAGGCACCTCTCTCTGCACTCATTCTGAGTTCCTCTCTCCTTGTCCAACTACCGCTGCAACAACTGCACTGAGAACTGCTGCTCTGGCTCTACATGTGAGACATACGTGCATTTGTCAACTCCAGTAGGATTCTCCTTTGTTCTTTCAACCCCTGGCTCTGCACAGAGAGACCCACTGAGTAAGGGTTCACTAAGGTTGTGTGGTCTTCTGACCAGAGGATCTTTCAAAGAGACCAGGGGCCTACAGCCACGGGCAAGAAGTGAACGTCCTCTGACACAGACCTGTTATGTGGTGCGGTGGTCCAAGGGACCCCTCATATACATCCTCTGGGCGAAGTATCATGCCATGGGTAGTTGCCCCTTGCCCCCGTGACCACCCAATCCATTACGTCATGGCACATGCAGGGAGCATTTCCACACCCAGCACCAGGAAAACCACCCTAGTGAACACACTATGGTATAGAAATACTTAACATAACATGCACCTGCCAAGCGTAACTAGTTGAGTTACTATCTTACTCAGCTTTCAAATGCTCTACAAATTTATATCCTGACTCTTTCTATTAGAAATCGGAAATGTCAGGGATAGGAGGGCTCCTGTGACCTTAACTTCAGAAAACCAGCATCCAAATTAAAATGTAGCCATAATAGAATAACATTAAACGCAAACGGAATATTCTTCAGAAAGAAAATCAATTATGAAGAAAAAGAAAACGTTACTAGTACTTTAAATAACAATTACATTCATAATCAGACTAGGACCTAGAGAAACTGTGGATGGAATTGTAACAATGGCTGACTTCCCAGCACAGGTAATACTGTTAAATATTCACGCAGGATTGACGCACTGTCAAACGTGTGGAACTTCAGCATGTCTGTTACACATTCAAAGAACACTGTTGTGCATCCTCACACGTGTTGGACGCTTCAGGGTTGTGCTCAAAACGAAGCAGATTTAATCCTTACTGCAGATCATCCTAATACAGGTGTGGTGTGGTGATTGGGGGCTTGTGGAAGTGCATGTGGGGATGTTGTCCTACACAAGCTAGTGAGCCAACTGCCTTCCTTTTCAACATTAACCCCTAGGATTGGGATACCTCAGCCGGTTAAATGCTTGCTTCTGAAATCTGTCAGTGATCTACAGGGCCCATGAGATAATCATGGCAGAGCCAACACAGCCTTTCATCTTTCTGAAGTCAATAAAATCAGTATGAATAACCGTATATAAAATGTATTCTGTACAAAGTGCTTTGGAGAAAGTGCTATAAATAAGAAATTGTTATGTTATTGGCTATGGCTTGAAATGTATGTATCTGTCCCCACTAGGTGCACTCATGGCAGGTTTCTGCTGACTCTGCAGATTGCCCAACCGGTGGGTTTGAGAAACCCTGATGCAGATTATGTCTAATGCTGTGAAGTATACACCTCCCTGAGAAATCGCTTGAGCGCGCTGATGATGATTGACAGCCTGCAAGAAAAGCACAACGATCAGCATTTAAGGTAAATGAAAATGTTGCTCTTTAGTATAGCAGTCTGAAAAGTTAGCAAGCCTTTTAGTTTCCAAGATACAAAATGGAAACTAGGGTTGACGAGGTTGCTTGTGGATATTAAAATGATCTATGTTAATAGTTTTTTTTTATTTTTTGTATGGCCCCTTCCCCTTTAGCATATTGCAGAGTAAATGTGCTAACGACATAGTAATGATTCCAACATACTGGTCGGGTAATGCCCCTGAAGGCCATAGTTAGGCTTTATTGGAGCCCCGGGGGCATTATTTGACCGGTAATGCCTCCCTCTGAGGGTCATATTGCCATTAGTACCCCAGCACGTTGTACCAGGGTATTAGTTGCAATTTTTCTCAAGTCGAGAAATGGTGCTGCAACCGTTTCTCGACTCAAGGAAACAAAAAGCAAAGAAAATGGCTGCCGGGGATCGGGGAAAAGGGACTACATGTAGTCCCTTTTCCCTTTCCATGGAGGCCTTTAAAACCAGTGCGAAAAAAAAGTAAACAAAAAAATGGCCACCGTCCCTTTTCATGGCGGCCCGTCGCAGAAAGCACCCTGGATGCCGCCGAGGCTCAGAGCCTTCTCAGGCAGGGAAGTCCTGGGCGAGAGACAATAAGCTTGCGTTTTACAAGCTCATTGACCCTCGCCGTGTACTAATCTGAAGTAAAAAACGACCTATAAAAAGTCAAAGAAATACCAAGAGGTGCGTAGCACAGAGCACACACTTAACTTTCCACATTATTGTCCCCAGTAACACATCTACTACTAGAGTGAAGAAAATGTCTATCCTCCCAGCTCAGGGGCAACAGGTTTGCCTTGGAAGGAAGACATCGTAGAGAAACAGAGTTTTGTATCCCGGTCACAAGCGTTATAAAAGATGAATGAATTAAGGTGTCACTGGGAAATGACAAGAAGGAAACTGCAGATCCCACAGTATAATGGTTATCTGGCACCTTCTTCCTTGCAATTTGACTGTTCAACGTGGGGTTTCCCTCTCGTGGCCTCTGTATAGGAAGTTAAGATCAGGGGGAAAAATTGGAGGCTCCGGGAATGGTCTCACTGGTATTAAAATGTATGCTGTTCCCGCCTCAATTATCTGCTGATGCTCCCCCTGCTACACCCATTTCTGAAAACGGAGTATTTATACATTATTGGGTTGTGGCTTTTCACACTTTCTCTTCTACACACTGCTGCTCCTCCTCCGAATCGCATAGGGCTGCCTACTGATAGCATGGTGCTGCGAGAGACAAACTGTACCGTAGGGGTAGGGGTTAGAATGAATGATTGTTACCTCATACATTTCCCCCTAGTGCCTGGGGAGACAGCAGCCTACTGGCCTTGTCCACTAAAAGCAGCGGAGAGAGTAAAACTGTGGCTGATATTTAGGACAAATGATTTTCACTTTGAAAACACACAATGGGCCTCATTATGAGTCCGGCGGAAGCCGTGGCGGTAAAAACAGCATGGCTGCCGCCGGAATTTTTTTTTCCTGCACCCGGCAATGGGGACTTACCGGGGCATTACAGCCCCAGCAATCCCTGTAATTGCCCATTGCCAGACGTCGAAAATAATTACTCCCCATTCCCATTTTGAGTCCCATGGGAATGGGGAGTACGGATGCACCGGTACCATTGTTGAATGGTGCCGGTGCATCCGTCAAGGTCTGTGGGCGGGTGTCGTTCCGACCGCCAGGTCAGACATGGCGGCTGTGAAGGCACCCGCTCGCAGACCTCGTAGTTTGCCGGTCCAGTAACAATGGTGCCGGTAGCTTACCGGCACCATTGTTACTGGAACGGCAACCTTGTAATGAAGCCCAATAACATTGAACAAAAAATGTAATGTGTGCAAGTGATGGCATGGCCCAAACTCATAGGGTCAACTCATCAAAGCAGTTTTGCAGCATTTTCTGCAGAATCATCTGGGGTTGCGGAGTTGGGATATGTATATTTTAAAATGTCTACGGGTAGTTGGGTTTTGAGGAGTCAATGGAGGAAACAGGGAGTATGGTGACTTTCCCCCCATAAAAATGCCACGGAAAATGTGGGGAAATGGCTCCGATAAGTTGGCCACCTACAAGGTCTACGAAATCCAGAGGAAACACCTTGTGATTGAAAGATTTGAAATAATTCTCCATTTACTAGATCAAAATACCTGTGGGTGGATAGCAGCATAAGTCACTAACACAGATGTTAAGCATTCCACCATTTCTCAACTCTTTGGCATATGTTGTTTTGTGCCAATATCAATCTTATCAATAAATGGATCAAAGACCAAATTAAAGAAAAAATAGCAATTATTAGTTCAGGAACTTAAATAAGAGCAAGGGCTACATCATGGACTGTCTCATTGAGAATAAAGAAAATGTTTTGCATAGCACAAATTCTCAATCGACAATGCGGACAGGTTCAATAAGTCACCTCCACACACTATCAAAATTACAACAAACAAAAGGAGATGTATTAACCAAAGTGATAAGTTCCCCACTGTGTTTTCCCCCCATTCTTGGAGCCAGTTATATGGCAGTCATCACTACCTTTAACAGGTGAATATTCCTTGTATCCTATATCCATTTCCTGAAAAGATATTACATTTAGGCTTCAACTTCTAATAAGTAAAAATGTATGAATATTGTGATTGCATTATGAATACCATTTATATTCCAAGCAAGAAAAACCATGTTGAGTCAATGAAGTTTGAAAAGTTGTGCAATTGTCCTGAATTTCTGATTTGGATAGTGCCTTCAAAAATGTCCTACCAGAAAAGCACATTGTACAAAAATAAAATATTTCTTTTGAGTATTTGTTCTATTTTACCCCTTCTTGAGCTCCACCGCCACCCCACCTTCTGCACTCTCACCTCTTTTCCCAACATCATCCCAACCCACCCTGGCAGCATTCCTTCCATCCTTCCTACCCGGCAACATGCGTGCTAGGTGCGGTCCATGGTGGGTGTAGCCTGTTCCCAGCAGAGCCTCTCATTTTTTCAACTTACTGCTATACCGTTTTCCAGATTCCAATTCTATGTTCTCCTTTCCAGTACCTCCCATCACAATGCCACATACAATTGTCTCACCTCCTAAAGTCCACTCTATCCTTCCTGCAATCTACTACAAATATGATATTCTCTCAACCTCTGCATTTTTCCTTGTATTCCCACTCACCCTTCCTCCCCAAATAAGAACTTGGATCTTAAATAAATGAGGACTAATTATTCTGGAGCAATGTAACACTGGCAATTATTTTGTCAGTGACCGGGTAAATCCTAAATGGTATACACCATTAACCCTTTACTTCTCATTTAGAGATACATTCATATAATAGAGATATTAATGTTCATGCAAATTGTCAAGATATCAAAAAACACATTAGTATCAATAATGAATTTTGTAAAAACACAGGCGTTTATTTTCCATATTGATCTCATGCATTCCGGGCACCCCATCCTTTACCAGGGATCTATAAAGAGTTAGAAAACATAATGCATGTGAACTGAGTCATATGACATATATAATTTAGAAAATGCGCTGCTTCAAAACTCTTTCTGTTGGAACTACACATCTCTCTGTATCAAACATTCTGAATAATCTGAAAAAAAAGGAAAACAAAAAGAAAATGGCACCAACCTAGCTGTGGATCAGTCAAACACATTGCTTATTTACAGCAACTTTCAACATTTCAGAAGAAAAATGTACATTTCTTTGAATTTTAAAATGTAAAGACAACCAATGCTATCACACATAATTAATTGGTGCTGAAATCGTCAAGGTGTGCCATAAAACCACAATGCTCTCCTGCTCCTAAAATTCATTAACATCTGGGTAAAGAATGGAGATACTTTCATTACAATTTTGTCACATGCTATCTTAATTATTTTCTTGTTCCCATCTTCTTTTAATATCCCCAGTTTACCTCCTATCAAATTGAGTATGTAATGGAGCAGTTATTTAAGAGGTCCGTAGAAGCAGAGCTTTTAATGTGAACTGAGTCTTTTCTCTCCCAGGCTAAATTCCAAATCTGTGTGTGGCAAAACATTAAAGTGGTGATGTCATTGTGGTGATGATGTTATACCGTCAGTGTGTGCAAGAAGCATAAAGATGTGAGCATTCCCAAATATAATACTTAATGCTATCACTTGTTTAACCAATTTCTTTGCTTCAAAAAAGTTGAACTTCTCCTATTGAGCTAAGTTTAACTACGCTGATTGTACTGCGCTGAACACAATATTGCTGTCATTATATGTGCCAAGATCAAATATAATGTTTGTCTTTATAGCTAGTCAATTGCAATACTCAATGTTGTATGGAGAGTGGTGTGATACACCATCACAATATCCAAATATTTACATTATTATATAATTGCTTGTAGGCACACAAATGTCAAACAATGTTTATGAGTGCCATGAACAATGAGTTATACTTCAATAGTAATGCGAAATCTGTAATGTGCCACTGTACAGAATATCAGGGTAATTCATGGAAATTCGCACAAAAGTGTCGCACGCGGCTGGCGCACAGCGTGCCCGTGCGAATGTCTGCGCCAGCCGCGTGCGATAAAATCAATTTCCGCGCACAGCGTATTCATGGATTCTCGCCTCCAAAAGCAGACGTGGCGCAGAGTGGCGCAGCGACCCTGCAGCAGCGCCAGTTACGCCCCCAAGAACGCCCTCGCGCAAGGAAAAGCCATCAAGATCGCAAAACCATTGCAAAGGGCTGCGCCAACCCTGTACCAGATTACCCGCGTGTGCGAGAAGTTTCAAACGCGATCTGGCCTGGGGGAGCGTGTGCGTGTTTTTCAGAGGTGCGCGAGAAGTTTCACACGCGAACAGGCTGGGTGCGTGTATTTCAGGGGTGCGCGAGAAGTACCACAAACGATTGGCCTGGGCGCGTGTATTTCAGGGGTGCACGAGAAGTTCCACACGCGATTGGCCTGGGGGAGCGTGTGCGTGTATTTCAGGGGTGCGCGAGAAGTATTACACGCGAATGGCCTTGGTGCGTGTATTTCAGGGGTGCGCGAGAAGTTCCACACGTGATTGGCCTAGGCGCGTGTATTTCAGGGGTGCGCGAGAAGTTCCACATGCGATTGGCCTGGGCGCGTGTATTTCAGGGGTGCGCGAGAAGTTCCACATGCGATTGGCCTGGGCGCGTGTATTCCAGAGGTGCGCGAGAAGTTCCACACGCGATTGGCCGGGGCGCGTGTATTTCAGGGGTGCGCGAGAAGTTCCACACGCCAGTTACGCCCCCAAGAACGCCCTTGCGCAAGGAAAAGCCATCAAGATCGCAAAACCATTGCAAAGGGCTGCGCCAACCCTGTACCAGTTTACCCGCGTGCGCGAGAAGTTTCACATGCGATCTGGCCTGGGGGAGCGTGTGCGTGTATTTCAGGGGTGCACGAGAAGTACCACACGTGATTGGCCTGGGCGCGTGTATTTCAGGGGTGCGCGAGAAGTTCCACACGCGATTGGCCTGGGGGAGCGTGTGCGTGTATTTCAGGGGTGCGCGAGAAGTATTACACGCGAATGGCCTGGGTGCGTGTATTTCAGGGGTGCGCGAGAAGTTCCACACGCGATTGGCCTGGGCGCGTGTATTTCAGGGGTGCGCGAGAAGTTCCACATGCGATTGGCCTGGGCGTGTGTATTTCAGGGGTGCGTGAGAAGTTCCACATGCGATTGGCCTGGGCACGTGTATTCCAGAGGTGGCGAGAAGTTCCACACGCGATCGGGCCTAGGGCAGCGCGTGCGTGTATTTCAGGGGTGCACGAGAAGTTCCACACATGATTGGCCTGGGCGCATGTATTCCAGAGGTGCGCGAGAAGTTCCACACGCGATCAGGCCCGGGGGAGCGTGTGCATGTATTTCAGGGGTGCGCGAGAAGTTCCACACGCGATTGGCCTGGGCGCGTGTATTCCAGAGGTGCGCGAGAAGTTCCACATGCGATCGGGCCTGGGGGAGCGTGTGCGTGTATTTCAGGGGCGCGTGAGAAGTTCCACACGCGATTGGCCTGGGCGCGTGTATTTCAGGGGTGCGCGAGAAGTTCCACACGCGATTGGCCTGGGTGCGTGTATTTCAGGGGTGCGCGAGAAGTTCCACACGCGATTGGCCTGGCCACGTGTATTCCAGAGGTGCGCAAGAAGTTCCACACGTGATCAGGCCTGGGGGAGCGTGTGCGTGTATTTCAGGGGTGCGCGAGAAGTTCCACACGCGATTGGCCTGGGCGCGTGTATTCCAGAGGTGCGCGAGAAGTTCCACACGCGATCAGGCCTGGGGGAGCGTGTGCATGTATTTCAGGGGTGCGCGAGAAGTTCCACACGCAATCGGGCCTGGGGGAGCGTGTTCATGTATTTCAGAGGTGCGTGAGAAGTTCTGCACGCGATCGGGCCTGGGGGAGCGTGTGCGTGTATTTCAGAGGTGCGCGAGAAGTTCCACACGCGATTGACTTGGGCGCGTGTATCTCAGAGGTGCGCAAGAAGTTTCACATGCGATTGGCCTGGGCGCGTGTATCTCAGAGGTGCGCGAGAAGTTTCACACGCGACCGGGCCTGGTGGAGCGTGTGCCTGTATTTCAGAAGTGCGCGAGAAGTTTCACACGCGATTGGGCCTGGGGGAGCGTGTGCACGTATTTCAGAGGTGCGCGAGAAGTTTCACACGCGATCGGGCATGGGGGAGCGTGTGCGTGTATTTCAGAGGTGCGTGAGAAGTACCACAAACGATTGGCCTGGGCGCGTGTATTTCAGGGGTGCACGAGAAGTTCCACACGCGATTGGCCTGGGGGAGCGTGTGCGTGTATTTCAGGGGTGCGCGAGAAGTATTACACGCGAATGGCCTTGGTGCGTGTATTTCAGGGGTGCGCGAGAAGTTCCACACGTGATTGGCCTAGGCGCGTGTATTTCAGGGGTGCGCGAGAAGTTCCACATGCGATTGGCCTGGGCGCGTGTATTTCAGGGGTGCGCGAGAAGTTCCACATGCGATTGGCCTGGGCGCGTGTATTCCAGAGGTGCGCGAGAAGTTCCACACGCGATTGGCCGGGGCGCGTGTATTTCAGGGGTGCGCGAGAAGTTCCACACGCCAGTTACGCCCCCAAGAACGCCCTTGCGCAAGGAAAAGCCATCAAGATCGCAAAACCATTGCAAAGGGCTGCGCCAACCCTGTACCAGTTTACCCGCGTGCGCGAGAAGTTTCACATGCGATCTGGCCTGGGGGAGCGTGTGCGTGTATTTCAGGGGTGCACGAGAAGTACCACACGTGATTGGCCTGGGCGCGTGTATTTCAGGGGTGCGCGAGAAGTTCCACACGCGATTGGCCTGGGGGAGCGTGTGCGTGTATTTCAGGGGTGCGCGAGAAGTATTACACGCGAATGGCCTGGGTGCGTGTATTTCAGGGGTGCGCGAGAAGTTCCACACGCGATTGGCCTGGGCGCGTGTATTTCAGGGGTGCGCGAGAAGTTCCACATGCGATTGGCCTGGGCGTGTGTATTTCAGGGGTGCGTGAGAAGTTCCACATGCGATTGGCCTGGGCACGTGTATTCCAGAGGTGGCGAGAAGTTCCACACGCGATCGGGCCTAGGGCAGCGCGTGCGTGTATTTCAGGGGTGCACGAGAAGTTCCACACATGATTGGCCTGGGCGCATGTATTCCAGAGGTGCGCGAGAAGTTCCACACGCGATCAGGCCCGGGGGAGCGTGTGCATGTATTTCAGGGGTGCGCGAGAAGTTCCACACGCGATTGGCCTGGGCGCGTGTATTCCAGAGGTGCGCGAGAAGTTCCACATGCGATCGGGCCTGGGGGAGCGTGTGCGTGTATTTCAGGGGCGCGTGAGAAGTTCCACACGCGATTGGCCTGGGCGCGTGTATTTCAGGGGTGCGCGAGAAGTTCCACACGCGATTGGCCTGGGTGCGTGTATTTCAGGGGTGCGCGAGAAGTTCCACACGCGATTGGCCTGGCCACGTGTATTCCAGAGGTGCGCAAGAAGTTCCACACGTGATCAGGCCTGGGGGAGCGTGTGCGTGTATTTCAGGGGTGCGCGAGAAGTTCCACACGCGATTGGCCTGGGCGCGTGTATTCCAGAGGTGCGCGAGAAGTTCCACACGCGATCAGGCCTGGGGGAGCGTGTGCATGTATTTCAGGGGTGCGCGAGAAGTTCCACACGCAATCGGGCCTGGGGGAGCGTGTTCATGTATTTCAGAGGTGCGTGAGAAGTTCTGCACGCGATCGGGCCTGGGGGAGCGTGTGCGTGTATTTCAGAGGTGCGCGAGAAGTTCCACACGCGATTGACTTGGGCGCGTGTATCTCAGAGGTGCGCAAGAAGTTTCACATGCGATTGGCCTGGGCGCGTGTATCTCAGAGGTGCGCGAGAAGTTTCACACGCGACCGGGCCTGGTGGAGCGTGTGCCTGTATTTCAGAAGTGCGCGAGAAGTTTCACACGCGATTGGGCCTGGGGGAGCGTGTGCACGTATTTCAGAGGTGCGCGAGAAGTTTCACACGCGATCGGGCATGGGGGAGCGTGTGCGTGTATTTCAGAGGTGCGTGAGAAGTTTCACACGCGATTGGCCTGGGCGCGTGTATTTCAGAGGTGCGCGAGAAGTTACACACGCGATCGGGCCTGGGGGAGCGGGGTACGTGTATTTCAGGGGCTCGTGGGTGGTTTTACACGCGATCTGGCCTGGGGTAGCGGGGTACGTGTATTTCAGGGGCTCGCAGGTGGTTTTACACGCGATCGGGCCTGGGGGAGCAGGGTACCACTCACCGTCTGCCTTGCGTGTAGAAGAACGCGTATCCAACACCCACCCGCTGTGAAGTAATAGCGTGTGAACCCCAACGCCTGCAAAACAATCGCACCACACCCCACGAAAAGCAACGCCCGTGCGCGATACGTCACAGACGCGCATAGGCGCTAAGGGCCTTTGGTCCACACGCTCCCCCAGGCATGATCGTGTGTGGAACTTCTCACACGTGTAGGACTTTGGCGCACATTTTTTGCCTGCGCAGGGACGCTACCGCCTGCTTTCGTGTGGCGGACATGTATGGGCCTGTGCACGTCTTTTTTTCCATGCGCTGTTTTTCCCTATTCCATTCCATGAATACGTGTTGTAGGCAAGCGTGTGGGCGTTCCGCGCACATGCCTCCTGTACTTCCCCCGTGACGCCCACATTTTCACGAGTTGTTCCCCATTCTGCGTGCAACGCCCCGTGTTACGCCTTCTTTTGTTATGTGCGCCGCGCTATGTGCAAATTCGCTGTGGCCTTATCGCACGGCGTTCGATGACCTGTGCGCCAGCGTGCGCCGCGCACTTTTTCAGCGCACATCCCACATTTTGCGCGTGCACGAACTTCCATGAATAGATGTGCGCTGTTTTCTGTGCGATAATCGCACTTCCACTGCGATTTTCGCTCTTTCACTGCAAATCGCACGTTTTCACACGCTTGCGGCGAAATTTTCGGTGCACATTAATTCCATGAATCGGCCTGTATATGTCTCCCTAAAGGAAAAAAAGTTATCCCAGAAAACAATTCAAGTTGCACTCCATATTCATGCCACCTGGGATGACGGGATTCAGTTTATCAATCCAAAACATTCTCTCTGATTCAATACACGTGGCAGGTCCAAGCCCCAATCTCCTTTCTTTTTCATCTCTAGTATCTGTAAGCTCATTTGATGTCCCACTTCCAGAAAATGTTTTACTATTGGTGACACAAAACAAAACAGTGTCCTGACAGGTTCACTAGACATACATATAAATTCTATTTATAGTAGTCTCCTCAATGCCAAGAGTATGGCACAAACTATCTGAAATAGTGCCTAGGTATGATTTTTATAACTTTATGTGTCCACCTAAGTCTTTATTGGGATAAGTCTTTCAAATCCACCATATCCAACTTCTGTTTAAGGATTAATACAAAAGTAGCTTTTTTATTATTTTTTGTTATTATTGCTCACAAGCGAGTTCTATAAGTTACCAAGCACAATTGACTAAAAGTAAATTCCAGAGCAAGCACAATCTGTACACAAATGGAACAGATGGGTGTACATATTAATGTTCACAATTTTTCATATAAAACAAAATACAATTATTTATACGCATTTGAAAAGAGCATATGAAAAACAAAAATACAATTATTTATACACATTTGAAAAGAACATATGAAAAAAAGGGAAACATTTTCTCTAAACAATCAACACAATGTGAATGTTGGAAATGAAAGGCCCCCTCTCGATGTTTGAAGCCATATGTAGCTGAATCTTAAATTTTCAGTTCAGTTGGGGGCATTTCCAATTTGCTAGCTAAGCTCAAAGTCTACTAGCTGAACTCGGGGTCTACGTGTGACACCAGGATGGATCTAAAGGGTGTCGTACTCGTACAAGTATGAGTCCAAAAGTACAAGTAATCTACGTTTCGGCGGAGTAGGCAATCCCGCCTTCCTCAGGACGAGTAGAAGTCATGACCCCTGAGGAACAGAAAAAATAATAACAGGGAAAAAAAGAGAGAGAAAAGACATAATCCCATTTAGAATCTCGGACTCGCAATTTAAATACCACAAAATAATGTGAATCCCGTGACTCTTTGGGCAAGCAACTACAAGTCCCACAAGGCATTGGGCTCATAAATCTGTGAAGGTAGAGAGATGAAAAAGAAACCAATCCCTCAGTTGCCTTTTGTGCAGAAACCAGGTTAAAATGAATAAAACCAATGTAAAACCATTAGTGATGTGTCATAAACCTAACACATTTACATAGCATGCAGAGAGCTTGACCACTAGGCCACGAAGTGTGGTTAATCAAAGCCATGAGTTACAGCCAGACAGCAGTAGGGTGCAAGGCTGATTTCCATAGTACAGCGCCCTATGTGTGTCTGTGCTGATGAGAAGTATCACACCAAGAAGTGTTAAGTGCCAGGTGTATGCACTCACATGTCTGGGGCTCAAGATCGAATTAGCCACTTATTGTACAGTCAGTAGAGTGTATAACACGACCATCCGTCACCTCTATCCACAGGCGTTTCTAAATCAAAAGCAAAATCAAAAAGTAGAATCAATATATACGGGTCGACATTAGCATAGTAGTAAAAGAATAAATAAGATGCAACAGTGCAGCATTAGGTCATTGACTGTACCTTTAAATAGCAGAAACGACTTTGCAGCCGTCACTTAGCATCTTTAAGCGTGCAAAACACTGGGGTGCCATTAGGAAGCCATGCGTAGTTCGAACTCGCGGAGGTGCCCAGGATGGACTGCAACCTTCCGAAGTTGTGTAAGTCAGTCTACAAAAGGAGGCATGGTCATGAGCGTGTCCGTATTAGAACATAAACAATACTAAGGCTGGGGCATATGCAACCTGCAGTTACTATTGGTGACTTCAAGTTCTGTGTGCATAGATAGATTGATGTTCGTTCCAGTGAACATTGGTTTTCCGAGAATACTGTACAACATCAAAGTGTGTTCGGAGTATCAACACCAACGTGATCTATTTCAGAACAAAAAACATTTTTTAACAGAGAAATAAATCATTTGTTGACATCTAGGTTTGAGGGCAAGTAGGTCAAGGGATCCAGAAGCAGTGCCTGAGGTTTGAAGGGGATTTCCAGTGATAGCCACTTCTACCTCTTCCCAGCCTATTTGACGTCAATGTTTCAATTCTCAGGAAGGATGCCTTGTGGCTAAAGAAATCTCTTTCCCCATTGGGAGATCATTCCTACAGGCTATGTGCATTTGTTTGCAAACATCTACAATGTAGGACCTCATAACAAGTTTGCCAGTCCGGATACAATGGTACCGGTCTGCCCTGGTGGAATGAAAGGCACCCGCAAGCACAGCAAGCCTGTAGCACCGGCACATTAAGAACGGTGCCGGTGCTACAGGCACCCCCATTCCCACTGAGCCCTATGGGGCTGAAATGGGAATGGGGATATACCAGCACCGGCAACCGCGAAAGGGCAATTACTGGTTCCGGTGGGGCTGGAATACCCTGATAATTGCCCATTCGCGGCTGCTGGATTTTCTTGCCAGTATGGAGGTAGCCTTGCCGATAAAACCGGCAAGGCTACCTCCAACCTCGTAATGAGGCCCAGAACTCGTCAAGAAAAACTATGCTACATAAAAGCTGAGACAGTTATAGATCATTGGTCTTCGGTGCCCACATACTGATGTGGGGAAACCACCTCTTACTGTACATTAATCACCAGGACTTCAATGTTCGACCTTTTAGCCATATTGAGATTTGTAGTTTCATAAAAACATATGCCTTGACTTACTTGACTTGACTTGCATGCCATCTGAGAATCCATCCTCAGGTGGACGCTAGCTTCTAAAAATACAGTGGGGTCCATAAGAATGTATCCAGCTGTAGATGTGGTTAATCAGAATGTCTCCTTTTGCTATGGGTCCCTTTACAACCTCACGTGAAGTATGCATTTACATTATACAAAAACATGTGAAAGCAGGAGCACATGCATACAGTATATTTATTCCTCATCTCACACTGCAGCATCCAAGGAGGGCGCAAACAAGCAAATACATCTGGGGCTTAGACTAAAGGGGAAATAACCCCACTCATGTACAAACAAAACTATACTTACATTCGAAATATTTCTTGTTAGATATTAATGTCATCCATTCCAAATCTCCCAAGTGACTTAAAACGTATCTCTATTATTAATATTGAAAGTGTCTTATGTTTCAAATGGTTCAATAACAAGAACTGTTGAGACTGTTTCAAGGTTAGTAGACGAACGCTCAATACAGGAGGACTGGAAGGGGAAGCAGAAAGTAAATTCCCCCTTAGGGTTTCCTATCGGAGATTGGATCATTTCAAGACAATTGCACATGTAGTTATGGTTAAGTTGCTAAACTCAAAGGAAGAACACTTTTTTGGCAGCTTATAACTTTGCCCCCCCTGGACGAATCCTCACCAAACTTTGCAAAAAAGTATATGGGCGGCTCTGAATTTTATCGGTAACTTGGGCGAGGTTTCGTGCGGGGGAGGGAGTTACAGAGGGGTCCCACATTTTTTTCCCATAGACTGAATGGGGAAAGACTGTGCGCATGGCTACAGGTCAAACGGCTGGACGGATTTTCACCAAATTTGTGCCCGGAACGGGGGCTTGGCACAGAAAGCATGCCTTTGTGTGTTCAGTGCAAATCAGACTAGTAAATTATTTACAAAATACTGAAATGTATGCCCCAAAAAATGTTATACCTGGGTCCGCTCCACGGACAGAAGTGTCATTGGATCGCGGTACAGTGTGGTGTTGGAGATCTTTGGATGCGGCCAGTGGTTGGCTGGAGGGAAGCGTGCTGTGCGTCAACATTTTTTGGGAAAGCCTCCATGGTGTTTCAGAGGACAGTGTGGCGGCAGAAGGGTCTGGAAAATGTACTCTATGCATTGTGTTGGCGGCCATAAAGGAAGGAAATGGCTGGGAGAGTGAGAAGTGGTTTATATGTAACACATGTAGGCTAGTATTTTCTGTGTTGATTGGAGGCAGCTGTTATAATGGTCCCTTAGCTCCTGTCGTGACCTGTTTGCGGCAAACCTTTTTTGTGGTAAGTGGTGGCAGGTCATTTGAGGATGGGGAGTGAATTGCACATGACATAGGTTGGGTGGGAGTGCACGTCGTGGTGCAATGCGGATTGAAGGCAGTAGTTGGGTACATGGAGGCATGCATGGGTGAATGAAGGTGCGGTGGGTCTGTGGAAGGATTACACTATTGGGTGCATGGCCGAAGCCCATACCCTGAAGGCTGGAGGGCATGCACTGAGGAGCGCAGGGCTGCAACATACACACAGCAGGAAGGCATGTTTGAGTCCGCATCCGGTACAGGCTGGTGCTTGCATAGTGCAGTGTGTGCAGATTGGTTGCAGTAGCGTTAGTGGCGCAAACTGAATTTGGGTAGGTTGGCATTAGTGCTGCAAACTGAATGTGGGTAGGTTGTCAGTAACACAGTACTTTGTGAATGGGAGTGGGTACACCTATAGTATGTGAATGAAAGTGTATTGGGGTGCAGGACAGAGTGTTTCCTTTTCACATTGTTTTAACTGTTGCAATTTGTTGCTGCATAGCTACATTGTGGTGCGCAGGTTGGGTAGGACTGCTGTTGGCAGTGGTGTGTATGTCGATGGTCGCAGTTGGTCAAATGGTGAAATGCATGGTGGCATTACGTTGCTGCTGGTGTGTTCAAGACCTATGTTTTGTGCAGAATTGTTGAAGTAGGCCGTATGTTGTGAAAATGTTGTGGTAAGTGTGACAATACTTTGTGAATGGCAGTGGGTAGAGGTGGTGGAGGATGTGGTATGTTTGTGCATTCTGGTAAGTGCAACCTGTGTTCCCGATTGGGTGTTTTATGGTGTGGGGGAGTTGGGATGAAGTGCTGCTACCCACGTGTGGATTGTGGATTTGTTTTCCATTACTAAAAGCATGTCAACATCACGTCATGTCACTACCCTGCCAGTCATTTCAAGCACAAGGAGCGCTTTCAGTGTTTATTTTAATTTCCCTTTAGTTTCACTAATACGCCCTGTTCTTCAACAAGGCTTCTGAGGTTACCATGGAAACCATTTTTCAAGTTTACACTTCTAAATTACTTTTTTAGACAGGCCACACCATGGCTGAGACTGATAAATGTTTATTTTTTCAATCCGAGCATTAATGGTGGAGTCTTTTTCGGACGCACTCGATCCAACATGGCCGACATAGATATCATTTTTCAAATTTACATTCCAAATTACGTTTTTAGATTGGCAACACCATGGCCAAGACTGATATTAGTGTATTTTTCCAGTCCGAACCCTAATGGTGGAGTTATCTGTCTTTTTCGGACGCACTCGATCCAACATGGCCGACGTAGATATCATTTTTCAAATTTACATTCTAAATTACGTTTTTAGATTGGCCATACCATGGCCAAGACTGATAATAGTGTATTTTTCCAGTCCGAGCCCTAATGGTTGAGCTATCTGTCATTTTTGGACGCACTCGATCCAAAATGGCCGCCGTATAAATAGAAAAGGCTCCTAGCAACAGCGTTACTAACGCTATGCCGCCAGGCCCCTTTCGAGCCCCGGAGTGAGTCAGCACATTTCTACAGCGCTCTCCACTGGCCCGCTATTCATGATTCATGCACAAAGGTAAGATCTTTGTAGACACACCACCATTAGGTCAGGCATTTTGTTCCCTGAGTGGAACCCCCACTAATATGCCCCTTATTCATTTATGTGTTCAGGTTTCCGCGCGAGGACCGCATATTTAAAATCAGAGTCCATCCCACTCCAAGATCCTCACAAGTGAGGTAAGATTGGTTGACCTATAACTCATTTGTTATTTAAGTATCTGTAAGACACCAGATCACTATTGAGTGCCCTTCTTTGCTTTTTAATAGGATTACACTAAGATCCTTCCCACGCCTGGCGTAATACTAGAAATTTGTGCCAGTGGAAATAATTATCCACAGGTAAGCTGTGGCCTCACAGTATTGGATTTATTCCTTTGTTTAAATGATACACGCTCGAACACACTCCCCTGACGAGTTTTTCCCTTTCCCCTGCAGCACCTATTCCACCCCGTGCAGCACTTCGTCCTGATGAAGGCCGTACATATGCTGGGACATAATTGGTCCACCTAAACGGCCGAAACACCTTGGTGTAGACGCACCCTGAACAACAGTGCATTGTCACTGTCCACTACCAATTGTCAATTCACAAACCCCTTTTTTTTCTGTTGTTGCTTACTTTGTCTAATTGTGTTGTTTTATACTGAAGTATATGAATCACCATAACAAACTATGTATTTTGATTGAGTTTGCGTTACTTACACGACTGTTGTGTCAAACTATGTGACCCCATGTGTTTGTAAATATATCCTATAAGCCTGTACGGTTGGTTTCATTAAACCGTGTGATGTTATGCTGTTTGGAGAACTGTTCACTCTATGTTGATTTTTACAACTGCATAGATAAACAAACTATTATTTTCTCCAAACAACAAAAAAAGTGAGTTTCTTCCTTTTTCTCCTTTAACGCAGAGGGTAATAAGGGGTGAAGCAGTGTGTTTTCATTAGAGCACTCTTCTTTGTACCTATTCAATTGTAATTTTTGTCTTAAAGTAACCCTCCTGGGTAGAATAGGTCCATAACCAGGAGCCCATTTTTTGAATCAATGTTGTAAACATGTTGTGTTTACGTTGCCAGTGAAACAATCCTTTCTGAGTGGAAGTGGGTAAGTCAATAGTATGTGAATGAAAGGGTGTAGGGGTGCCGGAGACAGTGTAATGTTTATACATTATGGTAACAGTTGTATGTAATGATGTGGATGTCCATTGCAGTGTTGAGGTTGGATAGGAGTGCTTGTGCCAGTGGTGCATATGTGCATAGTGATAGTTGATGATATGCTGACATGTATTGTTCAATTACAGTGGGGGGAATGTGTGCAAGGAGCAGACCCACTGGAGCAATGCAGGTTTGGCAGTGCATGAAGCACAGGGTGGTGATCTTTGGAGAATGTGTGTGGAGCACATTGTCCACATGCTACAGCAGTACAAGTGAGTTGCAAAGCGTGTATTGTGTATTCTATGGTTGTGGTGATAGTTGGAACATGCTACAGTATTTGGTGTGCTGCAGGAGATGGTGCAGTAAGAAGTTGGGTAGTGTGGCCACAGGGTGCAGTGCGTACACAATGTGAGTATGGAAGTGGGTATGGTTGAAGGGCAGCTTATATGTGGTTGGTTGCTCTGCTGTGTGCAGATTTATCAAAGTAGGCTCAATGTTCTGAAGGTGGTGTGCATAGGTTGGCAGTGACACAATAGTGAGTGAATGGTGGTGCATAGGGGTGGTGCAGGCTGCACTATGTTTGTGGCTTCTGCTAAGTGTGACACATTTTCATGAATGGGTGTTTTATGGTTTGGGGAAGATGGCTAAAACTGCTGCTACGTATTTAACGTTTGTGCATAATGTTAGCTGCCCACATGGTCACTTGCGTGGATGTGTAGTGTTGCGGTGGGTGTGGAAAGGGTTGCAATGTTGTGTGCATAGCTAAAGGTGTGCTGGGGGTATATTAGGATGTTTTTGGATGCTGCAACAGTGCCTTCTTTGGCAGACATTTCTGGTAGAGGGGCTTTGCAATCAAACAGAACGTGTACTGAGAGTGTTTAACGGTAAATAAGGAGTGGTGTATATAAATGACAGTGTGCAATGCAGAGGTTTTGTATGTGATTTGTGAATGCATGGTTTGAAATGTGACAGTACCCAATTGGTGGAGTTCTGCAAAAAGTGACAGTGCAAAGGGAAGAAGTATTTTCAGAGCTTTACTGGACTATGGCCCTCACTGTAGGTGGGAAAGCGCACATGCACATCCTCCCACTATGAGCAGAGTGGAAATGGAAATGGAATTGTGGGAAATAGGCAATTAGGAGTTTAGGGCGTGGTTGATAGGAAGGGGCCGGTACCATTTCATCACAATACTGTGTTGTGAGGGTGGTCGACATGGAGAGATGCACAGTGCTTATTGTCGGTGATACCTTTGTGTGCCATCTGCACAGTTGTTGCGTGCAAAGAGGCATTGCTGGTAATTTCATGTTGGAAGGAGTGGACGCTTTGTGGGCCTGTCAGGGTGACTGCAGTTTTGGCAGGATGGTTCGCCTTTGCAGATATGTGGCGTCCGTCACAAACGTGGACTGTGTCGTGGTGCACTATGGAAGTGCACATTTGGGTTACATGTCGTCTGGATGATTAATCCGTCTGCTGATGAGGTTGCTGACTGCAGTGATATGTATTTTTCCTACTGCCAAGGTGGTTTTCTCATGCATAACACCAAGAGCAGTGTGGGTTCATCACTGTGTAATTTGTCCCCAGCCAGAGGTCGGAAAGGTGTGTTATAAACAGAATTATGCGTGAGTTTATGCAGACTGCTGGCATGTTCTCCACACACTATGAGATCATGAGGTTGCAAAATATGCAATTGTTCCGTAGAAATGCCATTTATTTGAGCGCCATTGGCAATGCCGTTTTCTTTCACACTGTGCATTAAGCATTGACCAGAATGTTGTCAAAATGTGAGGACAGGCAAACAGAAACGCATATAAAGAGAAAATACAAATAAAAATAGCTTGCATTCACATATAAAATAACACTTTATACATATATGCTGGAAGACTGAATCCCCTGCCCAGTTTCATATTGTTTACCACCCACCCCTCCCCACCTTCGCTATCACAAAAAGGGTGTGGATTACGTGGTACTTTCAGGATGGCACGTGCCACATCCTGGGTGGCTATGTGGATGTATGCGGATGGAGAAATCATGCACACTTTCATTGTACTTTGTAGTGGACGTCCTTTGGAATGGCACGACATTTGTACTGTAAATGTGTAATGGTACATTTCAAGTGTTGTACAGCAGTGACAGTGTTCGATGATGGCGGCTTTAATGCGATTGGTGGATGCGTGTGTGCCTATTTACCAGTAACCTAATGAAGTAGAGCCCTTTACACCACCTTGCCAAATTGCTATGGCAGTGTGTTGATTAGCCAATCAGGTAGTGTGGGTGTGGTTAACAGGAAGGGGAGCTGAAACCATTGCACATTACACTCTGCGTACTGAGGGTGGCTGACATGGCAAACTGTATTGTGTTGACTGTAGGTGATGCCTTTGTAATAGATCTGCACCCTATGCCCTGCAAAGAAAGGTGGACAGTAATTTTGGTTTGGAAGGAGTGAATGCATTGTAGAACGCTGTGTATGAGTGCAATTTGGTCGATATGCGTGCACTTTGCAAAGACCTTGCCATGTTTCCAGTAGTAGATATTATCGTAATTCAGTACGGCGGCATGCATATGGGTTACCTGCCTTGCTTACATTTGTTCTGTAGACTGAGGAGGTTGCTGGATGTTGAGAGGACATTTTTTTTCCACCGCCAAGGTGCATTTCTCATCTATAATACCACAAAGAGTATGGCCTACTGCTCATGGATGTTGTTCCGAGTCAGACGAAGGAAGGTGTCTCATCAACAGAAGCATGTACTCTTTTTTGTCCGCTCTTCGAATGTTCTTCTGCAACAATGACCTTATTACTTGTGGAAATGCAGAGTTTTTCCAAGAAAATGGCATTTTGTTGTTGTTCATTGGCAATGCAGTTTTGTTTGCTCGTTTTGTTTGCTCGTCTACAGGATGAAGAGTTTACTGAACTAATGTGCATAGAAGAAAAAACAAAAGCTACTACAAACAGACAAAAAAGGTGTTTTTGTAGAATGATCTTCACAACAAAACAAAAAAGACTCTTTAAAGAGTTGCCCCTTACTATGAACTCCCCCTGCCCTGGTTGCAAGTTATTCCCCCACGACTGCACGCAACACGTAAGTCACATGCAGGGATTTTTCGAGTGGTGGCCACGAAAATTGAACTGTGGGGTTTTTCCAATGAGTTGCTTAGGATGTGCGGCAATAGGAAGAAGGACTACTGCTGCACTAGGTACCGGCCCTCAACGTACTTGGGGACCCGCACGTGCCACATCCGACACTCCTCACCATGCTGGCCTATGGAAATGGGACTGTAGCGATTGTCCTATCATGTGCTGCTCAGAGTGTGCGTCAGAGGAAAGCGCGCCAATAGGAAGAATGACTCATCCTGCTTTACTGGGGTGCGGCCCTGGCAGTACTTGGAGAAAGGCACGTGCCACATTCTGCGTTTGTGAGCATGTTGGCCAATAGAAATGGGACAATGGCCTTTGGCCAATCAAGTGCTTTAGGTGTACGTCACAGGAAAGGGAGGCATTCACTTTCCGCATTAATTCGTGTACTGCGGCTGGCAAACATGGCAAGACGTACAGATTTCGTCATGGGTGATGGCTTTGTGGAACATATGTGCGTGTATGCTCTCCAAGAAGACATGTCTAACAATTTCGGTTTGGAGGGAGTGGACGCTTTGTGGTGTAGTGTCGAACTGTGCTGTTTCGGCGGACTGCTTCTAGAATGTCGACGCGTGGCCTCTTCGTCAACTGTACATGTAGTGATGGTGCACTTTGCAGCCTTCTTTATGGGTTACATTCCTTGTTCCCGTGTGTTCCATCAACTGAAGATTATGATGAAAGCAGTGCAGCACTTTTTTCCTACTGCCAAGGTGCTTTTCTCATGTATACCCCCGAGAATAGTGTGGAAGTATTCCAATGATTCCTGCCGCCAGCCAGAGATCGGAAGGGGTCTCTTCAACAGAAGCATGGGTGACTTCTTAAGTGCTGCTGGGATGTTCTACTGTGAGAATGAGAACATTGGTTGATGATACATACACCTTTTCACGACAAATGGCATGTCTTTGTCGTACAGTGGCAATGAAGTGTTGTTTCGCAATCTACACACTGCACTGAAGAGCCTATTGTAAGAATGTGAGCTAATGTTGAAAACACACATTTACGTATAAAACCAGCAAAAATAGTGTTTCTAGGGAAGCAACTTTACAAAAAAGAAAGAAAAAAAAACACAAACAAAAACCCCAAAGTTTCTTTTCAGAACCAGCACAACTAACAACATCCGCTCATGAAGTTCAAAGTTATTCCCCCACTCCAGTGTGCGCCCAGCATGAAAAGTCTGCGAATATCGCGATAGTTGCTGGGTGGCACGTGTTACATACACCCCTTTTGCAGATTACGCTCATAGAAATGGGCTTGCAGACACTACGGGATTGGGTAACAAAGTTTGTGGGTGTAGTGTGTACGGACAGACTTTGCTACACAGTGTATTTGTGGACAGAAATGCAGAGGGTGCAGCTAAGGCTGTGTATTTTCACGAGGCACAGTGTGACAGGTTTAGGCGATTCTGACATACATTGACTGAAATTGAATGGAAAACACTGTACAGTGGCTACTCATTTCGCAATCTATGATGTCAATGTATAGTGCTATGGAGTAGCTACAATGAAGTGACTGATTTTGGTTTCTCTGTGTGACACTTTGGTAGCAAGCAATCATGCCGACATTATTGTTGTTGATTGTGCAGGGAAAATTGCACAGTGTGTTACATGAGTTTCAGTGCCGTTTGCGATGAAGGAGGCACTTGCCCAGTTCATGCGTTTGTTTCCGATCTTTTGCACATGTTTTTACCGCATTATGCAGTCACCGATGTGGGAGCATCATTTTCTGTTTGGTCCTTAAATGCAGACAGCGCGGTACATTACAAAGAAGTGTATTTCTGCCTTTCTTTGACATGTGAAGATGACATACTTTGCCCCTGGGAATATGCCGTTTCACAGCATGAATACCTTTCATCAGCTATAACGTTCATCTTAGTATGCCAGCCATCCTGATTTTTGCACACCGCCTCTACATTGGTTTGGTGCCCTTCTTGAAAGTATTCATACCTATTTGTAGTTAGTGTTGTGCTGTGACTGTCTTGAAAATGCTCTGCAACACGTAAACAAACCTATTTGTACAGTGCCCCTCTTTCTAACTGATTCCACTACAGTGTTTCCCACACTGCCACACGTCTAGCTGTGCATGTGTGCATTGGCAATTCTGTTGTTGATCTGTGAAGGTGCTTTCTTTATTTACCTTTTGTTCCTTTCCCAGTTCATTTTCATTTATCATGCTGTTCTTGCACACGCCACAGCAGGAATGACAGCAATGGTCAGGTATAGAAGGAGCAGCACTTACCTGGATACTATAGGGGACATGCCAGGAGACAGAAATATTGGGTGGCCCTCGCGTACATAGGCGCCAGTCATTGTAATGCTCCCCTAAGGACCGTTCCCATGCACTTCGAAGTACCTTCCCTCTGTACAGTAGCGCGTTCCAGTAAATGCACAATACAATGCCCTTTGCCAGGTAAGGGTCTATAGTGTGGCACATGGTTTGCTAAGGTTGTTTTAGAGCTCTGCTGCCCTACAGGAGTGCCCCTCCTGTTGCCCATAGCAGTTGTGGGCAATGCTGTACATGAAAGTAGGATACGTAATTGTTGGAAGGGCGATTGCCTGCCCACTGGTCCCCTGTGCTTTTCATTTCATTTGCTGTCACATACAGTATAACCACTTTATGCTACGCCATTAGTGTTAGGGGTAGCATTCACGAATATGCATACATATGCATACATTGTGGAATACAAGAATGTCAACAACAACGGGAAACACTGCTTCATTACATGCAGCAGGAAGCCATTTATTGTGTGGGACCCATGTAGCGAACATGCTTTTCTAACCACCACTAAGGTTGTTTGCGCTCTGCATATTCTGCTGTTTTTTTTATTTGCCTTTACATGCACTAGTAGGTGCATCAGGAAGGTGCACAAGCTTTGCCATTTTGCAGACTTAGTACAAACTGTCCCACCTGCAGTTACATGTTTTCTTCAACCGCACGACTGGCAGGCGACCTCTCGATACTTTCTTTTAAATGCGGTAGCCTACTGCATGAATCCGTAGGGCTAGCGACAGGGGCGGTGTTACCAGCATACAGTGGATGACCTATGCATGGGTCTAGGTGTGGAACGGAAACACGTGCCCTTCCCCAACTACTTACCAGTACATCTGAAGATGCAGACATGCGGCCACTGATGGAGTCCTACTACAGCTGCAGAAGATTGCACATACGACAACTAGGTGCAGTGTCCCTAGGAAACATCCATATTGCTCATCTGTAGTTATCTCGGCCAGTAGTGTGTGGTACAGATTTATCATGCACTGTTAACAGAAAAAAAGAGCGTCCTGACACACTAAACAACATTTACTATGTAAATCTGTAATTGGTACGATACACCAACTCTATACGGAAAAGTAAGGGGTAGCGCAAATGGATACATACACGAGACAATTTGCCCTTTGCACACGTTTATCATGAGGGCAGGCAAGGAATCAGTAACAAACCGTTGTTAACGGGATGTTATAGTTATGTTGCCGTACCAAATACCTATCCTCTTTACAGAAAACGGTATGCTAAAGCAACTTTCTGTTTACAGTACCCTACTAAAAACCTATGATATTCACCAACTAAAACATTGTTAAAGGGACGTTATGGTTAAGTTGCAGTAGCACTGTTAGGAGAAGCTTGGTGTCAACCTTTGACTCCATCTCCCATGTGCTTCTGACACAATGCAACCTGCATCATGTATCCTAGATACCGGAGAACCTACTTGCCATCCTTCAGTAAGGGTTCCAGATTCTAAGGAGGAGGGTTGTGGTCTATGGCTGGGGGCCGTTTCTCCTGGATGAACCTGATTAATTGAATAAACCTTTCCAACCCGAGTAATGTCTTTGGAATGGCCTCTTTCAACTTAACAAGCACTGAGCTAAGCAACCATAACTCGTGTCACCAGTGTGCACTGCAAGGACTAACACTCATGACATCACATGTGTGGCTCCCTCTGTTTTGTTCACTACCGTAAGTAGGGCAGCTGCTTTTCTTCACTAACAGTCATGAACAAACAATTGAAAAGATTCTATATTTGAGTACAGCAACCTTCTAATATGTTCTTAAACAACTTGCTTAATGGTTCACTCACATTATATGATGCATATACATATGGGGAAGAAGAAAGCGTAAAGCACAGCACTGGTTTCTGTGCATGAAGATAATCAGTTATGATATGAACAGTTTCTTTTAATACTACTGCTTTTTAGCTTACTTTAAGTCCCTTGCATATGATCATGTTTGTATGCATTATGCTGTCTTTATGGTTTCTCTGCAGTAGGGCAAATATGTAGTTATAAAGGCAATGGTAGCTACTTCTTACATGTTTCACAGTACCCAACACTCTAAAACAAATGTATTAATATTGTCACTATGTAACACTGAGGACCTGCAATTCTTTGATTGGGTTAAATCCCATTTGTCTCTAACGTAGGACTCTCTTGTCCTGTTGGGGGAGCAGGGGACTTTAATACCACATTAGATGAGGACGTGAACAGATTCCCTGGTGGGAGGCACCGGCAGTCCAAGGCAGATTCCCTGGTGGGAGGCACCGGCAGTCCAAGGCTAGTCGGAGGGTGCTAGATATTGTGCTATCTATGAACTGGTGGATGTGTAGCAAGTGCAACAGGCGACGGTAAGGGACTATACATTTGACTCGTGGGTGCACCACACGATTTCCAGGTGATCAAGAATACATTTGGGTGCTTGTCAGATTATGCTGCAGACACTATCAGCTCACTCTCTGGTGATGCTCATGTTCCCTATCCCTGGGATGGTTGTGAAAGCGGAGAACTCGTGGTTTAAATATGACACGCTCCAAGATACTGATTTTTATGGTGACGTGCTGGCAGACATGCAAGCTTTCATCACCACTAACAGCGGCATGGTTGAATCTTCCAGGTACTGTGGGAAACCATTAATGTTATGTATGGGGAATTCGTGTGGGGAAAGACGCTGGGCTATTGAAATTGGTCAGAGCTGAGTTAAAGGCCAATGAGGTCAGATTGAAAGAGCTGGAACGGTGATACCAGGAGACCAGGGATAAGATAGTATTAGTGGACATTAGGAAGGAGTTGGATGCATTTCAGGTGAACGTACTGAGGGAGGTGCACTACTTGTATCAATCTATGTTGATCAGACAATATGGGGAAGGACAGATCACAGGGGCCCTTTGAGGTACAACTTCTCGCTGCCGAACTGTGAACCACTGTGACGCTGGAAATGCATTGGAGGGACAGGGGGGGACTCCTGGCGGTGCAGCTCTCTTTTGGTTTGGTGTACAGACCCATGGGATACCCTTATGGCACCCATGGGTGGTGCTGGAACCTTGTGCCCCTAGTGTATTTTGTGGGCACCTGTGTGTGGCCCACAGAGCAGGGTATGGGCTGGTGGCAGCTCCATGCTGAATTTGACAGGTGCTCTGAGTATCCTCCATTTTGGGAATGCCCAGGCCCTGCCATTGGAATCAGTTGATTCCTGATAGGAAACAAGATGGCCCCTGTGGCCTCTTGCTTTCTATTGCCTGTTACCTTGTTTTCCCGAAGTCCTGGAAAGCCCTGACTCTATCCCTTCCCCCTCACCGGCTGTTGGGTGGAAGTTCCACATATGGTGTTGTTGTGAAGTCGAGGCCAGACTGGCTGGAGCCTTCCCATTGAATGTATGTTGTGGGTACGCCTGTGGGTGGGACCTGGGTGAATGGAATGTGTGACAAATACTCATTCTCTGTTGTGGATGTGTAGTATCTGGTGTTTGACACAATGACTGAGACAGCCCTTCCCAAAACTGGTATGAATGTAGTGTTGAGTGTTGAATGGCTGGGTACTTGTCCCAATACACATAACTTGTTGTGAGTGTCTGGAGAGAAGTGAATGGCATGAATGCACTACACACCTAATTGGCTGCCTGCCTGCATGAATGCCCTTCTGACCGATTGGTTGCCTGAGTGTGACCCAGCAGAATAAATGGGAGATCGACTAGTATATCTGGGGGCCTCTCACTGCTAGAATTCATGTTGAGAAGCTGAACTCCACTACGATGAGTAACTGGAGTAAACCTGAAGCTTGACCTTGAAGCCCTGCTGGAAGAGAAGAATTGCTGTTGCTCTCTTTCATCAATCTGAAAGCTGCTGTGTCTCCAAGGACTGACCCAGAGAGGACCTGGTAAGGCGCCTTCTTCCCGAGCTACGAGGGACCATCGTGCACCAGCTGATCTTTGCCAAAGCTCCCTGGTAGACAGACCTACGACAGGCTGCCGACCGGAGATGGGGATCGACGCGGAATCCCAAAGAGAAACACCTGGACTGTTGTCCGCCACCTTCGACGACAACCATCACCGACCGGAGCCGCCGTGCTCATGTTGCCTAAGAACTTCATTTGATCACAGGACGCTCTCATCTGCACCGCTGCCTGCCTTATCCTGCGAGAGAAGGCCAGGCCGTCGACGTGCCAAGAAGCATCCGGCGGTGGGTTTCCCACCACCCAAAGACCACAGAGACGCTGACGACTCGATGCCCTTGCTGGACCACAGTTCTTCAATCTCTTTGCGGTCCAGAACCATGGACATCGAGGTGCCCCGCACACCTCCTCCTTGCAGGACCTCTACGCTCTGTCGCCGACGAGCACCGCTAGGAGCAAAGCTGCCACTTCACCACCATAGTTCACCCTGTTCTTCACCGGACGTTCGACGACCCATGACTCCTGCCTTAAAGGGGGGGGGGCACTCAAGAAGGGCTGTCGATTCCTCAACGAGGAACTCTAGAACACAAGGTACTTTGGGGTTGCTGAACTATTGGGAAAACTCTGTGAACAATATATGGACTGGGCTTGTGATATATCTTTATTCCACAGGTTGCCCAGGTGTGGGGATCTCCACACAGAACTGTGTCTAGGTAACGGGGCCAGTATTCTGCAATTGCTCACCAACTGCTTTTTCTCTTATATCTATTGTTGGTTTCCTTTACAAACTGATTTGTGTGGCATTTAACCATACAGTTGATGCACTTTAAAGAGATCTAATAGTAAGAGTGGTCCCACATAGAACTGTATATTTGCCACTATAGATAAACCGAGTACAAAGTGAGTTATCGTGATATTGTACATAACCTTGAATATTAATTATATAAAGACTGTGTTTTATTAATAAAGTGGGCGGACATTCCTTTGTGGGTGCTTTGGGACTACACTGTACTTAGGAACCAGCCTGCATCACCACCTAAGAAGCTAGCCCTTGATTGCTCGTCCATTGCTACCATAATAGAGAATCTTGGCTGGGGTCCTCTGTACCTCTCCTCTACCATATAGAGAGCAGAAGTACAGACCCCCCTCCAGTCTTTACACCCACCCAGATGGATCATGTGAAGAACTCCAGGGGGGAAACCTCTTTGAGACAGTAGACATTGGGGATGTCAGGCCTAAGAGCGTGAGTGCATGTGGCATGAGTGTTGGGGAAAGCTCAAAGAACTTATTTAAAAACTCAAAACAAAATAAAAGCTTAAAACAAAAGCATTGGAAAACACTTAAGCCTTATAGAAGCCTTATCTGCCCTCATTGCAGGAAAAACATGCTCCAGACTACATTACTCAGCAACCCTAAGGCCCAAGGCCAACATTGGGAGTGAAACGTTTGCGGGCATGTGCACTGAACAGAGCATGAGGCTTCTGCTTGAGAAATCACCCAGGCAATATGCACGCTGAGGAGCTCCAGTCACGGGGATATTCGCGAGGGGTCACACCCCACAGGATCCTCATTCCCGCCCCTCACTTAAAGCAGATTAAGTACTGCAGGGCCCAGAGAGGGAGAGGAGCTATAGGGGAACCCACGCAGGGGGCACAAATTCTCAAGCCCCTGGTAGCAGCGCTGCGGGAGCGACACTTGAGAGAGGCATTCAATTGTACTCCCACAAGGTTATTCTGTCACTATATTTGGACAATATATCTCTATTTTTGAAAAACCCACGAGAAAATCATAATCCGGTGAGGAGGCTGATAATACAATTCGGAGAAATATCGGGGTTAAAAATCAACTATGATAAATCTGTGGTATTTCCTCTCACCACTGAACTCAACAACGCTAGATACCTGGATGTGGAAATGTCGTGGGACTCTGAAGTGCTTTTTAGGGGACCTTATAGCAGGACGGTGTACAGGCTGCAGGGGGGCAGGTGGACTGGTCTTCCCCTTTCTCTGATGGGCCAGGTAGCGGTCATCAAGACGGTGGTGCTGCCTACATTCCTCTACCTCTTCCAGAATCTCCCCATGATTCCTCCCAAATTTTCTTTTAAAAATCTACAGGTGATGCTGTTGCGAATCCTGCGGCGGGAAGGTTCTGGGAGTGAGTCGGGAGGTGCTCACACAATCCTATCGAGGGGGTGCTGGCACTCCCAGATTTTGAACACTATTATTGGGCGGCAGAGTCCCTTTTTACTTGTTTTGGCATAAGAGCAGACTCAGGAGGCCCCATGTCCAAATTGAGAGAGTGATTGTGGTGCTGCACCTCCCGCAGGCAGAGATCCTGGGGCAGCTGAGTCGGAGGAGGGGAGGTAGTGGGGTGGTTGCTAGTACATGCGTGGCATGGAGGTGAATGGCAGACAAAGCAGGGGTGGCAATGCTGTATTCCACCAGCAGTCCCGGCAAAGTACAAATCTTAGGACCGTATGTTCAGTTTATGGTGGCTCAGGGTGCATTGCGAGCTGCACCTGGTTGAATCGGAATGAACTCCTGTTTTATTTATTCATTCATGTATTTACTTATTTATTTATTTATATGGCACACCTAAACCCAAGGTATCTGGGCGCGTTAAGTAGTTAGACATAGTGATTAGACATTACAGTACATAGAAGATATGGTACATTCTTTATATTATATTTCAAACCGTTGTATAGTTAATCATTCTAGCTATTACTTTACTGTTCCTAGACATATGTGGGGACGTTTTACATAGTGTAACTCATGGTGGTTCCAGTCGAGAGTTAGTATTTTTGTTTTCCTTTTTCCTCTATTTTGGTTCTAATGATACTACGAAGTGCTGGGATAGATGGGCCCGTCGCTGTTGGCACAACCTTACCAGATTGTTACAGTTGCAATGGACAAGTATACTTTGAGGATCTGGAGGACGAAGCATGCATTCATTTAATTTTTGTAAATAATGATACTCTGAATGTTATTTTATCTTGTATTGGTATGTGTTATTTAAAACCAATAAAAAGAGTTTAAAAAATAAATAAATATCCGTGTGGGACATTGACAGCCAGAGTAACCACCCGCCAGCGGAGACCACTGCAAAGACCGAAAGTGCTGCCTTTCCGACACTGCTTGATTCTTTTCTTCTTCTTGACATCGACATTGCAGCAACTCCTTCTTCCAAGGGGGTACATCCTCGAGGGGACTCATCGAGTAAAGCCAAGAAACTCCACCACTTTGCCTGCCATGGCACCCAAGGTAATGTGACGAGGAAGAGCATCTTCCATTTGAAGAATCATCCATGGGTCCCAGATTTGTTGTGGATCCTGTTCTCTTGTCACTTCCCAGGTACTTTGGAGTAGTGAGTGCTGTAGAAAAAGAAGCAGAGCATTATTGAACATATTTGGACTGGGCGGTAATATAGAAGATAAAGTACACCTTAACCTTTCCCTTAGAGGTTGCCCAGGTGCCAGAATGCTTACACAGTATTGCCTATATAACCTTAAAGAAAGCATTCTGCCAATGTTCCTAATCTAACCTGCGTTTCTACACAAATAGCTATGCCATTATGCAATGCTTTGTGATTCCCATGCTTTTTAACAACTGTCAGCATTTGGAGCATTCTAAATTGAATCTAAGGAATATTGTGGTACAACAAAGTTGTGTATATATTTACTATTATTAGGTTAGTGTTACCTGAGTACAAAGTGAGTTATTTAGTACTGTATATATTTACTTGAACCTTATTATATATAAAATAACTGAGTTATCACATAACATGGCATGTGGACATTCCTTTGTGGGGGCTTGGGGATTCACTTTACTTAAGAACCAGTCTGCATCACCTCCCTTGAGTCTCAGCCTATGGTTTCTCATGCATATTACCATATAGAGAACATTGGCTGGGGAGCTCTCTGTCTCTACCCCATTTGTATAGGAAGCAGAAATAAAGATACCACGCCAGTCTCTAGAATGGACCCATCCCCAGAGCCTGAATTTCTATTTGAGCACACGCACTGTCATCTGTAAAAGCAGGTATGACATCACCATGAAGACTCTTTCTTCAAAGAGGATCAAACCTCAGTCTTACAGCAAAATGGGCTGATTCATAAATTATTATTTTCATGCCACCCTCAAAGTGGAGGTCTTTGGGCATCATTACAGATTTGCTGGTCTGGAATTAATGTGCCTGTAATTCCGCTTACCGGCACATTTCTACAAATTTGCTGGTGGGGTGGCTTTAGGTACCTCTGAACCAAGTGCTGGAGGTAAGTCAGGCACCCCACTGGCAAATAATAGTCGTTATTACTGCCCCCCCCATGCAGTCCTATGAACTCCATAAAAGGGGATTAACGTACCGTTGTTGGCACCTATAATCTGCTGGTGGGATGCAGGCAAACTTGTAATGAGGCCATTTATCTGTTGGCGATCTGCCAGACACAAATGAATCCATACAAGGCATATAATCAGTTGATTGGCTAAGATATTTGGCACAGTGAAATCTGTCAAGGGGCTGGCATTTTGATATTCTTATTAGAGCACGAGAACAATGACACTCACAATCAATGCCAAACATGGTCACACGCAGTATTTATTGCAAGACATGGGGGCAAGTTTCATCTTTCACTTTCTTTAATGAATCTTGCAGCATCAAAGCAAACTTTACAATAGAACATAGTTTCCCCGGAAAACTAAGTTTTTTTTTGAAGTTTCACAGACATTTGAAACATTGCAACATCTTAAACATGACTGCCTATTAGTCCAATCCAATGTCACTAAGCTTTGTGACCTCGCTTTTTTCCTTAGCCGCCTCCTCTTTCTTTGTTGCACTTTTGGCAAGCTAAGGGCATGTATTTCTGTGCTTTGTTTTTTCGTGCTTTATAACATGTATATTTCTGCTCCAGATTGGTTCCTTACTCTTTCATGAGGTCCTTTTGGGAGGTTAATTTTTCTCTTTAAAGATGGACATTCTCCCTTCGAGTCAGTAAGCAAGTGTAGAGGGCGGAAGGGTTAATTTTTCTCTTTAAAGATGGACATTCTACCTTCGAGTCAGTAAGCAAGTGTAGAGGGCGGAAGGGTTAATTTTTCTCTTTAAAGATGGACATTCTCCCTTCGAGTCAGTAAGCAAGTGTAGAGGGCGGAAGGGTTAATTTTTCTCTTTAAAGATGGACATTCTCCCTTCGAGTCAGTAAGCAAGTGTAGAGGGCGGAAGGGTTAATTTTTCTCTTTAAAGATGGACATTCTCCCTTCGAGTCAGTAAGCAAGTGTAGAGGGCGGAAGGGTTAATTTTTCTCTTTAAAGATGGACATTCTCCCTTCGAGTCAGTAAGCAAGTGTAGAGGGCGGAAGGGTTAATTTTTCTCTTTAAAGATGGACATTCTCCCTTCGAGTCAGTAAGCAAGTGTAGAGGGCGGAAGGGTCAAGCCTACTTGGTGGTAGGCAGGTGTAGGTAGACACAGCAAAATACGTTTTCTTATCTATAAGTATGTAACCCATATGATATAATCAATAGGGCTCCTGGCAATTCCCTGATCTGTCCATCTAGATCACGTAATAATATTCACAATTGATCGGGGCGTACAAACAAAACCAAAACAGCCCACATAATTCAGAGAATCTTCTAATGACTATCACTCTCATAAAGTTTCACTAATATATTTTAGTGATTCAAAAGAAATAATCTAATACATACAATGGTGACAAATGAAAATCACACAGGACGTGCATATGCACATAACATGGCGAATGTACACATGCTACAACCCCTAGGAAAACATTGTTGTTAATACACATTTGTGCCAGACACTAAAAGAAAAAAAGTTGCTGACTTTGAGAGAGTGCTGTCCCCTACTGTGAGGAAACCCACAATTTCAGAACCTGCACACACTCATGCCAGAAGCAAATGGTAAGTGGTACGTGGGGGATTTGTAATGTAATGGGCAGTTAACTACATGTACTGCTGAGTATCTCATATTCTAGACCTCTTTCAGAACACTATTCTGAAACAGTTTCTTTTCTGCTCCTCTTAGGGTTTTTTTCCTGTCCTGAGGAAGGCGCTCATGGATGGCAGTATTGGTGGCATGGCGAAATGTGTACTAATGCCCAGAAGACAAGAAGGGGCACTGTGAAACATTGGATCTTGGACACACACATAGGCAGATTTTAATTTATCGTGCTTAACCTAAGGGTATTATTAATAATTTCTATGAGTACCCCACAACTCGGATTATAAAGAATGAACGCATGACATGCACATCTTTGATCCACGTATGTTTTGTTCTTTTTTCTTCCTTGTCATTATTTGTCATTGTGCTATTTTAAATTTATCATTGTTCTGATTAAGAATTTGATTCATCCTTTGTTTCATGTTAATATGTTTTTTGTGTTTTCTCTATGATAAGAACATAAAAAATGTTTTTACTGCATATATCAAATTTGACTGTGTATATTTGAGTTACTCACAGTGACGTTTTTGCATGATATGAACCTTTATAAATAATTGGAATTTGCAAAACAGATTGAGTTGTTTGCAGCATGGACATTCCCTTGTTTATTACAGTACATTGACCCAAACCATGCCTGGTCACAAGGGGCTCCCCGGTTAGATGTAGGATTATAAATGTAGACAACATGATTTTCATCTGTCCAGATGCCCTGCTTCTTTTGGAACAAATTCAAAAGGCGATATCATTTTTAGAAGGCCTAGATTCTGTATAAAGTGGCAGATGTCTGACCTTTCCACAACAACTAACTGGAGTTCCATGGTTTGTGTGTGGGTATGGTGTCTGCAATCTCACAGTTGATTTTGGGCAAAATAATGTGCATCAACAGATGATATGTTCGGCAAGCAAGGTGGGCTCTGTTTCCCTGGGATGTTTTGACAGAATAGTTGACCTTAGCTTCCCCTATCCAAATGATCTTTCCAGGTCCACTACATTACCACACTCTGCAGCGCTTGAAGATCTTTCAACTGTACCTGAACTTGTCTTACTTCGAATCAGTGACCTTAGACCACAGAGCCTCTGGCCGAACTTCACTGGTGACTAGATCATACATATTTGGCTCTAACTCATACTTGATCAAAGAGTCTGATGACAACACCACACTGGTTGGGGAGTTTGGTGTAAACATATCTTGATGGCGGAGTGGTCCCCTGTTGTTTTAGACTCACATGTCATATGTGTAGCACTTCTGGCACTCTCCTTTGGGAACAGGGACATAAGCAGCACATATGTGACTGCATGCCTGGTGCTCAGGATGGACAATATCTCAGGAGCTCACTAAATCAATCACTTAGGAGGGTACACGGTCCAGCCTTCTGGCTGATTGGACTTCTGTCACTACTGCCTGCAGATGAGGATTTTGGTAGTGGAAGAGTAGCTGCTGGGCATCTCCTGTGTGGTTATATACTGGAACTCTTTATATCTCAGGGATTTCAGCATTTGGAGACTGGATCCCTGGGCCTGTTAAGTTCCTAATGGTTCAGGGCCCTCTTCAGACAGACCTTTTCACAGCCAGGGTCAATGCTGAGCAGAGAGGTCTCTTTTGCTGATTGTACCCTAGTAGACGGCACATGTCTAGTATCTGGTTCTTCTGTACATTTCTTCATACTTTTCAATCCTTCCTCCCAGGAACAGAAACTTTCTGGTGGATCTGTGGGCTTTGGGGGAATAATTGTCACCCCCCTGGTGGACCAAGTGGCAGACTCCATCATGAAAAGTGACATGGGGAAGATTATAAACCTAGACGGCGTAATGTTCATGTGTCAAGGCTCCAGTTTACTTATGTAACAAATTGAAGAGGAGATAACCCTGTAACAAGGTCTAGGTTTTCTTATCAAATGCCAGAAGTCAGGCCTTTCCCTAAACCAACAATTATAATTCCTTGGTTTCTGCATGGACTCAGAATAGTGGGCCTTTTAGCGTCCTGCACCCAAGTGTAAACTAGGTATTCCAGAGGACCGAGGTTCGTGCTACACAATCACTGTTCAGCAGAGTACCCAGGGTCCAATGAACCCTCCCCCAGTAAATGATGGAGGACTCTGCCAAGGGCAATTTAGAACTGTCCTTTATTCTCCATAACAGACAGGGATCATACAGGAAAACAATTATCCTGCAATCACAGCTCCTGAGCCTGTGTCAGGAGTTTTTCTTAGCAAATGTCACAATTTTGCACCATTCCTCAAAAACATACAAGCCCTGGGGCTGGAGTGGTAGTGCCCATAGAGGTACCTATAGAGGTTAGTTGACTGGTCCTTGCATGTCAGGTGGTCTCACCTGTGACTTCCCCAAAAAAGATCTATTACATTGTTGCAGGGTCACAAAACTACCATTGGCCCTTGGCCTTTACCATCCACCCCTGAATGTATTATTATTATTATAATTATGAATTTGTATAGTGCGCAACATGCCCAAAGGCCTCATTGCGCAAAAGACTAAAACAGGAATAGAAAAGAGCAATCCATGGACATACCGAGTCAGAGGGACCATCAGGAGAGAAGTCCCAGTGTAGTCATCTGAATCAAACAAATAGGTCTTGATAGCTCTTTTAAATAGTTGAAGATCTAGGATAAATCTTAGCTTTGGTGGCAATGAGTTCCAGCGGCCCGGAGCACATATGTCAAAGCTAGTACACCCAAAGCACAGAAGCTTATGACAAAGCTGAAAGAGTTAATTGTGTCCATTGGATCGTACAGGTCGTACAACGGGATTTCAGAAAATTCTATTGACAGAAATTGGTGGTGGAGGAATGTATGGGTGAGAGAGAACAGCTTGTGAGATATCTTATATCTCACATGAAGCCAGTGCAAAGACCACATCCTGCTCTCACAGCATTGTTTTGAGTGGTCTGTGAAGTCTTCAAGTTGTTCTTTGTGGTACCATTAAAAAGACTTTGCAATAGTCGATTTTGGGGCTTATGAGTGTGGTCGCTAAAATTGCCACAATACTATCAGAAAGTTATTGTTTGATCTGCTGGATGAGCATGGTGATGTAATCGCATATGGATTTGAAATGACTGACATGCTTTTTCATATTGAGATTATAAATACATGTAAACACCCAAGGTTTTTACCCAGGGGCATGTTTTAACCGTAGATCCTGAGAAGGTATAGTGACTATATCTGGAACACAGTTTGGACAGTCGCTTGCTAGAGACCATTAACATTAACTCTGTCTTGTTGCCACTTGGAGCAAGTGCGTTAGTATTCATCCATTTTTGGATGACATCATATACCATAGCAATGGTGTGAGAATCCCTGTTCTAATCCCTGGTCAACTCAATGACCACTTGTATATCATTGGCATAATTTGTGTATTTAATACCGCTCTCATCCAGGAGGTCAAAAAGTGGGCTGATATATAGATTAAATAGGGTAGGCGACAATGAGGCTCCCTGCGGAACACCAAAGGTAGAGTGATTCAGGAGGGGATTGAAAGCCATCAACCGTCACTCTGGCTGATCTAGGTTCCAAAAAGGAGGCAAGCCAGGCCAATTCAGCTTCCACACAGTTAGCTATTCTCTTCAATCTCTCAGGAAGTAACATGATCAATAAGATCAAACACAGCCGAGAGCTCGAGCAGCATAAGAATGACCACACATCCTGAATCCACAATACTTGTCAAATTAGCTGTAACTTCAAGCATGGCAGCCTCCATGCCATGTTTGGCACAGAAGCCAGATTGTGAGGAACTCAGTAAGTTGCTGGTTTCTACATGTTCTTGGAACTGCAGATATGCTACTATATCCAAATTCTTCAATAGGAGTATTGGTAACAGGTCGATAATTATTCACATTCATAGGGTCCACGGTTCTTTTTTTTAAATGGGAGTAAGTTTCAAACAGTCCGGTACTGTCGAATAAGGAAAGAAGAGTTGATAATGTTCGTTATCAGAGGAGCAAGACAAATAAGACACTTTTTGACAATACTAGCCGGAAATACATCACTGGGGCAGGATGTGGGTTTAAGATCACTAACAATTTTGATCAAATCCTCCTCAGTTGTTTCACTGAAGCGGAACTCAGTAAAAATGTTAGGGTTGACCATAGGAATGCTTTCATCATTCTTCATATTCATATTAAAGAAGTGGTCATTAAAGAAGTGGTCTCACTTTTAATACCCTCGCTATTATCTGGCAATATTATCGTGCATGAGGCTTCAATCTCTGCTAAATGAGCATCGAGTTTAGTAGTGAATCCTAATCGGACATCAGCACACCATCGATCATTAATCATATTAGGATAGATACTGGTTTTGCCCTTAAAATCTTTGAGAAGTGAAAAGAGTTCTCTTTGAGAGGATTTTGCCATAAGAATGTTATTCTCATAATGGGACTGTTTAGCAGAGATAATAGCATTCTTGTATTTGCTGTCCACCTTCTGATAGGAGGGCAGGGTCAAATGATCAATGGATTTCTGCCAGGCTCTTTCTGCCTGCCTCTTAGCCTTCCTAAGCTCAGCAATATTATCAGAAAACCAAGTTTTATAGAGGGTCTCGGAATCACGTTTTTTAATCACTACAGGGGCTAATGTATTGATAATACATGTGGTGATATCAAGAAACTGGTCTGTAAGAACGCATATATCTAAAGAAGATGTCAAGTTACCCAAAAGTGGGCAAAAGGTATCAGTAAATAATGCTGATGAAATGTTATTCACGTTCCTAGTAGTGATTCTAGTGTTAACATTCAATTTAGTAGGTTTTGAGGACAACATCAGGGTGAAGGTGACCAAAAAGTGGTCAGACCATGGATATGGTGATATATCAGTGGAAGAAATCGTAATGTTATAGGTAAGGACACAATCCAGGATGTGGCCTTCTGAATGTGTGGGGTGCTTAATCCACTGTGAGAAGCCAATGGCTTGGAAGAATGACAGAAGAGAATCTGCCCGGTTATCGTCACTATGATAAGCTCACAACTTAAAATCACCAAGTAAAAGAATATACAATGAGGTTTTCATAAGCTCCCCAATGACAGCAAGGAGCTGTTCTTCAAAGAGAGGTGTAGTCATGGGTTGGCGATAAAGGGTGAGAATCCCAATGGCGCTACTGTGGTCAATGCCTATCTTTACAAAAGTATATTGATACTCATCCAACAATGATAGTATCCGTGAGAAAACCGCAAGTGATTCTCTCAGAATTATGGCAGTGCCTCCCCCTTTACCATGTAGACCATCAGTCCTGAATATTTTACAAACAGTTGGTACCGCTAAGGAGGCCGCATAATTAGCAGACTCGGGGAGCCAGGTTTCATTCAGATAGACAAGGTCGAGATTCAGACTATCAATCAGATCAGCCACTTCCAAGTTATGTTTGACAAAGAAACAGGTGTTTAACACATGTACCCGAATTATAGGAACTCCCAGGGGCCATACATAAGGTCTGGGATTGTGGATAATCCAAGTTGGCAATAGTAACAATGTTGTTATCAGTATGCAAGGTGGTGGTTAGAACGTCACTCATTGCAGTCCCAGTCTCCAACTGTGTAGGCATTATGGCGAGTGTCTCTGCTGCCGTAGGTAGCGGTACGGTGTGTTTGTACGCTGATTAAATATTTAAAGATTGTAGGACCTCCCTAAATTGTCATTTATTTTAAGCAAATCGATGGTAAGGCTTGTTTTACCAATCTGTTGTTTGGCAGCTTTAATGACTTCAAGCACAGGCATTTTCCTGATCACCAGGTGAATGCACAGGGTACAGAGGTCTGTTCCCTGCTCAGGGACACCATGGACCGGCACAGACCGGCTAGTTTCTCATGCGCCGGCACTCACGTGCCTGGCCTGTAAATAAGAGGAACCCTGAACTAATGTTATGGCGATCACAGATTAGGAAGACAGTACACTATGAAGGACGATAGGGTCAGTCAATTCCTAAAATACCATAAAGTTTAAATAGTCAGGAGGCTAATTAATATTTAAAACTGATAAATGGAAAAACGGAAATAGGTTAAAATTCAAATTTAACAGCAGTTCAAATCATTACAAGCACATAAATAATCAAGCCGCAAATATGTATTTAAAATGTACAAAGTGAAGTGAGAGGGAAGGATTTCCTTTTGTAGACTGGCACAGACTGGCTAGTTCCTCATGCGCCGGTGTTCTCGTGCCTGGTCTGTAAATAAGAGGAAACTGAAGAACTACAATAAGGATGGGAGGTGTAGTTCTAGGAACCACAAACTAATGTTACAACGATCACAGATTAGGAAGACAATACACTATAAAGGATGCTAGGGTCAGTGGATCCCTACAATAACATGAATTTAAATAGTCAAGGGGCTAATTAATATTTAAAACTAATAAATGTAAAAAACGGCAAGTATATTAAAAGTCAAATCTAACAGCAAGTTCAAATCATTTTAAGCAAATAAATAATCAAGCTGCAAATACGTATTTAAAATGTACAAAGTGAAGTGAGAGGGAAGGAATTCCTTCTGTAAACCGGCACACACCAGCTAGTTTTTCACATGCCGGCACTCATGCGCCTGGTCTGCAAATAAGAGGAAACTGAAGAACTACAATAAGGATGGGAGTTGTAGTTCTAGGAACCAAGAACAAATGTTACGATCACAGATTAGAAAGACAATACTCCATAAAGGACGCTATGGTCAATGTATTCCTACAATACCATAAAGTTTAAATAGTCAAGAGGCTAATTAATATTTAATCTAATGAATGTAAAAATGGCCAGTAGGCTAAAACTCAAATCTAACAGTAGGTTCAAATCATTACAAGCACATAAATAATCAAGCTACAAATACGAATTTAGAATGTACAAATGTGTGTTCCCTGATTGGCTGGAGCGGGTCTCCTCCGGTATAGGACCCCACTCTGTTCTCAGCGCTCTGTGTACCTTCTCAAGGTGATGAGAAGGACTATGTGTCCCCATTGTTACCACTGGTATATCCACCTAGCCTGAGAGAGTGCCTGCAGGTTGCAATGTTGTTAGACAACACACGTATCCATTATTTCCTTCTTCGCCGGCAACTGCTCCTCTTCCCACAGCAGGTAAATGGCTATTGTTCGGCTTGCCGCATCACGTGGCTGAGGACTGCAAAACAGTGCTTTTTGATCTGCAATTAGTGAGGATATATTCTGCTATTTTGCAGGAGTCTCCCTGTCCCTGAAGCCAGGAATGTTCTGCTCACCTCTGACATTGGCTGCAAGCACCAGTTCTGAGAAGCGTGCTGTAAAATTCGTCCATTCATTATGAGGCCTGTGGCTTCATGTAACTCTTTTATAGTTATGCTATGATTTCTATATGTCTATATTGTACTATTTCCCTTATGCGTTAATGGTACTTGGCTCTTCCAAGCTCCTTATATGATCCTGTAGTTCCATATGGTTAGTTACAATAAGCAGCTGCAAGCTTTCTCTGCATCTCTTGCTTTCTTGCATTTGGCTAATGAAAGAAAATAAGAAAGACTTTCAACAATATGTGCATGTAACTGTCCTCTATCTATGGAACAGTGTATGCATGTTCTCCATGTGTGCACGTGTGTGTCCATGTAACTTTGTGTAGGGATGCAAGTTTGATTTGTGTCTAACGTTACTATGTTGTGGTATTTCTAATGTCAGCACAGCTGGATATTTATCATTAGTCAACTAGGTCCAGTGTTGAGGCACCTGTATCTGCAAAGACGTCAGCTGGATAAGGTTTGAACGGTTGTCGAAGAGAGTATCTGCTGACCACAGTGACTGGCATCTCTCATTTCCTAGTCTTCAAGCTGTCATTCATATAGGGGTCACAAGGGGCATTCCAGGGACCCTCTCTTCACAAGAGATCTCTCTGGCAACATTGCACCACCAGACACTGCAGTGATTGAAGATCTCACACTTGGGCACTTGTACAGGAACTTTCCTTAATGTCAATCGATGAACTTAGACACAGAGGCTCTGATCAATATTCTACTAGGCTAGTTTATACAGACAGATGTTGGCTAATGGAACAGATAGGTCATGGTACAGGCAGACATTGGGCCTCATTACGAGGTTGGAGGTAGCCTTGCCGGTTTTACCGGCAAGGCTACCTCTAAACTCGCATCCGGATCCTGCACCCGCAAATGGGCAATTACCGGGCTATTCTGGCCCAGCCGGACCCGGTTATTGCCCTTTCGCAGGTGCCGGGCCTGGTACATCCCCATTCCCATTTGAGCCTCATAGGGCTCAATGGGAATGGGGAGGGTGGTAGCATTGGTACCGTTAATAACGTCATGTTCTGCTCGTGGGTGCAGTACGGCCACCAGGTCAGACCTGGTGGCTGCAAGGGCACCCACGAGCAGAACTCCTAGTATGGTGGTACGGTAGCGACGGTGCCGATAGCGATACCGGCGCCGTTGTTGCCTTACCGCCATACTTGTAATGAGGCCCAATATTGTGTTTCTTTTTTCAGTCCACAATCCTCCAGGGGTGCATTGGCATCCAAATCTTCTTGCATGGGTGCCAGGCTGTAGGATATTGTGACATCAAGTGACTGGTTAGGTGACTTGGTCTTTAAGAAGTACATGTTTAAGCTGATTGAAGAGGTGAGTAAGTTGTGAACAAGTGTGATATTTATCTTTGTATCTTGAAGTATAATCCCTATACTAAGGTTCTAATTCTATTAAACACATTGAAGTGAGTATTATCCCATCTTATTCTTCTAATGTTTTGCACAGTGATGTGCTTGGTGATGTTTTGTGTATGGTCACTTGTCTGCACATTAATGCCCTCCCAATTGGTAATGTTGGTGTTAAATGTTGATCCTAAAATGGCCTCAGTAGTTACCAAAGTGTGCATCTTCAGTTTGCAGAGGTACCTTGGATTTCACTGTTCGAATTTGGACTGTTCCTTCCTAACGTTTGGACTGCCACAATGCTGTGCTGTTTCCACCTGGCATGGATATATATGTTTGACGTTTTGCTTTCTTGTTTGTGCTCGATAAAGACGGGTCTCATCGAACAAAATAGAGATGGCTAAGGAAGGAAGTGAGGTCATAGAACCTAGAGCAACTTGGTTGTACTAATCGGAAGTAAGGTTTAGGCTATTAACACTTTGCACATTTCTGTCAAATGACACAAGCCCTTCGTTTTCTGGGAAACGTAGTTTCTGTTGTAACACTTGGTTTGCTGCTGAATGTTTCAGTAAGAAAGTGAAACATAATACTCTACGTCATTAATAGAATAATAGGGAATCTGCGTTTAACCACTGTCTCCAAACACACCACCCGATGCAGCCAACACAACAGGATGTGGCACTGGACACGCATACAAAACAGTCTCATGCGACCAGCATACACAACAGTCTCATGCGACCAACAGAATGCCAAAGGTCATGGGAATGTGCCTTATGACAACGGAACTAAACAAATAACCTGCTACACAATTAAACATAACCCAACAAAGGTGAAGCGCTTTGAAAATGTATCCTCAACTCAATTCCATGATCTGGATCTTTAGAACAACATATTAGTGTCTACATGACAGAAATGAGTACTCTCTAATTGTGGGTGGCTCAAAGTATTTGTGTGTTTTAGTACTTTATATTGGCGATCAACCGGAATTCATGAGCGTAGAAAACCAAAACCAAAGCCATGATTAAAATAGGCCGTGGCTCGCTCCATCATTATGAATTGAGATTATGAGAAAAACGCAGGCACACTTGTAAAAAAACACCCTTGCAAGCAATTGTTAACTATTCTGCTGTAAAACTGCAGCAGACGCCGTGTTCAAGACTGAAGGCACATTACAATATGAAACCTGCTACAGATGGTTTCCCTGGAGATCGCTTTCCTGGTTCTTCTTGAGTTATGATGAGACAAACAGCAACCTGACAGTGGGCCACTATACATAAAATAATTGATGTTTTTTTTCGTGATATATTATCCCCTAGGAAAAGAAGCGAGTTCCCCCTCCCCTTTTCCACCCCGACTCGTCGCCTCCATAACTCATTCTTCACCTATATTCCTGCTTCCACGCAGAACAGCCAGCTGGAGAGTCTGTAAATGGAAAATCTGCCTAAATCCACTGTCAGAGCTGGAGCAGTTCTCAGCGCAGCCAATTCACTTTCGCGATATCCCCTTCCTTGTGCATACAGTACATCTCCTCAAAGCTGCATCTTAAAAGGCAGCAAACTGTGAAGAATTAAAATATCTAATTTACCAGATGAGCAGCTGCAAATAACAAAACCGGAGACAAAGAGAGTCTTAATGAAAGGTGACGTGTTGTAGAATGTTTTCTGTCTCCTCGTATGCTAAAAACAAATTATTGGCGAAGGCCATAGGAGAAGGCAATGATTACAATGGCACATTCATAACCTATGCCTGTTAGGTTTGTTTTCCTGTCGGCTTGTAAAAGCTGCATGTGGCATAGATCCCAACACAAGCCTATTTTCTCCTCCCTGGATTCAGGGGGCGATAGTCATGTCTAGACTGGCTGCAAATGCAACTTAATATCTCCCTCTGTTTTTTCTTTTTCTGAATATGTTTTAGCTTGTTGAATTCAGAAGCAGAGGGAATGCATGGACTGTTCAAATACATTGCATGTGAGGCATAGGATTCGGCCAAAATGTTCCAAAACAAAATACTGTGCGTGATTTGGTCGAAAAGTTTGACCAAGTCACGCATTCGGTTCTGGGGTATGCGGGGGTGTCCCCCCGCACCCTTGCTCACTATATTGTGAGCAGGGATTGTGGAGATGTCCCCCGCAGCCATCCCCCCAAAAAATAAAAAAAATAAAAAAAGGGGTGCAGGGGTGTCCCCTGCACCCTTGCTCACTATATTGTGAGTGGGGGTTGCGGGGGACACCTCTGCCACTGTCCCGAAAAAAAAGGAAAGCACCCTGCGGCACCGGTTCCGGATCACGGAGCTGGAAGGGAACAGGTGTTGCAGGACCCAGCGAGTTGGAAGGAAGGTAAGTAGGGGGCTGGGGGCGGGGGTGTGTTGGGGGTGTGGGTAGGGGTGGGGCTAGGGGTGTGGGCCAAGTCAGCAATGTTCAGGGGAGAAAAGACTGAAGGTTATTTCGAAAAAATAGTCTTCGGTCTTTTCTCCCTCAAACAGTCCTGCCTCGGTCATTCAACCACAAACCGAGGCATATCCTGTGAAAGGTCCCGGCCATATTACAGTGTTTTGCACATTCAGTGTTAGATGAGCCTGAGATGCTGCTTGGCTTCAGGGCATATTGGGTATGTAGGTTCAGCTTTTGAATTCTGTCTGGTGGAAAATGGAAACCACTCGACTGATAGTCTCATGGGTTATAAGTCACCAAAAGCACTGAATGCCTTGCACTGTGATACCTCCTACATGGAAACGTGCAGTGTAGTGTTTTTCTTTTATGCTACTTACATTGTAATAGTTGTGTGCCTGAGCAAGGGCTGTAGCTGACCTAATATCACCTTGGTCCTAATTAGGCATGTTTCACTCCTGCCTAAAAAGCCTTAACGTTGCTTTTTTGGGTGCGGCAGTGTGCATTCTTATTTTACTGTGTCAAAGACTATTCCGAGGAATTACAAAGACATGGCTGGACTTTCCACTTTCTCCTCACTCAGCTAGTGGGAGCCTAGTCTACCCACCAATTGTTCGACACATCGCATCACTTTCTGACATTGAACAACCCATTAGGAATGGCAAATAAAAAATCACCAAGGTGGTTCACCACTCCTTCCAATGTTGCCTCTTTCTTTCTGCAGCATTACAGGAAGAAAATGAATTATTTTAAGACTGTCCATGATATGACACAGCTCATGGGCAAGCCTCTGTCATAGCAGTGACATTCCAAGGAGAAACCAAGCAACCAGTAGCTGTTTGGATGTACTGGTAGGAGGCAGCAATAAACTTGATGTCCACCTTTGCCAGGATTGGGCCCTTTCTATAACCTCTGACTGTCTGTGTTGCCCCTTGTTAACATAACTAGGCAATTGCAGCTCAGGCAAGTGACTGGAAAGGGGTAGTGTGTATGGAAAGTATTCCCGAAGGGGTCCAGCAACCGCCTAAAAACGGCCCTTTCTTCACAATGCCCAAATTCTAAAATGTTTCCTTCCATTAAATGGCTGCTCAGGCATAACCCTCATGGCTGGACGCTCAGCAGGGAACCTGCATACAGACAGCCACCCTAAGCTGTATCATCAAGGTCACCCACTTATCTCTACTATACAACTGGCAATTTGTAGCCATTCTCTGCTGAGGAGCCTGTGTGTGCTGATCCCTGAGCACCACTGTTGCCTAGGCTTTTGGCTTGCAGCATGAAAGATTCCCTCAGTGTTTCTCATTGCCATGTAATCAATCACCTTACTGTTGTATGAGGCACTCAGCAAGCCGCAAGCATTTCAGAGACGCCTAGTAACAGCCATGCAGCCCCCTTGCACAGGAACCCTTGAGATGTGCAGAGACTACACTCTCAGGCAATATATTATCAGAATATCACACTATTCCCCCTCTTGTATGGGTGCTAGGCTTGCAACGTATCTTAGAATGTCTTGGGGATATAGAGTAGCAGTAACCTTATCTGTCTTGCGCAAGGCATCAATATTCTATACCAGTAACCATCTGTAGCTGCAAATGTACACATTAAACAGTAACCATCTGTAGCTGCAAATGTACACATTAAACATGGCATACTGCTATTACCATGTGAGTAGTGGAATGAATGGTTGTACGAATGTGTACAAAAGCTCATAAAACATTCTTTTGAAAGTGTGTTCCGACTTTAATTATTGCTGCCAAATTGGGTGCACATCTTCTTGAGGCCTGTATATAGTTTTACGTTTATTTATTATTGGAACAAAAGACAAATAAATGTTCAAGTCACAGTTGCCCAACTTCCAACTAAAGAGAGGGACCTGGACTAGTGGGGGATTATATCCGGGCATTATCACTACTTGTAAACATGAGAAATCCCCTCACTCGTGGGTGGCAACAATTAGGCTACTGAGCAGTAAATCAGTGGAAGAAAAATAGTACAAGAACCATGAAATGCATATTTGTATCAAAAATGTATCTTTAGTATTATTTCTTTAAAACCACTTATTGCTTTTCACTTATTGCACTGTACATAATATGTTACTTTATTGTGTCACAACCACAACACTATGTCCTAAGATAATGAAAAGAGTATAACTCCAATTCAACACCCATCACCTCACCCAGTGACAATGTGCCTAAATGTAACACAAATCTATTCAATGAAATTGATAAAAAAATCCTGACTGGTTGAACAGTGTAGATAGATCAAATTCAACTGCTATCTTCAAACCCAGCATGTTTCTGTTCTTATAATTTAGAACATTCTTCAGGGGAATTTGCATCACATTGAATCTTCCATCATGTCATTAAGGGAAAATGTTTTTAAAAAGGTGTCTGTGGCATATTCTTAATAATTTGCCTATAGACAATACAATATATTACTGTCAACTGGTCAAGGCATTGGTGGCGAAACAAATCCGATACAAATGGACCTTCCCGTTTGGGCTGACCTTCATGTGGGAGGGGAAACAGAGATTAAGCAAAAAAGGTCAACCACAGGGAGGGAAAGCCGCAGGAAACTGCCATGAAAAATAAAGAGAAGAGGACCGTCGCACACAAAGGAGAGCAACAGCAAAACAAGGCCCCTCCAGGGGGAGGTCGAAGGAGAATGAATTGCTACTAAAACGGCAGAGCAGGCGGCCCGGGCGGGCCACACCGGCTTGGAATCCGGTAATGACAGATGGTAATGTGGGGTTTAGGATCCCCTACGAAATTATCCCCCAAGAGTAAGGAGGGCAGGGAGCTTTGGGTGCAACGCCCTAGCATCAGCAGGAACCCTCGCCCTACTTGGGGGCAAGTTGTTTGGTTCATGGTTGTTGGTTGGGGGGGAAGGTTAAGGGAAGGGGAAAGGGGCAAGGGGGCAGGCAAATAGTTGCAGCGGTAAAGAGAGGAGATTCAATCACGCACTTTACAAGATCGGGAGAATACGCATTTTAACCTATAACATCAGGGGTTTGAACCACCCCACAAAGAGGATAAAATTGAAGAAACAGCTCAAAAGGGAAAGAGCGGATCTCCTACTGCTCCAAGAAACCCATATTAGATTAAGGGACAGACAGAAAACACGCATAAGGGGATACAAAATATGGGCTCAAGCAAACGCAACAGAAAAAAGATCAGGGGTACTGATGGCGATAAGAAAAGGATGGGACGCCAAACTGGAGGAAGTAATCAAAGATAAAGAAGGAAAGTATGTGTTTTTAAATGTGGTGATAGAAGGCCAACGCATCACACTAGCATCTGTATATGCGCCTAATCTGGGACAAGATGGCTTCCTTAGAGATGCCCTGGGAAAACTGGAAGCCTTCGCAAAGGGGAAGGTGCTCCTGGGGGGAGATCTTAATATGGCATGGAACCCACAATTGGATAGAAGTACAGGGAGTGTACATGGCCAAGGGTCATCCTCAAAACGCCTCAAACAACAGATGGACCAATTGACCCTAAATGATGTGTAGAGGGAACGGAAGGGGGAACAAAGAGGGTATACGTAATTCTCACACGTCCATAACTCCATGTCAAGAATAGACTACTTCTGGGCATCGGTAGGGCTTATGGGCAAGATACAAGGGCCGGAATTGGGACCTATCGCCTTATCCGACCATGCACCCCTGTGGCTCGAGCTGAATCTCCCGGGGAAATCAAATGGGATCTAGAGGTGGAGGCTACCAGGCGACATAATCCAAGACCCGGTTACGGGGAATCCATAAGGGAAATTATAAAAGAATACTTCACACAAAATGACACTGGGGAAGTCTCCATGACCACAGTCTGGGAGGTGTTTAAAGCTGTAATTCGGGGGAAGATAATGGTGCTGAAGATTACAAAGGAAAAACAGATGTATATGTGGGAAAAGGAACTGGAAAGTTCAATAACAGACCTACAGGAGAAAATTATGACCCACCCCACTGGAGCATTAAAGAAAACGCTAAAACACACTCAGGGCCAACTGCAGATGCTTTGCACAAAAGGAGCAGAAAGAAGCTTGCTATATCTAAGACAAAGATACTACATAAAAGCAAACAAAGCAGATAGGCAACTAGCAAGACAACTCTGTGCGAAACAGAAAGAAACAATGATTAAAAACGACCGAGGAACAGCTGACGCGCACACAAGACATAGGGGAGGCATTTAGAAAATATTACCAAAAACTTTACTCCACAAACCACCCGGATGTAGAGGCACAGGACAAATATCTTAAAACCCTCCACATCCCACAAATATCAGAAGAAGACAGACAGGCCCTGGAGAACCCAATAAGGGAAGAGGAAGTTAGAAAAGTAATAAAAGACCTCCTGTCAAATAAAGCACCCGGCCCAGATGGCTTCACTGCCCCATTCTATAAAAAATATGAGGACATACTGATCCCGGGTATAACCAAGCTCCTACATTCATTTAAAGATAGTGGCAACGTCACACCCACAATGAACGAAGCGAAGGTCCTAGTTTTTCACAAACCAGGGAAAAACCTGGCACCACAGCATCATATAGGCCAATCTCCCTAATAAATATAGACGCAAAAATATACACCAAGATCCTAGCAGCAAGACTTTCCCCGCTTCTTCCAAAGCTAATTAAGCTAGATCAATCAGGCTTCATCCCGAGAAGGCAAATCCATGACAACATAAGAAGGCTCATCCACTTAGTGGAGAAAATAGGCATAACGCACACCCCAGCGATTCTGCTCGCAGTAGACGCTGAGAAGGCTTTCGACCGGGTAGAATGGCCCATGCTATTTAAAACCTTGGAATACATGGGGTTTGGCGAACAGTTTATAGCAAGAATAAAAGCAAACTATATTTCTCCGAACAGTAGAGTGGCCATTAATGGGGAGGTAACAGAAAAGGTAATAATAACAAGAGGAACAAAGCACGGCTGTCCACTCTCCCCACCACTGTACGCTATCTTTTTAGAACCCCTACTAGTGAAAATAAGAGAATCCACGCACATTAAAGGGATAGACATGGCAGGTTCGCAACACAAAGTGATCGCATACGCAGATGATATGTTAATTGCGTTAGAAGACCCGTACCAAACTCTGGCGGCAGTCGTAGGTGTGCTGGAAGACTTCGGGGCCATCTCCGGCCTTAAAATTAACAGGAATAAATCAGAAATTTTAATACTGGCGGGAGACCGGGAGAAAATAGAGAGGGAAGAAAAGGTAATGGACATTAAGATTGCAGAGGAAGGCATTAAATACCTGAGAATAACTCTAACTTGTAAGGTGTGGCAGCTCTATGGGAAGAACTATCCGCAGCTTCTCTGAAGCATTCACAGAGACCTGGAAAGATGGAACCCTCTGATGATTTCCTGGTGGGCCAGAATTCAATCGGTCAAGATGACCATCCTCCCAAAGATACTGTACTACTTCCAAGCTCTTCCGGTGGGGGTCCCCAGAACATTCTTCAAATCATTATCGAAAGTGATCTCATCCTTTGTATGGAAAGGGAAAACTCAGAGACAAGCCAGGGCGATCCTAACCGCACCAACCAAGGAGGGTGGACTGGTGCTTCCCTACTTCCAGAGATACTTCCATGCAGCACAGTTAAAGGTTCTCTGGGAATGGTTTGGAGAAAATCCTGCAACTGATCTGGGCAAAGCAAGACAGGGCAGTAGCAAGAACCCCACTGGTAGAGCTACTCTGGAAACAGAAACAACACAGACACCCCAATATAGGGATTAGTGAAATAATGAGGACAACAATGGAGGCGTGGGACAGCCAAACACGGAAATGTATAATGCCCACCACCCTAGGCCCTTTCACTCCCCTATGGCGGAATCGGCAGTTCCCACTGGGTATGGAGCAGGGGGCATACGAAAGATGGGAGGAGGCATGAATAACAATAATTGGGGAAATTTTAATTGATAATGAAATCAGACCACACAAATCTTGCTACCCTCGCTCAGCACTCTCCAAACGGGATAAATACAGATATGAGCAACTTAAACATTGGCTTAAATCCCCAGAAATAACTGAGGCAGCAACAAGGACCCTTACTCCGTTTGAGAAATACGTTATAACCAACTCAGGGGCAAAGAAATGGGTATCGACTTTATACTCCTTCATAAACTCACAGGAGGAAGAGGTTAAGTGGATATACATGATTAAATGGACCAGAATATTGGGGGAGGAACCAACAAGAAAACAGTGGGTGGATTTATGGACATTGATCCCCAATATGACTAGATCAGCACAGACAAGAGAAATGTGGATCAAAATAGTTACACAATGGCACTATACCCCTGAAAGACTACAGACAATGTTCCCAAAACGTCAAATAAATGCTGGAGGGAATGTGGAGAGGTGGGAACGTGGAAACACTTCTGGTGGGACTGTAAAGAGATTGTGCCGTTCTGCGAAGAAGTGAAGGGAGAGATGGGGAAAATGTTTTCGGATGTGGGACGAGAGGGAGTTTGGATGTGTGGAATAAGGGAGGAAAGTGCGAGGAAATACAAAAAAGTTCAATGGAGAAGTTTCATGGGACTACTCATAGCGGCATGGTCAACAATAGCCCAAAGCTGGAAAAAGAAAGACACCCCACTGACATTCACGTGGCTCCAAAAAGTATGGGCACAATTGGCGATGGAAAAAGTCACCCACACAGTCCAAGGAACGAGGGACAGGTTTGCAAAGGAACGGGGAGGTGTCCTAGAGTATCTCCAGTCAGACTTTGGAACAATGGTGCCCACACAACATTAAAGTAACGGACATCTTCAGTGCATAATGTAATCCCCGAAAGACGACCACGCGTGCCCCTAAGGGAGGGTGGGGGGAGTTGGGGAGGAGGGTAATATATTGTTTGTTGTAAGTTGATATGTGAAAATCAATAAAGACAAGCTTAAAAAATAAAAAAAAATGTCCCCTCATTTTGCCCAGCCACACTTTAAGTGGCTCATTTGAATAAACTCTAAATGTGTATAACTACCTGGATAGGCAAGAACCACCAAGAACACTCCAATGCATGCTGCATTGATGTACCTCCTATTGAATGATCTGATGGCTGTGAAAGAACCAAATAAATAGTTTAAAGTGTAACCCCAGGCGTGCAACACCTTAGGTTGAACCCACCGGCTATGGCACTGACCTGATTATAGGTTTAACTTGTCCTTGGTTCAACATGTTAAATGTGCTACCTCCAATCCTTAGTTTATGTATGGATGGAACAGGACATGTATTCCACATTTAAGTAGAGGAGAGTGTTCAATGCCGAGACATGAGACAGGCCCCTTTGTGTGTGAGGGCTACACAGCTTCCAATGCTTGTAGATACACATAACTACAATTGTAAAGGCTTGTGCCTCACCCTAATCTTGCATATAGTACAGATCACTAAATATAGCAACACCTCTAAGCTTATTCTTTTAAATGTACACATGATGTATATCAAGGGCTGTCACGGTCCATATTACCAGAATGGGTCCTCGCCTGCTTATAAACTTGTCATGTATCCTAACTACAAAGACCCTGTTTTCGGACTGGCTAACCATTGGAACAAGTCTTTGTTCGCTCATCCATCAGCTCTGCACTGTGATGTGGGCCCTGGTGGTAGGAAGCCGGGCCCGCTGGATGGGGAGGCGCAGCACCAGCCACGCAGAGCAAAGAGACACAGACACAACTGCTCTAGTGCTATAGCAGGAACTGCCTTTACTGGCTTTGCACACACCTTTATTTCCTTGCCCACGTGACAAAGGTCACGTGGACATCATATCCCTTTCCAACTTTGGATGAATGGAACAGACAAACAAACAAATTAAATAGTGGTCACTCTGTCCTTCTTGTTCTTTCTCTCTGCTGTTCCTCTCCGACCAGTCCTGGACCTTCAACTTCTCGTACAGGTGTAGATGTCATTCAAGATATATCCTTGTAGCCTAGCCAAGGGTACTAGCTGTTTCCAGAGTGAATAATGTTCTCCTCACTCTCGCTGTGGAGTATGTGAACTAGCCGCACTCTTGTTCACTTCACCCGGTGGCGGGCGATCTTGACACTGATATTCATCGTGTCCTTTTCCTGTTGGGGGCCTGTCCTCCTGTGTCTGGCAGGTTTCCCTGGGGCTTTTGTTCACTTTTGACTCTTCCCATAGGGCCGGAGGGGTCTGTTGGAAGATAGACACATTCCGGGTTACAGTCTCCCCCCCTCGTGTGGCGGTAGCAAGGCCATGTTCCCTGTGGGTTATAGTCCAGGGGACCGACTCGTAGGGAGGGTCATCTTCCCTTTCTGTGCTTTGTTCTTCACAAGTGCTGTGTCCCCTACTTGGAGGGTGCTTAGTGCTGCCTTCCTGACCCTGTCTTCCTGGGCATTGTGCTCTCGCCGTTGGCACTCTATTTGTTCCAGGTCTACAGGTGGAGGTCTCAACAAGTGGTGCAAAGGTAGGGTCCCTTGGATGGGGACCCCGAACATCATGGCAGCAGGTCTGACTTGAGTTGCCAAGTCTGAGGTCAACCGATATGCTCGGAGGAACCTGTGGAGGTCAGGTAGCCATGGCCATCCTTTGTCTTTTGCAATCCTTACTGACTTGGAGGCCATAAACCTTTCAGCGTCCTTGTTAGCTTGCGGCCAGTACGGGGTGATGTGGTCATGTTGGATCCCCAGGCTGTCAAAAAAGTTCTTGAATCCCCTGCTTGTGAAGGGTGGACCATTGTTGCTTTTAATGGAGGAGGGGATGCCATGAGTTGCAAACATCTTTTCTAGCACGGTGTTGATTGATGCCGCGTCTGTCGAGTTGACTGGCTCCGCTTCCGGGTACCAGGTGTGCTCGTCAATAGCCACGAGGAGGTATGCCACGTTCGCAATGTTGCAAAAGTCAATGCTGATGGCGTCCCAGCGGCGTTCGCTCCTAAGGGGACACTCCATTTGTTCAGGCGGTCCTGCTCGGCATGTGGCTAGACATGCGGTGCCTGTTTTAACGAGTGTCATGACTTTTCGTTGCATTTGCGGTATCCATATGCAGAATTTGAGGAATGCCCGTGCCTTTACTATCCCTTGGTGGCTTTCGTGTGCAAGTTTGAGGGCTCTCTCGTGGAGAGTGTTGGGCAGCACGATTCGATGACCTTTGAGGATGAGTCCCACGAGTGACACTGATAGCTCATGGCATATTCCGAAAATTACCTGTATCATCTCCTGCGTTTGGGGCGTCTTCTGGGTATGCCGTGAGGAATGTCTTCCATTTTCCTGTCAGGATCGCTTTCTTGGTTAGCTGGAGACAGGGGTCATTGTCCTTGGTTTAATCGATCTTCATGGTCTTGGGACAGGCACAAGCAATAACCTGGCACACATGTTCCTCTGTCTCCTTGGCTGCTTTGTGTTCTGTGGCAGTGGTTGGTCGGGGGTGCCGTGACAGGAAGTCTGCTGGGTTGTCGGCCCCTGCCCAATACTGCACTTCAAGATTGAATTGTTGTAGTTGGAGTAGCCAGCGCTCAATACTGGCTGGGGGGGTGTGGGCCTGACCCTCTGAAGATGGGGACCAGCGGTTTGTGGTCTGTCAGCACTTTTACTGGTGTCCTAGAATGTACACATGGAAGTGTTTGCAACCCCATATGATCGCTAATGCCTCTTTTTCAATGTGGGCGTAGTTCTGTTTGGTTTGTGTGAGTGCCCTGCTTGCAAAAGCATTGGGAAAGACAGTCCCTTCTTTATCAATTTGGGTGAGCACGGCCCCTAGCCCTACCGGTCTGGCGTCCACCAGTAGTTCTGCTGTGCATGTTGTGTCGAAGAATGCCATTGTGGCATCACTGGAGAGGGAGTCTTTGATTTTTCGAAAAACATGCTCTTTGGCCTCTCCCCATTCCCAGGGTATTTTTGCTTTCATGAGTTCCCGCAAAGGGGTGGCAATGGTGGCTAAATTAGGGATGAAGCCTCCGCAGCATGTCGCCATGCCCAAGAAACTTCGCACTTTGGTTTCTGTGTTGGGGCCTGCATGTTCTTGATGTCTTCCACCTTTCCTGGATCAGGTGAAACGCCCTTCTCGTTAAAGATGTAGCCAAAGAAGCTCAGAGTGCTTTTCCAAAATTCACACTTTAACTCATGAAGTGTTAGGCCTGATTCTTCCAACCATTGTAGGTTGGCTGCTAGCCGGTCGTTGGGTTCTTCCTCTGACTTGCCGTATACTAAGATGTCATCGCTGACATTTGTGACTCCTGGCAGGTCTTGGAGGACTTTGCGTATCTCGTGCTGGAAGACTTTGGCAGCCAATGGTGAGGAAAACGTGGTGTGCAACGCCATTCTTTTGACAGGTGAATTTGATGGAAGCCTGATCGCAGGGCCAACTTGCTAAAGACGGTTTTGCCAGTCAAATCCACAATCAGCTTGTCTATCGTGGGAGTAATGTGTTTCTCTCTCCCTTTTGCCGGGATTGGAAGGAGCATGTTAATACATATGTGCACTGCCTGCGGTTGTTTGGGTTTGGCTGTAACCACCATAGGTGAAACCAAGGGGGTGGTTCCAGTGGTCTTTTTGATGATCCGGAGGTCGTCCAGTTTGCTCAGTTCAGCTTCCACGGCTGCCCTTCTGTGCCGTACTGCTTGTGGTTCTAGCGAGCAGGTGCTTGATGTCTTTGGATTGGATGGCGAACTGGATAACTTCTAGTCGTTCCGCCATTGGGCAACTGAGCAGGGTCTCTATCCCGGTGTCCACAACATAGATGCAGGTTCTGCAGCTGACCCCATTATGTGCCAGAACCATCTCGAAGTATCCCACGACAGGAAGAGGCTTTTTGCAGCCATAGGCATAGAGCAGTACAGACCGTCTCTGAAGGACGGGTCTGCGGTCAAGATTTTTGAACCTGGTGGTCGGCATGACATTCACCATCACCCCTGTGTCGATCATCATGGTCACTGGGATGTCTCCTACTTTTATGGTGCATCGGCGTGATTTGTTTTCACTGGTTTGCTTTCCATGCCTGGGTTTGATGGCCGATATCATTTGGACTTTCTCTCGCCGAGGGTTCCGGGGCCTGTTTGCCTATTTTGGGGATTGTTCCCTGCTGGTTTGCTCATTGGTACTGTTGTCGATGTGAGTTTCTTCTCTGTCTATGGCTCGTGTGTTGTTGTCCGCCACACTACAGACAGTCTTTTGGATGGGTGGCTGGTTGTCTTTGCCAGGGTTCTTGCTGGCGCAAGGCGTTGAATGTGGACATGTTGTTGTGCAGTGTTTCGATGTCTAGCGGCAGATGGCTTATTGTCTGCTCCATCTCTGTGACATGTTTGTCAGTCCTTTCTCACAGTCGCCCCATGGACAGGATGGTGTCTAGTGGTGGTCGGATTCTGATAGGATAGCTCACCGTAGCTTGACTGAGGATAGTCCATGTATTACTTGTTGCCTCACTGAGAACTCTTTGTCGGGAAGTCACAGCCAAGGGCCATCTCCTATAGTCAGCCATAAAAATCCTCAATGTTTTACTGCGGGCGCTGCCTGGCTTAGCACATTTTTAACCTTTAAAAGTCGGGGTTTGAACTTCTTGGTGAGGACATCTTTTGCCGTCTTGTAGTCATCTACCGTGCCTCGGTTCGGGAGTGCGTTGAACTGTCTCAGGGCCATGGTTCCTAGGTTGAGCATGAGGAAGGCTCTCTTCTTCTCTTCACTGGTGATATCGCGTGTCAGCATGCTCAACTCAAACTACTGGATCCAGAGGAGTCCATTGCGGGGCCCGAAGGGCTGAAAAGGCTGCATGAAGGTCCTTTGTGTGGTGTCCAGCCATGTGCTGGTGTCGGGGTTTCGGCCTTGTGGCCTCTGTGGCATCGCTGTGGGGTCGTCTGCCATGATCTTGGCCGTGCCGGGTGAGTATGCGGCGTGTCTTCGCCTTTGCTATCGTGCAGTCTTCTCTCTTGCCTAGCTGTGCTGTCCAGCGAAAATCCACCTGCGTGGTGCTGGCAGTGTGACACATTCCTTGGTGTTGGAGATCTGTGTGTTGGGGCGTGAGCCTGGTCTGTGTGATGGCTGGCTGTTGTGGTTGTGCCCACTGTGTTCCCTTTGCTATGGCTGCTGCTCAGGGTTTCTTGGTATCGCTGGGTATCAGGAGGTTTCCTTTTCTTTTCCAATACATGGAGTACTGGGCTCATAAGAAGTTCATACTGCGAGCGCCACTGCCTGTGGGGCTTATGTGGGCATGTGGTTAGGCCCTGCGTGTGGGCTGGGCCTCTACAATGGGCCTGAGAGTCAAATTTTTCATGGGACCGCATTGCCTGTCCCAGTTGCCAAAACCTTTTTGTTTCCAAATACCCCGTGCACAGCACGGGTGGCGCACTTACTTCAGTTGAGGTTTTTCTTTTTCTTTTCCTTCTGGAGCCCAGGCACCCGACTGGGAGTGCGCAAGAATGCTCAGCAGGCTCTGGTGGTGCCTGGGGCGCGGGTGCAGTGTGAGGCGGTTTGTTCTGCCGAAGGCCTCGTGTTTGTGTGGGCCGCCGTGTGGCCGCTGCCCAGGCACTGCAGGGGACAAGCGCAACACAGGTCTGTGTGCCCTGGTGTGCCTGGGGCAAGGGGGAGTCTGGCGTGACTCGTCATTGCTGGGTGGATGGGTCGGGTGGGAGGTGACTTCCACCTTGTCACCAGTGTGATGTGGGCCCTGGCGGCAGCTAGCCGGGCCTGCTGAATGGGGAGGCGCAGCGCCAGCCGCGCAGAGCAAAGAGACACTGACACAACTGCTCTAGTGCTAGAGCGGGAACTGTCTTTGGCGGGGTTTCCCTTCACCTTTATTTCCTTGCCCACGTGACAAGGGTCACATTGACAATAGAGAGATGGCGAGAGTGCACAGCTTGTTTTGTATTGTCTTCCATTGTTGTGCTGACTGTGTATCGTTCCAATTTATTCGTAGGGTGCAGTCCACTATCAAGTGCCACCGTGTAAGGCACTGAAATGAACTGAGAGAGAAAAGGACCCAAGCTAATTAGCCTTCCGTGTTGGCCGCACACCCTTAATACCCACTTCGGGTTAAACAATTATTTTTTGCTTATGTATAAAGTTTGATTAAATTATTTTTCCAAAAGATATGTTATGATTTTCAAAAATTAAAGTTGTTACAACTTCACCATTTAGGCTAGTACTGAGGCTGGGGCAAACAGCAACCCCTTGGCTAATGCATTTTGGATCAATTCTTTCTTCAGAGCCAGGTTATTTAAGTTCTACTGTCTGTCTTAGCTTGTCCTGAACACGAATGCACTTCGCACTTAGGTAGATCGTTGTATGCTTAGTGTGCGCAATGCCATATCTTGCTGCTCATAACGCGAATGGTGGTGGGTTATTCGACGATGCAGTATGTGTCTAGTTACTTCTCTGTAACCAAGCAAATACCATTGATATACAAGGTGCTTCGTTTTCTGAATATTTTGACAATTTTAACAGTTTTTCCAAACCATTATGGATTCTGAGAAACATTAGGTTAATATTAGCGGAATGTTTGCATTAGACAATACACCCTGGACATGATGTCAGTCTAACATGATTACTCTATACAAAATACAAAACACAACTTTTAAGAGTGAACAGAAATGTCATGTGTTACATGGTACGTCAGACGTAATGATAGTACTACATTTGCATTAGACATTGCACTTTGGTCACGGTCAGCACCGGCTTAAGGTGCACTCAGGGGATGTAGCTGCACAAGAGCGCACCCATAATAAAGGGCGCATTGCCTCCAGCTCAGTGTGATGTAAGCAGCACCTATTTTTGAATCCCAGCACAAGACAACAGCTCGGCTTCAGGTATCAGGGCTGCCAGTGGTTAAGTCTCTTTTCTACAGAAAGTCTCTTGCCTCCGAGAACCTGATAGGCTCCAAAATAACAAACAGTTCCTTCAAATGTACCTTTGAGTAAGTGGCAATAGAAATCTACCCTTGGACTCTCTAATAAGATTCTTAAAACTAAACTGTTACCAAAGATGGTTGATGCTAAAAAAACAAAGGTGTTTAAAGATCACATCTGTGATTTATCCCTCACTAGGGAGCAAAATATCGACCACGTGTCTCATAAAATAAAAGTAATTAAAATAGCTTATAATCAACAATATAAAAGTAACTATGCCAGGGAGATTTGGATGAAAACTGCAACACTTGTGTTGGTAAACAATAATACTGAAATTTGGAAGGAAATACGGGGGAATAGGAAACGTGACTTAATTATTAACTGTGTGCCGGAAATTGCCTGGTTGGATTATATTGCTACTACATTAGGTGCTGTAGAAATTAGTGATGCTATTGTTCAGTTACCCACCACCAATTGGGAATGTCAAAGAAACCCCATGGACATTATAGCAATCATTGAGAAACTAAACCCCTCTCGTGCTGCTTGGTCCTGACGGGGTATGTAATAGTTTGATTAAAATGTCTGCATGTGGCTGGGTTCAGGTCCTCCTTATACTATTATATCACATAAGTAGACAAGGCAAAGTTCCAGAATCTTGGGAAAAAAGTAACATACTGCCAGTATATAAAAAAAGGAGCCTGGAATCAAATTACCGGCTTCTAGCAATGCTCGGCATACCTGCAAACATGTTTGCAAGAGTATTGCTAGATGAGCCTAAGTCCTGGATTAGTGAGAATGACATTTTACCTCCTAACCAAACGGGCTTCAGGGCCAAAGCCAACACCTCTCACAAAATCCTTATTTTTACATCAGCAATTGAGTATTCTTTGAAGCAACGGCAGACTAAAGTTTATTGTGCTTTTATTGATTTTAGTGCCGTTTACGCTACAGTAAATTGCAATAAATTATGGTGCAAACTTTTATTATGGAATATTCCATTAGGCCTTTTAAAAATGCTCATGCTTTTATATAGTGACACCTCTATTCAGATCCGTCCAGATGCCTGCGGTAAACTTTCTAAATCCATACGAACCTTTAGTAGTGTTAAACAGGGATGTATTGTGTCAGCCACTCTTTTTAACTTGTATTTAGCAGACCTACATCATTATTTAGCAAAGCTTAACGTCAGCCCAGTAGAGGTTGGTGCTACCACAGTTAACTGGCTAGGATATGCAGATGACCTGCTATTACTAGATCACACCCCCAGTGGACTACAATCCCTTCTTAAAGCTCTTAGCGATTATGCCGCAGAAAATGACTTGACAGTTAATATCGATAAAAGTAAAATAATGGTGTTCTCTGCTAAACGACATCCACCAAAACACTTAAAATGGACATATGCTGGTCTTGAGCTACAATTACAGAACTATAAATATTCAGGACTGCATATATTGACGAGTGTCTGAACTGGTCATGCCTATGGAATGAGACAAAAAATAAATGCAAAAAAGCGGTTTCAGCAATAAGCATGCTCATTGGAAAAAATATTGGATACTCAGCGCACAGAGTCCTGCTGCTTTATACTAGCAAAATAGCCCTATAATAAACTATGGCTTCGAAATATGGGGTCACAGATTTCAGTCAGAATTGAGAAAATTCAAAGCTAAAATACTTCGGAAATTATTGAGACTGTCAAATAATATATCAGTTGAATATCTGCTTTTAGAATATAATCTCAGAGGGATTGAAGCAGAACTAATCTATAACTGTGATGTGCTTTGAGAAACTGAGCAGACTAGATAATGCAACCATTGCTGTAACCTACTTTCGTGCTTATATGAATATTGACCAGGGTCATAAAATGGGGACATTAGAAATGATTCAAACAATTCATAACAGTTGGTCACAGAATTATAGAGGTAATCGGAATGTGCATACTATCACTCATTTTAAACATTGGTTGCATGCTTTGCTTGATGAGTATAGTAAAGAAAATCACCTAATTCTGTTATCCACTTTAAGCAATAGTGGCGCATTTATTTGCTATATAATGAATATATTATCACCTCCTTTGTATACGAAAGCCTACCCATCTCCAAATATATTTCGTCAATATATCCTGTTGAAGTTCAACTCCTGTGATTTGTTGGAAATTATAAGAGCAAAGTTGGGTATTCCACGATTGAATAGGAAATGTCATTTATGTGGAGAAAATGAATTAGAAACACTAAGACATTTGATGGTTGACTGAACGAGTTTATTAATGCTTCGATCACGCTATTTAAAGTCCTATAATAACACGTTTGATTATGATGATACATCTATGATATGGAAAATGTTTATGCAGGGTGACGACGATCATTTTATATGTTTTATGGTAACATTTTATTGGAAATGTATTGAAATTTTAAAGTTGCTGTCTGAAGGGGTGCATTACTGAGAAAGTGGAGTTTTTAGATTCTAGATTTGTTAATGTTTTTAAACTTGGTCTTAAGAAAGTATGTGATTTAACTTTAGCGTAATCTTAGGCAATTAGTGTTCTTGAATCTCCTTTTCACATGTATATGTGTGTTGTTTTGTTACGTATACATAAAGCCGTGAGGCTAAGTATGTATTAAATCAAATAAATAAATGTATGTTTGGGTGATGCCTTCACCACAGGGTCCCCCTCTTCTGGGCAAAGACCCATCTCAACTGTTTGCCTCCCTCCTTTGGGTTCACTCTGGCTTTTGCATAGATACCTTCTCTTTGGCATTCACAAACCTGAATGTCTTTTTAAAGTTTCTCGTGGGCCTCCCTCTGCCGGGTTCACTTTTGTCAACACACTGTTTCTTGGGACTTTAGACTTCGCCCCTCTTTATTGGCATCCCTCCTTCAGGTTCACTATTGCCACTTCTATTTTCTCTTACTTTTTCTTGATGCAGGATTCACTTCTCTTGCTTTCTCAACAGTTTGTTGGTCAAAGACTTCCGACTGTGCAGGGATTTTGCTAGACCCCTGTATGACCAATTTGACCTTTCTTGGCGGTTCTCCTACGGCCTTCTGGTATCAGTAGTTTCACTCAACCTGGAATTATTAACCAGAGTCTCTTGATTGAGCACCCACGTGGTGCCGATTCCCTCTGCTACTGGTCTTCCCTTAACAATTTACAGTTATTTGAACTTTTCTCAATGTGCCACTTTGCGACTTTCATTCAACACAGTTTGGTTTCTTATCGGTTCTCCCCTCGACTCACCGCCTGTGATGAACCGCTTGGATTTCCTTGTATCTGGAGTCAAGGCTGGTAGAACGCTAGCAGGTGTCTCCCTCTGTCCTGCTTATCTGCATAGGAATGCTCCGTGTACCGTTGACATCTGCTGCACCACACTTGAGCTATTGTCCACGGTCTTATGATTCCTTCTGCAGAGTTCTTGCAGGTCTGGATCAGAAAAGGCAAGGTTGCTTCTCTCCTTGACAGTCTTTCGGTTCTCGCCGCCTTTCTCCTCCTCTTCATCTGCTGTGCCTGCATAGCTGTCTCCTCGTGTGGTCTGCCGTGCTAGTCTTGTTCTCTCATGCTCCAACTTTTCTCCCTGTGGGGAAGGGAAAGGGCCATCAGGTGCGTGTGATCCTGGTCAATTGCCTGACCCTTGTGTTGGGACCTGTTAGGTAAATGGCTTTGGTGTTTGTCCATCATCTTTCATGATGTGCGAAATTGTTTGTGTCGGAAAAAGGGGGGGTCTATATTCTATGAGCTTCCCATATAGCAGTGAACCCTAGAGGCCCTTTTACTCAAGGAAACATGTTGTACTATAGATGGGATGGAGAATAACTTTTCAAACTAAATAATAAGACCGACTCACGAAGTTGGCAAACAACTCTGTTTTAAAATCAGTTGTCTAAAACAGGGAGTACAATGGACATCAACAGACATTATACAGCATGATCTCGAAGCAGTTCATGAAAAACAACACATTTATACTAAAGGTTTGTCATACATGATGTCATACTATGTGTCAAACTAAGAAAAACTACGGGAGATTGTGGTTGGCTCAAGGGGAACGTCTAAGTATACTTTCTATATAGGATAGGATCGTGATTCGGTCTCTATAGTCAGGTGGGCAACTTTTGCCCTTCACTAGTGCAAGTCAAATTCGACACTTATTAAGTACTCAGAATACTATTGGTTCTTAAACTATGAGGCTCTTTGTTATACGGCCTTCTACAATTAGTTGGCATGCTTGTACCCTTCTAGAAACATTCAATGCTCTAGCAGCACATAAGCTGGTACCCCAGGTGCTGGTGGGTGAACTTGGCTGTATCTCCTCACCCAATTAGCCTGATATCTCTCATCACTCATGCCATCTGCCATTCACATTGTCTTTGAACTCGGCCTTGTACTAGCTTTTCGCCTCTGGGAATATAAGTGAGTGTGAGCACTCGCTATCTTCAATCTGGTAAACCATGCTCTTCATCTGTTTTCATCCTCTGCTCACGTGATCAGAGACCATGAATTTTCTCATTTTATAGCATTAAAGAGTCTTTAATGAAGAAACTTGGCACTCACGTTCTCTCTTTGCAACTTATCAAGGGATGCCTCGGCTTCTCACGTTTTACTGTTCTTCGCAACTGATAACCAATTCTTGGCTGCTTTCAGTCTTTGACATCAAGCCAGACAGCCTCTTTGGTCTTGCTTTGAATTTGAGCCCATTCTTTGCTGCAGCACACATAGCTTCCAATCCGTCTTCCTTCATGGAGACTCGCTTACTACAATATATCATCGAATGTCCAGAACTCTTATATACATATATGTAGGTGGCACCACCTGCAATCTATCTACTGCGTATAGCCAGCCTTATGAATACTTAGTCTACTTGCGTTTCAGCATCTGTACAATTGTAAAAAGGCTTGCATTTTCTGCAATGTTCTTCATACGTGCAATCTTCATTCTGCACATTAAAGTCTTCTAGATTCTTTACTTTGCCATCAGATTCTATGTCACCTATGCATTCTCTTCTCTGGTCATCCTTCCCAATGCGTCACTCTTATCTTTTCGTAACGTCACCAGCTTCTCCATTTCACATCTTCACACTTCTGAAGGCAGTTCTCTTAGGATACCCTCAGCCTTTCAAGGATACTTCACATAGTGCTTTCTTAACGGATACCTTGTTCCAAAGTTTCTTCATGGTATAGGTACCATTACTGGCATTGCACATGTCGCAATTTCCAGTTTTCAGCATATGAGCAAAATAGGGGCGGGACTACCTGAAGAGGGACTCGGCTGCTCCTCTACACTCCCCCTCAGGTCGAGTCATAAACCACTCCTTCATCAGTTTCCACATCTCGAAATCCTTTTCTGAAACCGTGCTTTTTTGGAGTCCAAATTTTCATTAATCCTGTCAGAGATCCTGCTGATTTTACATGTTCATCAACACTCCAGGTGATGTGACTACATTGTCCATTCGGGCTGCAGTAAATCCACCATCCCACATACGTTTTGTGGTTCCTTCGATGCAGGAACTTAGTTTCCTCCGGTGCTAAGATACTGGCCTTTATGTAGTCTCTGATTTCTTCATCTGTCAACTTCTTGGGTCCAAATCCTGACTCAACATCTATCATAATCTTCATTCCTACTACTTTCTTTGCTGTCTTCTTACACTGTGTAATCATTATCCTGATCACACAGAATCCAAACATCACCATCACGAGTATTGCTCCCAAGAGCTTGAAGATATTCGTGATCCATTGTGGAACCCATGAGAAGATGGACGCAAACCAGCCATCATCCGCAATGTCTTCTGTCTCATCTTCCATCTTGTTGTGCAGGTTAGTTAGCAGTATTATGGCCTCTGTCAATGCCCCATTTTCGTCATCGTAAGAACGTATGAACATGCAATATGATGGACCGATTTTGGCCCAAACACCTCCATCCATTGCTGTAATCATATAAAGGACATATCTGTTCTGGAGGGTCATCAGCCTTATGGCCCTCAATTCCTCCTTGATCGCATTGAATCCCATAATAGTGGTGTTGATCATCTGCAGGATTTCCCATCTGGTAATCTGTAACCATTGTGCATTAGCCATCGTCTGGATCCCTGGAATGAAGATCGTTGTAAAGATTGAAGCAGTCTTGCTGAACAGCGTATGTACATACGGAATAGCATCGAAGGATTCTATTGATTTAGCAGAGAAATAATTCTCCCTCTTGGTTCAATTGAGGAATTCAAGTGATCTCCTCCTACTCAAATGGGTATTTGCTTTTGGAAATTTTCCAATATTCAGGTCACTCTTTGGAATCACTAATGCTGGGGCAACTTCGTGTAGGCTCTGGGCCCACAAGCCCAATATCGATCCATCAGGACTGCTGTTCCTGCTCCCATACCAGAAACATCAACTATAGTCTTGCAACCTATGTTATCTCCCACATGTCTTTTCCCTTTTCGCTGAACACACAATGTTGTATTCGTCGGTGGGCTTATAACCATTGGTCCTGATTCATCTGCTACCCATGTCAGCAGCTTGGCATGTTCGGCCCATGGCTTTAAACATTAATCATTCACCTTTTGTACTTCTTGTACATATTCTTTCTTTAAGCGATGAGCTGCACAGGACATCAATCCTTCTTCCCATCCTTTTTTGGTCCTTACTTGTCCATAGACTAGCATCTGTGTTCTCTCCCAGCATCAAGGCTTCCAAGCCAGCTCATCTTTAGCCAGACAGTCAATTCTATTCATTTCTGTTATGACTACTTCATCCTGTCCTGCTCTAGGGTATGTGAGCATCTTGCTCTTCCATGCAGCTTCCTTTTCCACCTGCGTAGTCTTCATATAATCATCTTCGAATGGGAAAGACCATTTCGATCTCCATCGCAGGGTGGGCCAATGTCCTTGGAACCGTCCTCGGGTCATGCATGCAGCAAGGTGGAGAAGACATCTGGCATCATACTCTGGTACTTCTCTGGGAATTAAAGTTTGGGCAGTACTCATGGCATAAGGTACGAGAGAGCAGACGTAGTAACCCTCATTAGATTTTCTTTCATCCACCTTTTTCATGTGCTGATACCACGTTATTACCCAAATGTGCTGCACTGTCTAAATATGTGTTAATACTATTATTGTCTTCCTCTTCATTTCTCTTGTGTCTTCCAATGGTTGCAGCCCATGGAAACAACTCTAAAGCAGCTCTGCTCTGGGCAGAAACGACTTGAGACCTAGGCTCATCTAGAATGGGCAAATTTACACAAGTTCCTAGAGCAGGGAGAATCATAGGAGTTTCCACTGTTCATGGAGCAATAGAGTAAAGAGTGTGGACCAGGAGAAACAGGAAAACAAAGACAGACACTGCACATGCATATGAAATACACCAGAATATTAATCCACACCATTTGTGCCACTACACTATTTCTTGAGTTTGCTCATTCTCTGAAATCGTGCCATTTTCAAGATTCCTCATTATGCCTGTAAACTACTTTAAGAACGGAAAACAAGTTTTAATCAGGTAGTTCAGGTAAATCAGGTAGCTGCAGAATCTGTTCAATTATTTCCGTAAGCAGCCTCCTTGTTGCAGGGCCACATTTAGGATCATGCAGAAAAGTATGTATGTCGACACTAGGCCCAACAATAGGAGGATAAGCTCAAAGGATATATATGAAAACAGCAAGTAGGATCGTATGGGCATCGTTGTTTGTCAAAACCATAGATTCAACCAAACAATTGCATTGTACGAGAAGAATCAGCGTATTGCTCACGATTCCAGTTACTTATCAAATGTTGCCATATATTCATAATATGTCAACAACTTTCTAAAGTTCATTATCAAAGAACTCTGTGGCTCAAGAAATGGGTTTGCACGCCTGCTGTAATATCTATAAGGAGTGTTCAGCAGAGGCACAGTCCAAGTGCAAATCTGCACTTATCAATTAATCTGTTGGTTTATCGTCCTTCTTCATCGATCGAGTCGGCACATACTGAAATTCTTCTTCTTGTCTTGCTTCCGAATCAATCATTAGGGGTCTCTCCAATGCAGGTTTTAACATTGCTGTGATGGATTCAGGCTCTCCTGCCTTGAACATTTACTGCAGAGTGAGTAATGTTTTCCACAATAAACAAGCAAACAAATCTAAGTTCGTGTCACTTTCTATTAAAGTTCCAGATAAGCACTGTGTCACAAATAAACAACCTGGGTGCTGATGATAGTTTAGAAACTCCGGCTGCTAAATGGTCTTCATCTGTGTTCTAAGACCGACCCCCCTGGCGCTTGAGTTGATCTGAAATTACAGAGATACTAGCAGTCATACATGTTAAGTACTCATTTCATTCATTTCCTAACAGTTTTGTAGAACTCTGGGCATCACTTCTGCTCCTCGATGGAGGAGTCAGAGGCATTCTCGTTCTCCTCCTTGTCACTAATTTGTGGGGTGGGAGGTGATGGTCCGAACCGTGCTGATTCCTTAGGGCATATAGCGCTAAGGGCAAGCATCCCATCTTCAGTGTCAATTTTTGCTTGCCAACTCTCTCTTTTAGGAGGCAGTTGAGTCTCTCACATATCCCGTTTGCTTGCAGGTGTTAGGTAGAAGAAATCTTATGTTTAATAATCAACAACAATCCTATTTGTTCAAATACTTCATTAACAAAATGTGGCCCTTTATCAGATCTCAGCACTTCACACACTCCCCATCTTGGAAAGACTTCATGTATTAAACACTTTCCTGCGCAAGTGGCATCAGGGTGTATACAAGGACTTGCTTCTCCACCTAGAAAAGGGACACACCACCACTATCAAATATCTATATCCACTGCATACTTGCAGCATGTCAACATAATCAATATGTAAATGCTGAAAAGGACCATTCGGTTGAGGAACTACTCCTCTAATTGTTTGCAGGGTAAGCCCAGCGGTAAAGATATGATGCAATTTACTACATAAAATGCTATGTGTTCTAACAGGTTCGGTATGAACCAGGCTTCTGCAATAGCTGCAGCGATACTCTACCTATTTACATACACTGGGTAGTGCAGCTGTTGAAGCGCTACCCTCAATAATGCTACTGGCATCACTGGATTTCCGGTACCGTCCTGTCGCTACAATGCTTCTGTGGGGGATAAAGAGCACCCCCTTTGTTTCATTGCTATTTCTCTTCCTGTGGTGCACTGCCTTGAATCTCCATTAACTGAGCTCTTGATAAATGATTAAACCCCGTTTTTACCATCATAATCTTAACCACCTTTTCCTTAATTTCTGGAGCATCAAAACTTGATATATCTGGGGTGTATCCAACCCTTTTGGCTTCTGCGCCTGTGGCTTCATTCCCACAAGAAATTAAATCAGTATGTAAACTATCCTTGTGGCTACTGGGAGCTGTAGTGCCTTAATAAGCCTGTCCAATAGTGATGAGTGCTGCACTGGATTGCCACCTGCTCAGAGGTAGCCCCTCCTTTTCCAACACGCTACCCTGCATGCACAGTCGACGTCACATAGGCAGAGTCACTGTATATTGCCACTTCCTGTCCGTGTTTTTCAAGCGCGGCAATAAGCGCTATCTATTCTGCTGCTTGTGCTAAAAAGTGAGGCATAGTCTTGCACTTGCCACAACCTCAAATTAATTGTTTGCTTTATACCTCACTACAGCTGCGCTGGAATGCCTTTTCCCACTTGTCTGATCAATTTTCGAAGAACCATCAATAAAGGGAATCTCTACTCCTGACAATGCATTTTCTTTAACGTGTGGTATGTTATAATAAAACTCCTCATGGTACCCACAATCATGCAAATGCTCATCCTCTGCAACTGGCTCAGCTACAAATGTGCCAGGGCTCACTCTTTTACATTTGACCATTTTAATCGCTGGATTAGATATATTGACTTTGTACACGGAAGCGCTCTGAGATATCAATGTACCCTTAGATTTCTTCAAAATGGCAAACAAAGCATGCTCTACAAAAAGTGTGATAAAACAACCCTTACAATGCTTGCAGACTACTCAATTGTGAACATGGCTCCTGCCAATGAGTGTTCGCATGGAAAATGCCCTTTCATGACTGGGTATAACATCCCACTGTAATATACCAGGGGTTTGTACCCTAATGTAGTTCTCTATGCTAGCATTACTGTCATAACTGTCCCATCAGTGTTTGAAAATAAAAATAATTTGTCAGCATAATTGGGAATTCCTAAAGCTGGAGCCATACAAAATGCTCTCTTTGACTCTTCAAATCCTTCCTCTCCTTCCTCAGTCCATTCTATTTCCTCCTTATTTACCTGTGCTTTCTTTAAAGCCCTCAACAAGGGTCTTGTGTATGAGCTATGATCAAATACCAATGCTCTCATATAATTACATAATCCCAAGAATCGCTGCATCTGCTTTACTGTATGTGGTTTTGCAGTTTTCATAATTGCTTCATCTCTTTCAGGTGTCATCTTATTTCCCTCATGTGAGATTAACTGGCCTATATACAACACTTTTTCTTGGCAATACAGTAACTTCTCTTTCTTTACTTTGTATCCCTTGCCTGCGAGGATAGTCATTAGTTGAATCAAATCTTGTCTACACTCATCTTCTGTTATGCTACAAATCAGAATATTATCTATGTACTGTATCACAGTACTTTTCAAATCAATATTACCAAGTTCCATATGCAGGACTCTATTAAAGATCGACAGAGACTCACAGTACCCGTGAGACAAACAAGTATGTTTCAGTCAAATCTGGCGAAACATAAAGGAAGTTAAGTCTTGTTAGTCTTTGTGCAACGGAATTGAGAAAAAACACATTTTCAATTCAATCACTGTGATATTGTCATGATCACTGCTTCCAAGGAGCCAGGACCAGCCCAACGTCCTTGGAAGCAGGCCCCTAACCCTAATCCTAGGTACCAGCCGGTCCCCACAGGGACCTTTTGGACCTTGTCCTGGCGCCGGTGGCACCAGGCTCATCAGAATCATCGGTCCCGGCACTGGAAGCGCCGGGCTCATAATATGTGTGCAGATGTTTGGGTGGACTTACCTGCAGCAGACCATGCTGCTTACTTACCAGCCACTTAGAAGTCCTCAGTAAACAGGAACTACTTTCTTACCTGGGTGGGGCAGCTCCATTCCCTGGATTCAGCATGAGGAAAGCTTCTGGAACCGGAACTCTTTTCTTACCTAGGCGGGGCCGTGGAGGGAGACGCCTCATCACTCCAAGGCTATTTAAACCACACCCGATGGATGAAACGTGCTTCGCGTTATTCTGCATCTGCAGCAGAACGCTCACCGAGTCTGTTCCAGCCTTTCTTCCTCAATCTGCAAGAATCATACTCACCATTCCTGTATCCAGTCGACAGCAGCATCTGCAGAGACAAGAAACAGCAGGTTAGCAAGGCAGTCTTAACTCGCAGTGCTTACTCACCTGATCCATCGGCTGCGGTCATTTCGGCATGCTGTACTTTCGCCTGTGAAGACAAAGGTATTGTCATTACTTACCGGCACTCCATGAACTCTGGAATTCTTCACGATGCATCGCCACCTGTGGAGATCAAAGCATCGTATTTACTTACGGGCCTTCCGCGGACTCCGGCGCTGCAACAAGCTTCTGAAAGACAAAAGAAGAGACATTAGACAGGTATTTACTTACGCCCATCGCGCTCTTCACAATAGAACGCCTGCAAATACTCCGGTGCCTCTTCAGCACGAACTACGCTGCAAGGGAAAAAACAGCCAGAGCGCTTGCATTTACTCATGCATTTCCAGGCGCTTTATTTCATATTCCTCAAGAGTCCTGCAAGCAAAAAGGGAGAAAAGCATCATACGAAGTCCTGTTCAATGTTAACGTGCCTTGCACCTAAAGACTCTAAAGACTATAAAGACTAAAAAGGTGTCTGGAAACTCACCGCTCGTGCGATTAACAACGGTAAAGGTCCTCTGAGTCCAAGAGGCCTATGTTTCACCAGTGAAGGAACTGGCAACAGCGCCCTGCATCAGACGCAGATGGAGAGTCCGGCATTCACCTATCTAAGGTGAGCACGTTGACCTGGGGGCTCTACGGAGAAGCTTGGGAGAGAGAGGAAGAGAGACATTAAACGACCCAGACCATTAACCCCTATATTCTTTCATCTGCAGAAACCTCACCCTACGAGTTCGTCACACAGTGCGAAGAGGTTCGACCCCCGAAGCCCATCGAGTCCTGCACATCACCTTTCGAGTCACAGACACCTTCCTGCCACGACCTGCGCCTCCGTGGGAATCAGGTGAGCGTTACAGATATATCATTCTTCTACTAGAATACTACATAGCATTGTCGCCGGATTTGGAATTAAAGGAAACTCAGCCTCTACAATCTGGTATTACACAATGACTTCAATGCTGAAATAGTATCAAACATGCCCTCATCTGCCTTTCGAGACATTGGGTATTGCCTCAATCGAGGTAAAATTGCTCCTGGTTTCAGTTTTATCTTAACCTCTTCCACTCCTTTGAATAAGGCTACATCATAAGGGCCTATAGTCCATAAAACACTTGGCACCTTTTCCAAGTCTTCATCAAAAAATGCTGGACGCTGTTTCATTATTGCCATGCACTGTGAGATCTCCCTTTTCTCTATTCTGATCCAATTCTGATGCACTCCTCCCCAATGGCAATTACTGTTCTCCATGTTCTACCTCATCATCTGTTCCTTTGAGAATTACCATTTCCCCTCGTACTATGGCTGCATCTAATTCTAAGGGAATAGTCTGTCCCCCCTCTTCGTCCATAGGTACCTGTGGTCTAAACAGGAATTCATTAGGTATCATCAGAGTCCTTCCCACTAACCCAGGTAGCCATGTTAATAGAATGCTCACCCCATAAAGGAACATTTCTGGCTCCATTGGCACCCCTCACAGAGCCAGTTGCCCTGTAAATGCCAATATATACTCATGCATATTGATATAGTGCATCCCAGGAGTGGAGCACACTATAACTTCATCAGTAAAAGAAATAATATTGAGTTTTGGAATTAAGTCTCTTCCCAGAATATTAACTGGTGTCTGCCATGAATACAATAATGTAACAGACACACTCTCCTATAGAGCCTGGTAATTCGTCAATAAAAGGAACTCGACTTGTAGCTCCAGAGAATCCCTGAGCATTCATGGCATTTCCCGACATTGGGTATGTTTCCTCTCGTATACATGAACTAGTAACCCTAGTGTCAACTAAAAATGAACAGAATTTGCCTTCTATCATCACATCAACCCTTGGTTCCTCTTGAGGGTCTGGTGTCATGGATAGTACTGAACACATTAACTCACCCTGTGAGCTGTCCTATTGTGGATACATACCCATGTACCTGTAAAAGGATTCCCTCCTACCACTGTGACACCCCCTATTGTAGGTGTTATTAATTGTCCCTTGTTTGCGTTGTGCTGTATCTCTATGGGGGCATGCTGCGACTGGCCTTGCTATGGATTCAATGATGCTTGCTGTAATTGCTGTGGTTGCTGTACCTGTTGTACTTGTGGAGCTTGTGCCTGATACACTGTCTGATCCTGGGTAAATCCATCCCTAGCCTGTGAGCAATATGCTGTAGGACAAGCTGTCCCCCCTCTTGAATATTGACCATTTCGTATATAGCCTTGGCTCCAACATGTGCGCGCATTGTGTCCTGTCATTCCTCATATCCAACATATAGGAGGGTTTCGTCTAATTAGCCTCCTTGATTAAATCCTCCTCGCACATTCTGATTCTCATTCTGTCCATTCTGAAACCCACTTGGAGTGTTTTTAAACCTACCCTTTCCTCTGTAACCCATGCCTCTACCTCGTGGTATAAACCCACTTCCTCCTTGATTGATATGCCGCTGATTATTTGCCTGCAATGTGTCCACTGCTTGCTGTGCTTCTAGCCCTTCTCCACTTGTCAATACCGCTCTCTCTATGGCATATATTTTGACAGTTTTTTTCTGGACTAACTTAGCTTCCTCAATTTTTCTAGCATCGTCTTTCTTTTTATTCTTCTCCTGTAATAGCCGACAGTGATGCACTATAGTCAACTGTATTTCAGGCCACGGTTTTGCTTCCATTCCCACTAATTTCTTAAGTTGCCTTTGTACTGGCTCAGGCAGTCCCTGACTCAAAATGTGGTAAAATACCGACCACTGTTTTACTCCACGGTTGGTGTGTCTCAAGAGACAAGCGTTCTTGAATGTCTTGAGTGTAAGCATGCAGATCTTCATCTTCTTTCATCTTTCGTGTCATAATCGCACCCACATCTGTTACATCAGGATATTGTACTCTAAGGGCTCTCCAAACATCTGGCCTACAGTTATTAAATGGTGCTCCAGCATGTAAGTGTTTTGTGCCGTGACACTCAAATAACCTGATCTCGTCCAAATGTCATGTGCTCTTTCCCCAAGAATAACTGCTAGGAGACCCTTGACATCCCCTATTGCCAAGGTATTTCCTCAGGTCATTTTCTCTAGCTCATAAATCCATTTTCCCACACCCGCCATTAAAGGAGAGTTCCGGGACTTTTTTTTTATTGTCCCTACGGTTCGGCCATGTGTTTTTAAGCATAACTCGGTAGATCGTAGAAAACTTTCCTATGGACCTTACCCGACTTTTCGTCCATTAACGCACTCGAAATCAGCCGCCATTTTATGATAATCCTATCACTTGCCACATCGCCCTGGCTCACCTGCTTTTGCGGCACTAAATCAAATCCCCCGCCCCTGAGCCTGACATCAGCAGACGCGTACCGCCCATTTCCCAACGCCAAAGCACGTTTCGTGTCAACAATCGCTGCGCCTCAGCTAATGAAGTGTCGCCATGGAAACGGCAGGACGCCTCTTTCCTCAATAAGTATAAACACACCGTTTCACAACACACAGCAGCAGATTTTCGATTCCATTACTCTCGCTGTGTTACTTTGAGTATTCTGTGACTCGTTTCTGTGCTCTGGTCAGCTACCTTCGTTGATTGTAGCCCGTGTGAACAGATACCAGTACCACCGCTATAAATTATTTTACTTTCTTTACCACACAATGGCTACAATAATGCCGTATATGTACGAGCCCGAGTACACCGAGGAAGAACTACTGGAAAGGCAAGCACGCGAAAACGATGGGGATTCGGACGGCAGTTGGGAGGACCAGTCAACGGATGAAGAGCCTGGACCATGTCGCATGGACGGCGTCTCCACCTGGTGCACGTGCAATCGGTGCGAGCTAATGCCAACTGAGGAGGAGAACTGCTGCTGCCGTGAAAATTCCGGGTGCTTGGCCTACATTTCGGAAGGCGAGCCAAGTCCGCAATGCATCACCGAGCTGCCAGAGTTCAGGGAAGCCTGCCTCTCACGGACAGTGTTGAGGATGATGATGGTGCTTATGCACGAACTTTGCGGCACTGTTCGTCCGCGTAATCCGAGTAACGAGTAAGTATACTCTGGTTGTGATGTCAGTGATGCCACTACTATTTCATGGTCGTCTCCCACATATAAAACTACATCTACATATCATTCGAATGCATGTAAATTGGTTCCATGTTGTGCATTTTCTAGATAGAATTTTTTTCAAAGCAGAATGACATTTTTGTACCTGAATCGACAGTGATAAGAAAGTTGTCATTTTAATACAGTTTGCATCTTTCATTTTCACAGGTGGTACAGGCTGGTGGCCTATCGTTGCTTCACTTGGTGGCTTCACGGGAGGCTCGGACACCGCGTTCGGAGAGTAATACCTGCCTGTGCGGTACTTGCCATTAGACAACATTTCCCCAGCGACAGTGGACAATACCGCGGCTTTTCCCGGGATGTGCTGCAACCGCAACTTTACAATGTGTAATGTTTATTATTTATGTTCAATTGAAATTAAGATCTAAAATAAAACCCAACATATATTTTAACAATGGTTGTTTTGATTTGCCAAGCATCTCCCCTCACGCTGGACGGCCCCCTGCAATCCACATAAGTGTGTCTCCATTCACGAGTCTTCCTGTGTCTTGTCTGCACGACCACCGCCCCAATCCACCCCCCGCCCTATCAAAGGCAGTTCGCACCGGGGTACTTGCACTGGCAAGTGGAGCTGTCAGGGAGCGATAAAGGCCAAGAGGTGCCAAAGACCATGTACACTTCAAAGTGGTCTATAGAGCATGGGTTGTTGTTCCCATGTCTACCGCCAGACCCCGTGTCTCCTGCCAAGCATCTCCCCTCACGCTGGACGGCCCCCTGCAATCCACATAAGTGTGTCTCCATTCACGAGTCTTCCTGTGTCTTGTCTGCACGACCACCGCCCCAATCCACCCCCCGCCCTATCAAAGGCAGTTCGCACCGGGGTACTTGCACTGGCAAGTGGAGCTGTCAGGGAGCGATAAAGGCCAAGAGGTGCCAAAGACCATGTACACTTCAAAGTGGTCTATAGAGCATGGGTTGTTGTTCCCATGTCTACCGCCAGACCCCGTGTCTCCTGCCAAGCATCTCCCCTCACGCTGGACGGCCCCCTGCAATCCACATAAGTGTGTCTCCATTCACGAGTCTTCCTGTGTCTTGTCTGCACGACCACCGCCCCAATCCACCCCCCGCCCTATCAAAGGCAGTTCGCACCGGGGTACTTGCACTGGCAAGTGGAGCTGTCAGGGAGCGATAAAGGCCAAGAGGTGCCAAAGACCATGTACACTTCAAAGTGGTCTATAGAGCATGGGTTGTTGTTCCCATGTCTACCGCCAGACCCCGTGTCTCCTGCCAAGCATCTCCCCTCACGCTGGACGGCCCCCTGCAATCCACATAAGTGTGTCTCCATTCACGAGTCTTCCTGTGTCTTGTCTGCACGACCACCGCCCCAATCCACCCCCCGCCCTATCAAATGCAGTTCGCACCGGGGTACTTGCACTGGCAAGTGGAGCTGTCAGGGAGCGATAAAGGCCAAGAGGTGCCAAAGACCATGTACACTTCAAAGTGGTCTATAGAGCATGGGTTGTTGTTCCCATGTCTACCGCCAGACCCCGTGTCTCCTGCCAAGCATCCCCCCTCACGCTGGACGGCCCCCTGCAAACCGCATAATGCCACGACATATACACGTCATTCATTCACAAACACACCCCTGTTTCGAATTCTTTATAACCCACTTCATATTTATAATGAGAACTTCTTTGCACTTTGCTATTCAACCCGTGAAGGTGCTGGTTATCTGCTCTTCGTCTCTGTGAACTTCCGTGACCACTTCGAGGAAACTCGTCAGTTTGCAACCTGTGAACTGCTCCCTGTTCTACGACAAGAAACTACTCTGATCCCTGCATCTAACTGTTTGCTCGTCAAGGTAAGGCCATGTACCATACTCATTTTGCGTCCAATTTCTTTTCGTTCAAGACAGTACATGCAGGGAACTAGTCATGTTCTGAGTTTAGTCAAATTATTTTTCTATTTTTTTAAAGTTATTCAAATACTTATCCGCATGTGAATAACGTGTATAGTTCCAAGAACCAAAACATACCTTGCATTGAACCTTTTATGTATTTAATTTTTTAACACATTGGTATTCATAGAGAATTGTTGATCTTTACTTTTCAGAACTTTCCACAATGCCTGCCTGTTCCATTGGCGGTTGTCCTTCGAAGACCCATAATAAATCTGAAGGTACTATAATGCATGTTTTCCCTAAGACAATAGATCAGATAAGAGAATGGGTCCGATATTGCGGATATCCACCCTCTGGGCTTGAAAGTAGAGTCCTAGAAGTCTTTGCGGACAAGAGGGGTGATCGATACCGCATCTGCAGCAGGCACTTTACCTCTGACATGTACTCCACATCATTGCTAATAAAGAAGAACACACCGCGAGCGAGGCGAAAATTGCTCTCAACCGCTATTCCCACTCTATTCGTCCACATCCCTCCACTGGTGAGTCAAGTTTACGTATTTATCTCTCGGCCTTGCGGTAGTGTGTAGCATTAGCTAACAATAATTTCCCCATTTATGTATCCACTCAATATGAAGGCGGAAGATTCTCCATCCGTGTCGTTATTGCAGTCATCAGCCACTTCAAGCGCCTATCGGGTAATCTTACTTGGCTATTCTGCCACTGACTTGTTTTAGGCATGTAAATCAATAGTTTTAATTTATCGTGTAATTATTTTACCTAATGGTACACCCTTGTACTCGTCCTCTAGTCTTTGTTTTCAGTTATAATTATTGTTATCCAAAATAATTCAAGTTCTGTCTTTCAGGGAGATGCTGAGGAGTCCAACGTATTGACGACTACCGTTGATGTCACTCAGATGCTCGAGGTACGTTTCAGGACAGTTCCATCGATGGAGATCATCAGATCTTGCATTCTTGTAGCGTGATTGTTACACACAAACGTTTCTTTCGTTTTTAGCCATTGATATGTCCTTCTGTCGTCGCCCTCCTATGTGTCTTCTTTTTTCAATATTGTGTTCATTACTAATGAAAGTCCTATGTTTCAGGGAGTCGATGGAGCATTAGTCCAAGAAGAAGGGGGAGCGTGCAGTTACGGGTCGGCGCAACAGCTTGCAGAAGTGTGCACCGCAGTTACATCGTCCCTTGATGTTCTTATGCATTTCGAGGTATGGATACTGACAGTTCGATGAAGCGAAATCATATGACGTGATTACATCCGCTATACTTCCTTCTTTATTAACGCAAGTACTATGTTTCAGGGAGATGACGGAGCTTCTTCTACAAGAACATCACCCCTAGTAGTTGATGCAGATTTCTGGGTGGTGACACTTCCAACGATCGAGCAAATCGAATCATATTTAGATATCCATTATTTATTTTAGACAACTGATCATTTGTGCAGGTCTATTTAGATGAGCCGTTCACGCCTGCACAATCTTTCTGTTCTTTTTATCAAAATAGAAAACCATACTAATGCAATTACTGTGTTTCAGGGAGTCACTGAAGCATCATCTTCAATAATATCATCAATGGAAGTCTATGAGGAGCCCGAGGTATGGATCTTGACAGTTCCATCTAACTAGATCAACAATGCGTGAATAATTGTCGTTTGAATGTTCTACACAAAGCGTTCATTCGTGTTTTGCTATTGAGATGTACGTGGGTATTGGTCCCCAAGTACATTTTGTGTTTTCGATATTATTATACATACTAATGAAAGTTCTATGTTTCAGGGAGTCCATGGAGCGTCAGTGCGTGATGGATGTGCTTATCAGGAAAACATAGTCGTTGCTGCGCAAGAGGAAGTGGAGACATGCACACACGAGTCGGAGCAACAGCGTCCTGATGTTGAAGTTCGAGGCAAGAAAGTTTCAAAGAAAAGAAAGCAAAAGAAGGTTAGTGTCCTGGTCACTATATTATGTTGTTTTTCACTGTTAATAGTTCAATACTGTAAGTTGTGTTTAAACTGAACACCCCTTTTCCAATCTGTCCTCTAGTTGCGAGTGGGTGTACGAACTAGATCTACACAGACAGTGAAGCGAACGAGAGATGTTGCTTGTCAAACCTTTTGGCAGGGACTTGAGACTGGAGAAGCATCGTGCCAATGGGAAGAATATGAAGTGATTGACAACGGAGCTATACCACCACCAGCCATTGATAGTGAATGTCCTCCTGGTAGTTCGGATGCAGTCGGAGATCAATTCACAGAATCCACACCCGCAAAAACTAAGACGGCGAGAAAGTTGAAGAAATTGTTTTATTCACCCATCGCCGGAGAAGGAACAGATGTTGCAATGGAAGAGAATGAAGTAGACGACAATGAAACACCATCAATATCACTGAACATAGCGGAAGACGATATCAGAGATTCTACCTTTCATGTGAGTGACATGTCCTCAACGTTACAGGCCGAACCAGCTGGGATGCAGAGTGACAGTATAAGGAAAGAGGCCAAATTCATTGTATTCGATAGTTGTTTGATTGATATTATTATTCGGATTAAATGTGGGCATTTGGTAGGTGGGGAAGTATGTGGGGAGCCATTGATTAATGTGACTCGTGCAATTCGAGGCACTAACCTTAAAATACATGCCACCTGTACAAAATATCATCCTTTCACATGGTCTGCACAACCTATGCTGGGACAACTGCCAGCAGGCAATCTACTTTGTGCAGCGGCTGCACTTTTTAGTGGTTCAAGTTTTAAAAAATTAGAGTCTTTCTTTCAGTTTGTGGGAATCCATTTCATTGCGAAAACTCAGTTCTACAAATACCAAACCGATTATCTATTTCCAGCCATTAGCGAAGCTTGGAGAATGGAAAAAATGTCTATTGATAGTACATTCGCGGGCAAACGGTTCAGGCTAGCCGGTGATGGACAGTGCGACAGCCCAGGATTTTCAGCCAAGTACTGCACCTACCACTTTCAGGACATGGAAAGTAAGAAAATTGTGAGTTCGGTGGTCGTGCAGGTGTCACAAAGTACATCCTCAGTGGCCATGGAGAAAGTTGGCTTTGTAGCATCATTGCAAGAACTACAATCGCGGGGAATGGTGATCGACCTGATAGCCACGGACAGACACGTTTCAATTGCCAAGACAATGAGAGAACAGTACAAAAATATAAATCACCAATTTGACGTTTGGCATCTTGCAAAATCAATCAATAAAAAATTGTCGGCTGCAGGTAAAAAAAAAGAATTGCAAGGTATTTCACAGTGGTCCAAGTCAATCAGCAACCATCTTTGGTGGAGCTCAAAAACATGTGGAGGGTCGTTGGAAATTCTACTGGAAAAATGGCGGTCAGTAATGCCACACTGTACAAACGTTCACCGATGGAACACGAACCAACATTTCCACAATTGTGAACATGGCCATTTGTCCACAGAGGAGGCACGGAAGAAGAAGTGGTTGATTCCTTCATCACCCACTCACAAAGCCATTGAAAAGATTGTATTTGATAAAACTATAACAAAAGCTTTGAGGGGACTCACGGAATTCTGCCACACAGGAGATTTGGAGGTGTTCCACAATATGTGCCTCAAGTACAGGCCAAAACGATTGCATTTTGGCATGGAGGGCATGATAAATCGGACTCTTTTAGCGGTCTTGGCACATAACCATAATGTTGGCCGTCAACAAAGTAGGACGACCGGAACTTTAGGGACGCTTCGCTACAATAAGGCCTTCACTAAAAGAAGTAAACAATGGGTGATCAAACCAGTGTTTGAGGATATGCAATATGAGTTTATTGAGAAACTTATTGTTGACGTCCTAGATAGGCACATAAATGGAGTTGTGAACGAACCTGTGCAGGGGACAACTGCATTGCCACCCAACATTGCATCTGTTCCATGTCCACCTAAAGAAGAACTCATTGAGAAATACACATCACGGTTTAAATGATTGTAATTTGATTGTCTGTTCTCTCAAGTCTCCTCATGTCGCAGGCCCATTGAATATGTGTATCTAGCCAACCTTGTTCATTTGCGCATTAAATTAAACCAAACAGTAATATAAATCATTTTTCAATAAATATAGAATCTCTCCGTATTTATGGTTCTGTGTGGCTGCAAAGCACGCAGACAAAATGCAAAGATGGAGTGTAAATTTCAAGTCCTGTGAGAATGCCTTACACTGAATGTAGCTAACTTGGAATGTGTGCTCGTTCAAAGTGAAGGTCAGCTGCTTTGATTTTTTCTCGGGTGCCAGAATGGCCCACGACTCAGAATAAGGTTCTATTGTATTTTGACCTTGACAGGCCTGGACCACGTAAGAAACGATAATGAATATAATTTCAGAAACGAAAGCCATTTCATGTTCGTTCATTAGAAGAAATAACGTCGGCATAGAAGGAGTGGTATTTCGGGGCTGCCCTACGCACAGACGCAATGGAAAATGCAAATATAATGTAAGTAACTCTTTAGATGAGTTTATACCGCAATTTAATTACTATACAGTAGCTTTAAAGACGGGTTAAGTTGTACTTGTTCGTTCTATGTGGCATGTTGTTTTGTACCGCGCACTATCTTGGGGAGAACCGTCTACTTTTACGGAAGCACCTCAAAACCTTTGCTTCTGCTTTCTCTCTCCCTCTCCCCTGCTACAACTGGTCCACTGTCTGCGATCTCGGTCCTGGGCCCTTCCACTCTCCACCTGCACTCCCTGTCAACCCCTGCACTGGGGGACTGTCTCAGTATCCTACAGCCCCCCCTTGACGTTTAAAACCCAGTTGCACTGTCCTAGCTATGAAATAATTTCCCGACCGAATATATAAAATGAATAATTTTAATAAAGATCCGATGGTGAGACTAATTTCATTGTTTATGTTTTTCAAACAGGTACATCATGCATTACTGCATGTGTCACGAGTACCAGACACCGGCGGACGGTTTTTTTAACCGCCAGTTGCTTCTCCGCGTGAACAACGTTACCACCCTGACCATTTTATGGGACGATCGCCAAGTACAAGTATGCCCTTATGCGGTACTAACGGCTAGATGCAACATACAGACCGTTGTGGTGGCCTAGTGCCTCGTTGTTGGAACAGCCATGCGATTATCAGTGCGACCGAAGAGCTTATTTTATCGTAAACCAACACCCTGTTTACTGCACACGAACATCGCTTGCCTCAAGACGAACTATTTTGGATCGAGAGCAAATAAAAATGAAAATCGCTGAATATTCTCTAAACATTTGATGTCCAATAAATGTACTTTGCCAAATGTACAATCTTGCAGTTTGCTTTTAAACCACAGTTTGATATTCCGAATTGTGGCGCTGTATTGTGAGATGATCTAAGACCCTGTGTACAGCAAAGGAACATCGCGTGCCTCGAAACGAACTATTTTGGATCGAGAGCAAATAAAAAAGAAAATCGCTGAATATTCTCTAAACATTTGATGTCAAATAAATGTACTTTACCAAATTTACAATCTTGCGGTTTGATTTAAAAGTACAGTTTCATATTGCGAATTGTGGCGCGCTGTGTTGTGAGCTGATCTGTGTTGGTTTCCGGGTTCTGTGTGGAGTCGCGTAGAAGACGCCTGGGCGCGTTTGCCTACGCAGCACAGTCACGTCACGGATAGAGGCGGGGAATATGAATGTTTTGATAAAGTCTGTTTCAGGGGCGGGGGATTTGATTTAGTGCCGCAAAAGCAGGTGAGCCAGGGCGATGCGGCAAGTGATAGGATTATCATAAAATGGCGGCTGATTTCGAGTGCGTTAATGGACGAAAAGTCGGGTAAGGTCCATAGGAAAGTTTTCTACGATCTACCGAGTTATGCTTAAAAACACATGGCCGAACCGTAGGGACAATCAAAAAAAAGTCCCGGAACTCTCCTTTAAGCTGGGGAGTTTGCACTTTAAATATCCTTGTCCATCTGTGGCCATGGGATATAAAGTGGTGTCGCCCCTCCCTTCTCCAATAGTGGAAATTGTGTAAACCCTATTCCACAATTCGCTCCCATCATCTACCTATCCATGGTAGGTAAAATTGTTCCTGACGCCTTCTTCCTGGCAGGGACCTTAACCAGTTTACATATGGCGCTGATTCTCCCCTTTTGCTATATGATCGTCCTTTAAGGTGCTCTGGACATGCTATAGGATCTGGTTCCATATCCTTGGGTTGCTCTAAATCAGACCATCTTACTCTTACTTTTCTGCTTTTAAGCCTCCCTCGGGGGCACACACACGCTTTCCCTCCCACTGAAGGATTTTCTCTCTTCCCCTGACATGTCTAGTCCCCAACTAGTTTGGCTCTCCTCTCTTTCTCCCTCGTCTAAGGTTAACCTACTTAAAGATAAAGCTCCATGTTCAGAACCAAATGAACTTCCCTCTTCACCTCGTTATTGGGAGATTATAAATCGATCTCCCTTTCCTCGGCTTCCCGTTTCGCCTCTTTCTCTTAAATCCTAATAGGCTTTATTGATCCTATCTCCACTGCTCCCTATTTCAAAATCCTCATCTAATGTAACTTTAGATGCTCCTGACATTGCTCCCTGTAACGGGAGGAACTCTGCTATATCACTCCATTGTATCACTGGACTTGGCTCCATTAATTCATTCTGAATGCGATCAATCTTGCGTTCTCGCTGTCTCCTTTTTTGTTCTAATTCTTCATCTACTTCTCTTCATTTTCTTGCTTCCCATCCAACTTTTTGTTCTTCCTTTCTTATTTCTTCTCTCCTTCCCCCGCTCTTCTTTCTTCTCCTTCCTTTCGTCTCTGTATCCTGTCATCTCTTAAATTCTGTGCTTCCTCTTCTTCTCTATCCTGTCTATCCTGTTCTTCCATTGCTCTGTCTTTTATCATACTTCCTTTGTTCCTCTGCATTTCTTCTTTCCTTTGTTACTCCTCCTGATACAGCTGTTTTCACTGCTGTCAGCTGTTCCTTTTCTGCAAATCTTCTTTTAATGTCTTTTCTTGTTCCCTGTCTTTCTATCCTGCTCTTCTCGATTTTCCCTTTGCCTAGCTTCCTCAATGCTTTTCCCACCTTTCTTAAGTAATATCTGTCCTCCCATCCATTCATTCTGTATGATTGTTACCTCATCAGCGTTATCCTTTTCTCCTTTCCATCTATTAATTTCTCGTTCCATATCTGTCGATACGTTGGATCACTCACCTTTCTCTTCCCTGTTTTGTAAGGCCTAAAAGGTGTCCTCTTTTCTCTTAGTCTCCTCTGCACTATCGTCACTGCTATAAGCAGGCGATTCGTATATTGGATTACTATACCCTGTCGCTGATTTCAGTTCCTTTAAGGGATACAATCTTGCGCTTTCTGTACTAACGTTTTTTATTCACGTGAGGCAAGGGGAGCAGAAGGATTGGCACCTTCCTCTTCACACTGATTAAGCATCCAATCCTCAGGTTGCAGATCCTCTCTCTCTTCCTGGTACATCTTCCAAAGCTCTAAAATAGCTAACCTCTTCTCTAATTTCTTTCCCGTGTATGGAGTGTGCAAGTATGTGGTCATGTGTTGCAATACTGCCTTTGCCAAAGATCCCCCTTGTGGCCATGGCATGAACATCTTATCTGCCATGCCTTTCACCCATTCCGCACTATACTGTTTGAGCTTGGGCATGCGTTTTGGCAAGGTTTTATACAAGTACATTAAAAGCGTAACATCTTCCATTGTGACAAGTCTCAATTGACTGTCAATACTTACTGATGCGTTACAAAAATATTTTTATAAAAACAACAAATATGAGTGCACTTCAACAAATCGCCACTCAAACCCTCTATTTTCCAATAGTCTTAATCTAGCTTTAGTTTGGTGCGGCCAACTTCTCTAGCTAGATACTATGGGCCTCATTACGAGGTAGGAGGTAGCCATGGTGCTATTAGCACCAAAAAGCAGGCGTTAAGGAAGGACCCGCAAAGGGAACTCAGAATAGGGCGCAAAGGGATTACCGGCACTGCTGTCATTACCGGTGCCCGGTATCCCTTTGCGCCCAGCTTGTAATGAGGGCCAGTGTCTCTGTTAGGCAGAATCCCCTGCAGTACCCTTAGGGAACACTACAGACAATTAAGACTACAAGTGGTAGTACAATTTCACCTTTGGTACAAGTCTGTACTACGCAGTAAAGTGGTAGCGATGGCTGAGCAGCCAGACTTATCTCAAGAGAAAATGAGCAGTAATAGGGATTACACAAGGACTACAATTAATGTGACTCAAACAAACACTGACTCAAGGTTTCTGGTTAAAAAATATAAGTACATCATATTTAGTTCATGAAGACCAGTCGGGCTTCTTTCCTGGGAGGGCTACCTCCCACAACATCAGGAGATTATTTAACGCCATGTCTCGTATAGATCAGGACGTGCAGGCCGTGGCAGTCACGCTTGATGCCCAGAAGGCCTTTGATATGGTCTCCTGGCGCTACATGTGGCTGGTACTGAAGACAATGGGTGTCGGCCCAAACATGATCAGGTTCATCAAATTACTGTACACCTCCCCTGTGGCGCGGGTACAGGTTAACTCCCTAACCTCTGATCCCTTCACACTCTTTAGGGGCACCCGCCAGGGATGTCCCTTCTCACCGATCCTATTTGCCCTAGTGATAGAGCCAATGGCAGACTGGGTCCGTGCACGCCACGCTCATAAGGGGATCAGACTGAAAGATAACCCTGAAATTATCTCCCTGTACGCAGACGATGTTCTACTGTACATTAGAGATCCCACAACCCACCTTGACCCTATTTTGAGAGACATCACTCGTATCGGGGCCCACTCTGACTTCACAATTAACTATTCAAAATCCGAGATCTTTCCACTTACTAAATCGACTCAACAACCTGCTACTGAATTCCCTCTCCGTTGGTCCCCGGATGGTATCAGATACTTGGGCGTTCATATCTCCCTGACTAAGCCTGCTTTACTGGCCGACAATTACTCAGCAGTAGCACAAACTGTTGAGTCTAAGCTGTTGCGATGGCGCGCTCTCCCATCATCCATAGCTGGTCGACTCTCCCTCATTAAAATGATTCTACTCCCCAAGCTCCTTTACGTTTTCGCCAACATACCCGTATGGCCCGGGACGGCCTACTTCACCAAACTACACTCGCTCTGTGCACAGTTCTTATGGCACTCTGGTGCGGTACGAAAGAAGTGGACTGACATGGCACTCCCATACAAACGAGGGGGTCTCACGGCTCCTAATCTGACCCTCTATTGGACTGCGGCCCAACACGCCACTCATTGGTACCCAGGTTCTCCATTGCGCCCGCATGTCAAGTTGGAGCGTCTAGCAGCCGCTGGTGTCAACACAATGTCCCTCATTCTGCACCAACATTACACACCCGACTCTCCTATTGATCCAATCAATGTGACCCTCCGTGCCTGGACGCGTCTGCTCTATCCGACGCCTGAGTCCTCTCCATATTACAAATGGCTTCCTGCATGGTCCTTCCCCGGGCTGGAACCCACACATGATACTGCCTTGGTTCGACACTGGAGTTCATTGGGATATCAGGCTCTATCTGACTTTTACCCTGAGGGCAGATTTATTGAGCCCCGGATGTGGAAACCGGGGCACACTGGTTCCGCGGTAGAAACTCTTCAATACTATAGACTACGGGCCGCGTTTCAAGCCATGTGGCCCTCATTCCCAGACGAGCCCCCGGATGCTCCGGCGATTGCATACATCGCTAATACTGGTGGCGCCGGTGGCGTCCTATCCTCCCTGTATAAGATCCTGCAGGACACTACCCCGAATCTGGCTTTTAGGGCACGTGTTGAATGGGCAGACGAATTGGGTCTGGAGATTTCTGATGAGATTTGGGAGGGAATGTGTCTTCACACCCAAAGAGTCTCCCTAAACTTTCGGTATCGTGTCATGCAATACAAGCTTTTAAACAGGCTATACTATACTCCACATCGCACCTCGAGGTTCACCCGTGCCACTGTGCACTCTTGCCCACGCTGCGGGGAGGAAAAAGCTGACCATTTACATATGTTTTGGTCCTGCGATAGATTGTCAGAATTCTGGAAGCGCATCCTAGAAACACTTGCTGCAATAACTGACACAGTGATTGACCCTGATCCTTTGGCAGTCTTGTTTGGGGCCTGGGGGAGGGGGTCTGCACCGGGAGCTTGGCTAAGTTTTTGAACATAGGCTTTATGGTAGCCAAGAAATGTGTACTCCAGGGTTGGAGGAGTTCCTCTCCTCCGGTCTTCCAGACTTGGCTGCGTTTGCTCACCTGGTCACGAAACTGCGAAGAGGAATATCTGACCATGCACCCGGGCCATTCACGCCCCAAAAACATCTGGGTTGAATTGAATGCGCACCTCAACAGTCAAAGTGATAGTGCGCCCGGGTCGGGCTCGTCCCCTACTCCATCGAAGACTACTCCTGTACCGTGAACTCATCTTTTCATTTCTCCCATGTGAAGCTCAGTTGATTTGTTGAGACCACTGTGATTTGTGTGACTTTTGTAGCAATTTGTAATACGCCTGTACTGCTCACCTGTTGGATTGATGTGTGTGCCTAATGTATACCTCTGCCACCAAAAATAAAAGTTTAAAAAAAAAAAAAATATATATAAGTACATTTATTTTTAAACCATCTGTTCATAAAACAATTCACTTCTATTAAACAAAACCACACTCTAAATATACTACACACAAGCGTTTCCTTTGGTTCAGGTCAATTCAAGGTAAGTACATTAGGATTTGACAGACCTGTGTTGTGAAATAAAAGACGTTACGAGGGGTTAAGAAGCGCTCCCTTTTTGACAGTAATGACAGTTCAGTCTTACAAAGAAAAGCGTACCCGCGGGAAGAAATGTAACCATAGTCAAACACACATAGCACATTGAATTAAAACCAGGGAATAGGGGATAAAAAATCATAGGCAATACTTTTGGCAAGGCACTAGAATCATAGGACGTGTTCTAAGATACAGATAAGGTCAATCGGCCAGCGCCAGTGTCAAATGGAGCAGGGCTCTGTTGTCGAGGATCACACGATTAGAACAGTTTGAGATTAACGTTGCCAGGAGGACAGGATATTGTCAAAGGGAGGCAAATGTTATAAGAGGGAAGGAAGAAAGGACAAGCATTTAGCAAAAAAAGGGTTCACCCTGATTCCTCAAGGTCGGACGGAGAGAATGACCAAATGGACACAGTACCTTATTCAAATGAAGAAAGCTGGTGCTACGACAGTTGTTCCTGGTAGTTCCTGCAGACTCACGGTTCCTGGAGCTTCAGTCGTGGGGACAAGAAGGAGGACGTCTGGAGCGATCTTCACTACCCAGGGATGAGGCCAGCAGCAGCAAAGCAACAATGAATAAAAGGTGTGCTCCTTTAAAACAGGAGAGGGCTCTTCTGATGGCTATCCGGACCACTACAGCTTTGTGCAGTGATTTCGACCCAGAAGAGGATTCTCTAGCTGTAGAAGGTGAGCTGGTTGATCCCACCAGGCTCAAGGGAAGAAGACTCCGGACTGGATCTTCTCTGTCGTTGAAGGGTAGATAGCTCAGGACTGCAGCAGGGCTCCACAGGGATTCGGGAGTACAGCAGCCGTCTTCTTCTCCGCTTCTCTTCGGTTCTTGCAGTTCCAGTGGCGACTCTGACTTCCAGCCCAAGAGTCCTGCCCTTTATGCCAAAATCCCCCATTCACACAGCCTGGCTGTCAATCACACAACAGGGGGGTTGTCCAGCCCGGAGAACCACCTCAGCCAATGGAAAAAAAGTGCGACTTGGGTCTCCAAGGAGACCCTGTGCAGGGGTTACTAAACCCCTCCCTCACATTCAGCCCACCTAGACACCCAGACGCCAAAGGAGGGTTTCTTTGCAGTAGCCCACCAAAGGACGGCGAACAAAGAAGGCAAACCTGGTTTGGCGCAAAAAGTAAAAAACAAGAAGGATGTTAACACAAAGAAATGGCGACTAAACCTGACCGGAGCCAAAATAAAATGTATTTGGTCAACAGGTTTTACGTTCAAGGCTAATACAATAGCATAAAACAGTACCACGTTTATATAGTATAATTGCGGTAGAAAAGTTAGGGTAGATACCACTGCCACCAGCCAAGCCTTAGTGTTAAGGTAACGAAACAAGGCTTCAGGAGGTACAGACAAAAAGGGATCATAGTTAACCATTTCCAATATGCCATATAAGATCGGGTGTACTGCGTCTGTAGTTTAATGACTACATAAAGTAAATGGCAACGTTACCTGTTTCTGGAGGACAGTAGTCAGCCCAAGAAAATATGGAGTCAGTGGGAAGTCTCTGAGACAACCCTGTGTCACTGCACTGAAAGTGCTGTGTAACACACAAAGACAGTGGGGCTCATGGAGTGGTGTGGCTCCAGAGCCCAAGATCACACAAAAAGAAGAAATACACATGGCAAAACACATGTAAGAGTGGGTAAAAGGTTCACACTCTTACCAGGTGGAAAAAATAAACCCCAGAAATTCAGCAAAGCTGCTGAGGGACTCACTAGGTAAGGGAAATTAGCCATAAATGAGAATTCTACCTAACACTGCCCCCCAGACTAAGGGACAGGAGGATTTAATCCACTCCTGGATGGATCACATACCTCTAGTCGTGACTTCCTGCTCTGTGCTCAAAGGTAAAATCAAACCCTTGCAGGCAGATTGACCATCTTAGTAGTTTAGGGTTTTCCCCTTTCATTTGCATCAGCCATCTTAAGGGTTGGTGGTCAGTCTGAATAATGAAAGTAGATCCATACAAGTATGGTCTAAACTTCTTCAGTGCCCACACAATAGCAAAACCTTTGCGTTCTATTGTGGCCACCTTGTCTCCGGATCCTTTAACTTCATGCTGATGAAACAAATGGGATATTCCCTACCTTTCTCATCCAGTTGACTAAGGACTGCACCTATACTCCATTTGAAGCATCAGTTTGTACAATGCGGGGTTGGTGGTAGTCAGGAGCTCTTAGGACTGGAGCTTGACAAAGGGCTTTCTTCAGGCCTTCAAATGCTTGAGTGCACTCCTCATTCCATCTGAGCTTTTTAGGACATTTTGGAGAGGAGATAACATTCAATGGAGAAGCTATGGACCCATAGTTTTCTATGAAGTTCCTGTAGTACCCAGTGAGACCTAGAAATGTTCTCACTTGGGTTTGAGTAGTAGGGGTGGCCCAGTTCTGTACAGCCTGTACTTTGCTAGGCAATGGCCTTATTTCACCCGCTCCTACCTCATGTCCAAGGTAGACCACTTTGCTCTGACCAATTTGATATTTACTTGCCTTTATGGTCAGATGGGCCTACTCAAGAGCCTGCAAAACATACCGTAGGTGATCAATATGTTCTTTCCATGTAGGGCTGAACACTGCAATGTCATCCAAGTATGCCATGCTGAAGTCCTCCATCCCATTCAGAACTTGATTGACGATCCTCTGAAATGTAGCAGGTGCATTCTTTAGTCCAAAAGGCATTACCTTAAACTGGTAGACACCTGCTGTGGTGGAGAATGCAGTTTTCTCCTTGGCATGATTTGTCAGAGCTATTTGCCAATAGCCTGAGTTTAGGTCAAATGTGCTGAGGTACTTGGCTCCACCAAATTTATCCACCAGCTCATCTGTCCTAGGTAAATGATGGGCATCAGTCTTGGTGACTTCATTCCAAGCTCTATAGTCCACGCAGAATCTCAACTCTTTGGATCCGGCTTTTGGAACAAGCACAACTGGGCTAGACCATGGACTAGTAGAGGGTTCTATAACCCAGAGATCAAGCATCTTGTTGACCTCATTCCTTATATTGGTTCTTACATTGTCTGACATTCTGTACCCCCTGATTTTCACAGGCAAACAGTCACCAGTGAGGATATCATGCTGGCCCCAAGGGGTCAAGCCTGGCGAAAGTGAGGACAGGGAGGCAAACTGATTCAAAGGTAACTTGCACTCATCCTGCTGGTCAGATGTTAGACTGGAAGAGAGATTAACTCCTTCCACTCTCTCATCTAAAGGTAAGCCTCTGAGGATGTCAGGCAGAGGGTCACTCTCCTCCTCCTGAGCTGAAGCTAGAAGCAAAGCTCCTATTTCAGGTCAAAGACATTGAGCTTCATTACGACCCAGGCGTTAAGTGGAAAACGATGGCGGTAAATGATTACCGCCATCGTTTTCCGCTAGGTCCGATCATGACCCATGACCGTTAACTACGATGCCATTAGCGGCATCGTAGTTAACGCTGCCGCTAACTGCACCAAGGACGCGTGCACGCGAGATCCCACACCGTAATTACCAGCATGGCGCAAAGGTACGCGAATGCCGACCCAAGCGGACATGCACCTAACGCCATCACCCAGCCCGTTAAGTACCTTACCGCCATGGTGCTAATTACGCCATCCGTACCAACCGTAAAGGGCCATGTAAAGTGAATCCAGCTGCCACAGGTGCACAGAATCAGCACAGGTGGAGGCAATACAGACTCAGGAAGTACAAAAAGAGCACACCCAACCCCTTCCCACACCCAGTCACACTCCACAATGATACCAATAGGACTAGCAATGTTGGGGCTGGAGGATCTGATAGCAATGCAAGTGCTACAACTTCAAATACAACAACAACAACAACAACAAGAGGCTGCACAGAGGAGACGCAGGAGGAGAAGGAGCGCAAGGCAGGGCCAGCAAGCCCCACCAGCACAGCCAGTGGCACCACGCAGGCAGCCCCCAATCCCACGCATCAGAGCCAGTCCATTCACCCTCACCGCTGAGCAGATCCACACCCTGTACCGACTGGACCGGGACACCATCACCACCATTGTGGACATGATACACGACGACATCGTCAGCATGATTGAAACACCCACCTCCACCCCCCCCGTACTGAAGATAGTGTCCGTGCTCCACTTCCTGGCCACAGGCACCTACCAGCACACAGTGGGGCACTTGCATGGCATATCACAACCATTATTCTCACGTACACTGATCCAAGTGCTGGATGCCCTCCTCAAGCACACAGATGACCACATCTCATTGCCACGGTCTGCCCAGGAGATTGCTAACACCAAAGTGGGTTTCCATGCACTAGCTGGCATACCTGGTTGCATTGGTGCCATCGACTGCACCCATGTGGAATTGTCGGTCCCACGTGCCATGGAGGTACTGTACCGCAACCGTAAACTATTTCACTCAATCAACATGCAAATGGTCTGTGACTCCAACAGGATCTTCACACATTGTTGTGCCCGATTCCCCGGATCAACCCATGATTCAATGGTCCTGCATAACTCCACAATACCACGCTACATGGAGCGACATGGAGGGCCAAGATCCTGGCTACTCGGTGAGTCTCATGTCATGAGCATGAAAATGTGAAGTGGGTAGGTGATCGACGTACCAATGCATACTTCACCTGGCAGAAAGGGTGGGGGGAATGATGCATACTTCACCTGGCAGAAAGGGGGGGGGGGGAAATGATGCATACTTCACCTGGCAGAAAGGGGGGGGGGAATGATGCATACTTCACCTGGCAGAAAGGGGGGGGAATGATGCATACTTCACCTGGCAGAAAGGGGGGGGATGCATACTTCACCTGGCTGCGACTAGCAGTAGCCAGATCATACCCTGAGGCAGCACTTACGTCATCTGACACCTGTATACGTGATGCCTGACCTAAGCAGACCTAACATGTGAATGAAGGTGTGTCCCAACCATGATATGATATGATATGATATGGTATTTGTAACGCGCCTATACACAAGTGTTTCAACCATGACACAACCATCTGCAAGTGCATTGTACTAAATGTGACCACATTGACTCCAACGAAATGCACCTACATACACGTCACCAAACACCATCTACTGAAAGGCCTGTCCCCCATAACTGTGCCCAAAGGAGGCACATGATGGACTGGAACATCAATGCACCACAACACAGACAGCAAGGCCCACAAACTGTCCCTATTGACATCAGTATTGTTCACTGGGGTCATAATGCGGCAGACAGCAATGTTGCGATCATGTGAGCGTTAACCTCACAGGGCACGTGCCAGGTCACCTAAAGAAACGGTCTGAACGTACACAGTGGATGGGCACTCACAAGGCACTTACCCCCCCTGCATACATTGTGTTTTGGCATGCAAAACAGTACATGAGAGCCATGAACATATACCGGTTGCATAGTGTGAATCCATTAGCGCAACTAAAAGTGGTGCAAAGTTACAGTTGAATGCAAGGCATGGTGGCACGTTATGTTCAGAAGTCAATCTCATCCCTGACACATACATTGTTGCCCACATACAGGTGATGCAGGCTATCCCCTGAAGAGGTGGCTTCTTACACCAGTACGAAACCCACAGAACCAGCATGAGGAGGACTTCAACCGTGCCCATGCACGTACCCGTGTGGTGATTGAGCAGGCTTTCGGCCTACTGAAGGCACGTTTCCGCTGCATCAGCAGGTCTGGTGGGGCACTCCAGTACCGCCATGAGAAGGTTGCGAAGATCGTCATGGCATGTGTCATGCTACACAATATGTGCGTCAGATGAAATGTGCCCCTGCCCCCTGACGCAGAACTGCAACCACCTGACGATGAGGATGAGGAGGGTGGGGATGTGGCAGCACCTCAAGGAGGCAGCGATGCACAGGAGGGGCGGGAAATGCGTCAGAATCTCATTGACCAATGCTTCTAGCACACACAGCGGGTGTGTGTAACATGGAGACGGCACTTGGGGCACTGTGTGTGTCTGGGACATGCACACTGTGGACTGTACAACAATAAAGCACACATACGCAATGAGCAATGTCCACACATTGGATTTGTGCTAAACGATAAAGTGTATTATAATAGTGAAAAGGTATGACACACCAACTCCTCCCTCCCCCCTCCCCCCTCCCCCCTGAACACCCCAACACACCCACTCCCCCCTGCCCCCTGAACACCCCAACACACCCACTCCACCCTCCCCCCTCCCCCCTGAACACCCCAACACACCCACTACCCTCTCCCCCCTCCCCCTTCCCCCCTGAACACCCCAACACACGCACTCCCCCCTCCCCCCTGGAATCCCTACGAAGGTGTGGTTCAGTCTGTGCAGCAGTGTGTGATGTAGTTCTTCTCCACTGTCCGGGCACTAATGACAGTCCCCTCCCCTGGCCCCCGGGGCACCCCTGCCCGTGCTGCGCAGGTTCCTCCCTGATCTGCGGATGGGGCTGCTCTGTGCCGAGCTGGTTGACGAGGAGGGTCCTGGCTGCACATTTGGACGGCTGTCCCGAATGGTCTGCACCAGTTCTGAGAGGACGTGCCGCACAGCGGCGAGTTCTGTGCAGATGTCCTTCGTGGAGGACTCAATGGCAGCCGTGACTCTGTCTGCGCATTTCTCCATGGCATCCCTTGCCCCCCCACACTCTGCAACGTGTTCATTGAGGAGGGTGGATAGCTGCTGCTGCCGGGTGACAATCTCATCCAGGGTCTGCTGGTTCCTCTGGCTCATGGCCAATGGCATTGGCATGCCCATTGGGCTGCTCACCTCCGGCAGCGGGGATGGGGTGGCTGGCCAATCCTCGGCCTCCAACTGCCCCTGTGTGGCATCCGCCTGCAGGGGGCTTAGGGATGTGTAGGGGGAATGTGGGTGGGCAGTGGGGCTTCCATCATCAATCTCCTCGATGCTCCATGCCTCACTGTCGGAGGATGCTGCTATGGCAGCAATTTCGCCAAGGGTGCTGCTTGCAGCAGAACCTGTCCCTTCGGTGGGCACGATTTGTGTCATGTGCGCTGCTGCTGCTGGTTCCGTGGTGACAGTTGGGGTGGCTGTCAGTGCCCTGTCCTCTTCCCCTGGCAGGGTTTGTGGCTGCTGGGGTGTTTTCCTCGTGACGGCAGAGGTGGAGGCTTGCGGCCTAGGCACAGTTGTCCTGGCCCTCCTGGTGGCTGTGGAGGCAGTGGTGTCCTCATCCTGGAGGTCTGAATCAGGGCCTGTGGTGGAGCAAAGGAGGGAGAGTGTTATTGATGGGTCTGCGGACATTGTGCGTGCATTGTGACGAATGACATCTTATCAGTAGGTACATGCAGCACATTTGAGGCAGGGGCATACAGGTTGTCTGCCTTTTGTGTGGCAGTAGCATGGTGGTATGTGGGGGCCGGCAGTTAGGGTGTGCATGCTGCATGTGTACAGGGTGGATTTCGGATGTGTCTGTGGGCAGTCTCCTGCTGATGTGTTGCATTTGCCCTATGGGGCAACATAGCACTTCACATGATTGGACTTTGGTGATTTTTGCAAGGCTTGATTGGAGCCACCTACCTGCATCTCCTGATGTCGGGACTCCTCTCTCCATCCCTCCGACTCCTTGTATGCTCTCCATTCCAATGGTGGATGCACAGATTTCCTCCCATGCTTGCAATTTAATGGGGGAATCAGATCCACCCCCGGTTGCCATGCCCAGGTTCCTATTCGCCGAGAGGATGCTCCTGACGCGGAGCCTCAGGTCATCCCACCGCTTTCTGCACTGCTGTGCGTTGTGGGGTACGCTCCCCACCGCACTGACACGCTGTGCCACCAGGGACCATATGGCCTTCTTTTTGGCTATTGCCGGCCTGGACATTTGCGTAGAGAAGACCACTGCAGCATTGTCCTGGAGGGTCTCAGCAAGCATGGTTAGTTACTCCCGGGAGAAGCGGTCCTGGCGCTGCCGATTGCATGCTTTTTTAACAACTTTGGGCATTTTCAGATTGGTAATTGGGTGGGTTATGGGTTTGGACAGGTCTCAGGGTCGGATGTGGAATGGTTGGGGAAGATGGCAATGGATTGTGTTTTCAAATTCGGCCACCGTGCTCTTTCCCGTTCCGCCGCGATGACGCTACTTCCGGTTCCGCTTATTTACGGTCACTGCTAACTGCGGTGACCGCTAATTACGGTGACCGCTCACTACGGTCGCCACTATGATGGGTGGCGGTAGTGCACCTTGCGCGGCGTACTATGCCGGTAGGGGCCGTTTTAGGGTCATTTACGCCATGGCGTAATTTACATTACCGGCATGGCGTAATGCTCGTGCGCGATGGGTCGGAATGTGCCACTCTTTACGCCATCGGACCACGGCGTAAACGTTCATTACGCCATGCCGGTAATGTTCAATACTTACCGCCTGGGTCGTAATGAGGCCCATTAGCTTTTAAAAGGTGTGAAAGACTCTGGGAGCCTCCTTAAGATTATCTAAGTCCACCAGATGGTTCACCTCTCCAAGTTTACCCACAACTTTGAAGGGTCTTATCCAAGTGTCCTGCAAGGCCCTCTGCCTTGTAGGCACCATAACAAGAACAAGCTGGTGTTGAGTAAACTCGACTATGTTAGCCTTCTGGTCATGCCAATGTTTGACCAGAGCTTGACCAGCTTTCAAGTTATCACTTGACTCTGCCATCATGTGTGACATTCTCCTCCCGAGACCAATCACATAGTCAGTCACTCTGACTGGCTTGGGGGAAGGAGCACTCTCCAACCCCTTCTTAATCAGGGCAAATGGACCTCTGACTGGATGGCCATAGAGAAGTTCAAAGGGACTGTAACCTACTCCCTCCTGAGGGACCTCTCTATATGCAAAGATCAGGCATGGCAGTAGAAAGTCCCACTTTCTTTTAAGGGGTTCTTCTAAAGCACCTATCATGCTCGTCATAGTTCTATTAAACCTCTCCACCAGTCCATTTGTTTGTGGATGGTAGGTAGTAGAGAACTTGTAAGTGACTCCACAGGTTTTCCACATGGCTTGCATGTAGTGGGACATAAAATGTGATCCCTGTCAGATATCACTTCCTTAGGAAAACCTACTCTGGTGAAAATACCAAGTAGGGCTTTAGCCACAGCCTGAGCCGTAACAGTTCTCATAGGTATTGTTTCAGGATACCTAGTAGCATGGTCTACGGCAACCAGGATAAACCTGTTACCTGAAGATGTTGGAGGATCAAGAAGACCAACAATGTCAATCCCAACCCCCTCAAAAGGAACTCACACCACTGGGAGAGGCATCAAGGGTGCCACATTCTTGGCTCCACTCTTGCCAGAAGTTTGCTGAGTGTGACAGCTCCTACAGAATCTATCTACTTCTGAACCCATCTTAGGCCAGTAGAAGTAAAGTGAGACCCTTTCCTTGGTATTCTTAAAACTTAAGTGACCAGCCAAAGTTATCTTGTGGGCTAACTGTAGGAACTGGAGTCGGTTCACTAGAGGTACTACAAGTCTTTTGCAGTCTCCAGGGGTTGACTCAGTCAGTTCACTGTAGAAGAGGCCATCTTCCCAGTGTAACCTGTACTTCCCAGGCTCTGTCCCATTGAGCTGAGAAGCTGCCTGTAGGCGAAGACCTTCAAGAGTAGGACACTCCCTTTGTCCTCTGCTGAAGTCTGCCCTGTTGGGTCCACCTTCTGCCAGTACAGACTGCAGCTCAGGATGTTCAACAGGGTCAAGATCTCCAACCAGAGTAAGATTTTCGTCCAGATCTGATTCCTCCGTATCTGGTCGAACCACACGGGGTTGGATCTCACACTCAGCCTCAGCTGATGGAGGAGTCACAGATGTGACTTTGGACAGTCTTGGTGATGTCCTTGTGGGCACAGGGGGGCTTGCTGTTTTGTTGCTGGCAGACTTAGGTTTCCCCTTTGTCTCTCCTTGTCTTGCAATAGCAGTAAGTAAGTCCTGTGGACTTGGGGTGATAGTTTCTTCTATCAGATCACCAGGAGAGCCTCTCAAGGTTTTCTCCCTTGGAGGCCTTGTGAGCTCCTGCTTCCTCTTACTGGGAGGTCTGTGGGTACTAGACACAACTCCCAGAGTTTTTAGGTCGTTACCCAACAGAACTCTTCCAGGTACTTCACTATGCACACTAACAGGTATTCTGACAGTCATGTCATAGCACTGGATGACAGCTGGTAACTGGGGAACCATTTGCACAGGGCCTCTAGCTAACTTGGTTAGGTATGTGGGTGCCGTAGCAACATCCTCTACCTTGAAAAAAACATTCATCAACCACAGTTATGCTGGATCCAGTGTCTCTGATGACAGGGGTCTCCTGACCATTCACAAGAACACTATCTTTATAATACTCTTTAGTATTATCTGGGATTGAGTTATAGACATCTAAATTCTGTTGTTCCCTAAGACCCAAGGTCACTAAAGAAACACTAGCTGAGACTCTCATGGGTTCATCAGCCAGTAACTGAAAGTTTCCACTTGCCATAGGTACTTTGTGCACCTGGAAGAAGGCTAAGGAGACAGTGTGGACCCCTGAAGGTTTACCCTTACATCTGGGATCCCTTTTCACATGGTCAGTAGCTTCACAAACAAAACATTTAGCAAATGTCCTATTGAATGGAGTCTTACTCTGACCTCCACCTGGCTTGGCACGAGATGGTACACTAGCCTGATTCGGTTTCTCTTGTGGCTTACCCTGGTTCTGTTTGGGGCCCTCTTTTGGATTGGAATTATTGGAATTCTTCTTGTTATCTTTCTTTGGCTGCTTTCCCTCATCCTTCTTCTGAGTTGCCCCAGAATCCTTGTGAGTATCCCTGTTGGCAACCCACAAGTCAGCAGCCTTAGCTAACTTCTTAGGATCTATCTCCTTTGAATCAGCCAAGTGCTGTCTACGCTCAGGAGAGCAGGCATCATGAATTGACTCCAACATAACAAGATTCCTCAAACCTTCATAAGTGTTCACTTTGTAACCCTTAACCTAACCATCTAAGTTTTTCAAACAGTCACACACCCAGTTAGCACAAGGGGTACCACCATGCTTTTTGAGGGTCCTAAACATCTTAAGGTACTGAGAAGGGGTCTTCCCAAACCTAGCTATCAAAGCTAGCGTCACACACTCATTATCCTGTTTATCCACCACCCCCCCAACTCCATTACAGCATCACTTGCAACAGGGGGGAGCCTACAGAACTGATTCCCTGAGATACCCTGAATCCCATGATCGTATTCAAACATTGCTAACCAATCCAAAACATCAAGTTTAGTCTCATACATACCAATCATTTCCTTTGGCATACGGGGTCTCTTAGGACTGGAAGACCTAGAAGATCCTGGGAGAGAAGCATTTTCTACAGACAATTCCTTCATCTCTAAAGCATGAGCCATCTCCATTTCTCTGAGCCTTAACTCTTGACGTTTCATGGCAGTTTGTGCATCATTACGTTTCACTTCCATCTCAAGTCTCATTTTCTCAAGTGCAATAAATTCAAGAGTGAGTGTAGGACCTGATGGGGTCCCTGTGGACAGAGGTTGTGGTTTCTGAGCAGGCAGGGTAGTTGTAGGGCCTCCTAACAAAGACTCATCTACTTCTTCTAATCCAACACTCTCAGAATCAGAAACATCATTATCCACATTTGCTGGAGGGGTAGGCCCTTCTGACCCACTCTCCAGACTTTGTTTTCCCAATAACTTTGCAACCAGTTCAGATTTTTTTTCCTTTACCAGAGAGGTTCTGTTCCCTACACATGGTTCTTAAAACCTCAGCAGTGTAGGTTAAGAGGCTCTCCTCAATGTAGTTTTCCACATTTGACATGATTTTTCAGTTAATAGATTTCTGTGGTGTTTAGCCTTGTGGTTAGCTGAGCCAAGGTAATAGCAGCACTCTAAGTGTAATCTCTATACTTAAGAATCCAACCACTGTACACCAGTGTTAGGCAGAACCCCCTGCAGTACCCTTAGGGAACACTACAGACAATTAAGACTACAAGTGGTAGTACAATTTCACCTTTGGTACAAGCCTGTACTACACAGTAAAGTGGTAGCGATGGCTGAGCAGCCAGACTTATCTCAAGAGCAAATGAGTAGTAATAGGGATTACACAAAGGACTACAATTACTGTGGCTCAAACAAACACTGACTCAAGGTTTCTGGTTAAAAAATATAAGTACATTTATTTTTAAACCATCTGTTCATAAAACACTTCACTTCTATTAAACAAAACCACACTCTAAATATCCTACACACAACCGATTCCTTTGGTTAAGGTCAATTCAAGGTAAGTACATTAGGATTTGACAGACCGGTGTTGTGAAACAAAAGACGTTACCAGGGGTTAAGAAGCGCTCACTTTTTGACAGTAATGACAGTTAGGTCTTACAAAAGAAAAGCGTACCCGCGGGAAGAAATGTAACCGTAGTCAAACACACTTAGCACATTGAATTACAACCAGGGAATAGGGGATAAAAAATCATAGGCAATACTTTTGTCAAGGCACTAGAATCAGAGTACGTGTTCTAAGATACAGATAAAGTCAATAGGCCGGCGCCAGTGTCAAATGGAGCAGGGATTTGTTGTCGAGGATCACACGATTAGAACAGTTTGAGATTAACGTTGCCAGGAGGACTGGATATTGTCAAAGGGAGGAAAAAGTTATAAGAGGGAAGGAAGAAAGGACAAGCCACCAGGAAGAAAAAGGGTTCACCCTGATTCCTCAAGGTCAGACGGAGAGAACGACCAAATGGACACAGTACCTTATTAAAATGAAGAAAGCTGGTGCTATGGCAGTTGTTCCTGGTAGTTCCTGCACACTCGCGTTCCTGGAGCTTCAGTCATGGGGACTAGAAGGAGGATGTCTGGAGCGATCTGCACTACCCAGAGATGAGGCCAGCAGCAGCAAAGCAACGGTGAATAAAAGGTGCGCTCCTTTAAAACAGGAAAGGGCTCTTCTGATGGCTATCTGGACCACTACAGCTTTGTGCAGTGATTTCGACCCAGAAGAGGATTCTCTGGCTGTAGAAGGTGAGCTGGTTGATCCCACCAGGCTCAAGGGAAGAAGACTCCGGACTGGATCTTCTCTGTCATTGAAGGGTAGATAGCTCAGGACAGCAGCAGGGCTTCACTGGGATTCGGGAGTGCAGCAGCCGTCTTCTTCTCTGCTTCTCTTCGGTTCTTGTAGTTCCAGTGGCGACACTTACTTCCGGCCCAGGAGTCCTGACTTTTATGCCAAAATCCCCCATTCACACAGCCTGGCTGTCAATCACACAGCAGGGGGGTTGTCCAGCCTGGACAACCACCTCAGCCAATGGACACAAAGTGCGACTTGGGTCTCTAAGGAGACCCTGTGCAGGGGGTTACTAAACCCTTCCCTCACATTCAGCCCAACTAGACACCCAGACGCCAAAGGAGGGTTTCTTTGCAGAAGCCCGCCAAAGGACGGCGAACAAAGAAGGCTAACCTGGTTTGGCGCAAAAAGTAAAGCACAAGATGGATGTTAACACAAAGAAATGGTGACTAAACCCGGCCAGAGCCAAAATAAAATGTATTTGGTCAAGCGGGTTTTATGTTTCAGGCTAATACAATAGCCTAAATCAGTACCCCGTTTATATAGTATAATCGCGGTAGAAAAGTTAGGGTAGATACCACTGCCACCAGCAAAGTCTTAGTGTTAAGGGAGTGAAGCAAGGCTCCAGGACGTACAGACAAAAAGGGATCATAGTTAACCCTTTACAATACTCCATATAAATTGGGGTGTAATGGGTCTGTAGTTTAAGTGACTACAAAAAGTAAATGGCAACTTTACCTGTTTCTGGGGGACTGTAGTCAGCCCCAGAAAAAAATGGAGTCAGTGGGAAGTCTCAGAGACAACCCTGTGTGTTCCACTGCACTGAAGGTGCTGTGTAACACACAAAGAAAGTGGGGCTCATGGAGTGGTGTGGCTCCAGAGCCCAAGATCACACAAAAAGTAGAAATACACATGGCAAAACACATGTAAGAGTGGGAAAAAGGTTCACACTCTTACCAGGTGGAAAAAATAAACCCCAGAAATCCAGCAAAGCTGCTGAGGGATTCACTAGGTAAGGGAAATTAGCCATAAATGAGAATTCTCCCTAACAGTCTCCACCATCAAGGGAGAGGTTTTATTCTGTGACAAAGTTTACCTTTCAAGGGGGAGAGTTTATTCTAATACAGAACCTCCCCCACAAGGGAGAGTTTTTTCTGCTACAGAGTCTTCCATTCAAGGGAAGAGTTTATTCAGCTATAGAGTCTCCCCTACAAGGGGGAGCATTTATTCCTACTAAAGCCTCCCCCATCAAGGGGGAGAGTTTATTCTGCTACAGAGTCTTCCCTTAAATCATAGAGTCCATTCTGGTACATAGTATCCCCCTTCAAGTGGGAGAATTTTTTCTGATACAGAGCCTCCCCTTCAAGGGGGAGAGTTAATTCTGACACAGTGTCTCCTCCTCAAGGGGGAGCTCTCATTCTGATACAGTTTCTTCACCATCGAGGGAGAGGTTTTATTAGGCGAAAGTGTTTACCTTTCAAGGGAGAGAATTTATTCAGATACAGTCTCCCCCTTCAAGGGGGAGACTTTATTCAGCTATAGCATCTCCCCTACAAAGGGGAGTGTTTATTCTGATACAGAGTCTCCTCCATCAAGGAGCAGAGTTTATTCTGCTACAGTGTCTCCCCTTCAAAAGGGAGGGTTTGTTCTGGTATAGAATCTCCCCCATCAAGGGGAAAGTTTATTCTGCTACAGAGTCTCCCCTTAAAGGGGTAAAGTTGATTCTGATACAGAGTCTCCCCCTTAATGGGGGAGAGTTTATTCTGAGACCAAGTCTCCCCTTCATGGGGGAGAGATTATTCTGACACAAGTTTAGTCAGATACAGAGTTTTCTCTTAAAGGGGGAGAGCTGTTTTCTGATACAGAGTCTCCCCCTTGTAGGTAGATAGTTTATTCTAATACAGAGTCACACCTAGCAAGGGGGAACGTTTATTCTGATACAGAGCCTACCCTTCAGGGGTAGAGTTTATTCTGATACAGGGTCTCTCCTTTCAAGGGCGAGAGATAATTCTGCTACAGAGTCTTCCCATCATGTGGAAGAGTGTATTCCGATACAGAATCTCCCCCATCAAGGGGGAGAGTTTATTCTGCTATAGAGTCCCCCCTTTCTAGGGGGAGAGGTTATTCTCCTACAGAGTCTCTCCCCATCTAGATGTAGGCTCAACAATATTTCAGAGACTTCCCTCGCCTGACTGGACTTTTCAAAAACCCTCTCTAGAAGAGTGGAGACTCTGTTTTTTAAAAGAATGCCACATGGTGAAGGATTCAAAATGAGAGGAAAGTAATTTCTTGTCATGTGGGAGAATTGATTTCACAGGGCGAGATTCCATTTCAGAATAAATTCTCCCGGGGAGACTTTATTCTGAATAACATATTTGTTACGGGGGAGGGTTTATTTGTCTATGTGTCAGTCTGGTTTTATTACGCTATAAAACATATAAGATACAGCTCGTAAAGGTTAACAGGAATGCCAATGGATACACGACACGTGAGACGTACACAGGATGACGTCAGATGCTGACGTGATTTGGTCACATGCGCTTACATTTTCATATTTGTAAATATAAAACTGTAGGTACAGAGATTTACTACACACGCAAGTATACGAAAAGTGGTGTCGCTGAACACAGCCAGTGAACCAATCACTCATCTAATCATTGTAAATATAATTGTATGTATGCCTGTTGCAATTGACTCTCTCAAGTTTGGGGGGGGGTTCTTTACATTTGAACCAACAGCTCTTCTACAAGCAGTACTGACCCATATGGTTAGCATCACTCCTTCATGATTTTTTCATATCGATTACTGGCAATTTTACAATTTACTATAGGTTCCAATAAGCATTAGGGTAAGTTAGATTTTTTTTTCAACTACATGTGTTCAATTTTGCATAGTTCAGAACCGCACAATTGCAACTAGCACTTTCCTTTTCCCATTTCTTCTTCTGCAATTACAATATATTTAGAAGTACATGCTGTGAGCTAAACACTGTTTCAAAGACATGCAGCAATGGTCGCCAATGATGAGAGAAACGTTGCTAAGTGCAGAAATGCTTTCTAATCATTAGCTTACATTGCCAGTGGGGTAAACAATACATTTCATTGAAATATATTAGCAGGTTTTATGGCATGGTCGCTTATGACATACTAAGAAAAAGATGTTCCGTCTTGTTTTCCTTTTTTTCACTTTATGCTTCTTACTGTTTGAGCTTTATTATTTGGCTGCTTAATGTGTTGGATACTGGCAATCAGCTATACACAATTTATTGGCTCGCCGACTGTTAAGCGGAAACTTGTGCAGTTCCCTCTGGGACCACTGCAAAAGATTTAGGCCTACAGGTGTTTGGCAGTAAACCCACTTGGTAGCAGTCTGTACCACACAGATTCACTTGGTAGCTGTGGCTGAGCAGTCAGACTTCCCTCAAGAAGAGTTAGGCAGTATGTGGAGTATACAAAATAGGGCAATTTACACAGTAGATCAAGCAGACACGGAACAGAGCTTGGGTGTAAAGATATATAGTTATTTATTTATAAAAACACATCTATGAAAAACACACTGGCACTAATACGGCAAACAACTTCAATTACTATAAGTATCTCACTCCTCTAACAATATGTCGACAAGTCTAGGTTCATCGGCACCACTTATTTGCAGACAGAGGTGAATGCTTTAACCTAGATGGCACTCTAGTATTCGTTAGAACGGGAGAGAAAAGGCAGGGTATGAAACCAACTCGGTACCAACACTTTTACGAAACAATGTAAGGCAAGTAAGGCAGGATCTACCGTAGATCACAAAGTTCAGAGGCCAGGCCCAGTCGGAGAGAGGCAAGGCGCTATGTCCCAAAAGTATCACAGTGGAAATGCAATTCGAGTCTTTGTTGCAAATTGTCACAGAAAGATTGGACCAGTTCAGAACAGAAAGTTAAGGCGGCTTGGAGGCGACCCAATGGAGAGGCAAGGATTAAGACACCTCACACTAACCGTCACAAGGGAAGCCAGGCGGACACGGTACCTTGTATGTGGAGAGACAGCTCCGGCGGGGGCAGTTGTTCCTGGTGGTGGATGCAAGTCGGGGTTTTGCCAAGAGATGAGAGGCTCTCGTCGTCGAAGGAAAGTTGAAGATCGTTGCACCACCAGGGAATAGACCAGCCGCGGAGTGCTCCGTCACAAGGCACCACCTTTTGGTCGCGGTACGGGCTAGTGGCTATCCGGTTGCCGGGGTGCTCAGCATGGGCAATTCGACCACTACGCCCTAGAAGCGAAGAAAAAGCAAAGGGACTGGTTGTTCCCACCAGTTAGGGGGAAGAAGACTCTCCAGCCGGGAGATCTCCTCTGTCGTCGGGAATCGGTGAGACGGTTCAGCAGGGCTCCACCAGAGGTGTCGTCGTTGCAGGTCGGCTCAGCTTTACCCTCGTCGGATTCTTAGGTTCTGTGGCGACTTCTGAAGATCCAGTCCCAAAAGCCCTGCTTTTGTGCAGCAAACCCCCATTCATTCAGCCTAGCTGTCAATCAAAACACGCTAAGTGGTGAGCGGGGTGGCTCACCACTTGGGACAATCACACCAGAGTGCGACTTGAGTTGGCAAGGCAACTCAGTCCAGGGTGCCTAAACCCCCTTCCGCACCCCCTGTCGTACCCAGACAGAATGGCACCACTTTGGAGGGCTTCTGTGTAGAAGCCCGCCAAAAGTGGAACAAAGGGCTCAACCTTTGGTTCGGAGTTACAGAGGCGAACACAGACGCCATTTTATAAACCGAGTTCTGGCAGAAAATACCAACCGGTAGATTTATTTAAGACAAATAAACCGGTGGTATGTTAGAGACTAACAGGAAAAAGTATTAGCCTCCAACAATGGGAAGAATCCCATAGAATTATATTCGGGGTCGAATATAATAAGTAGTTTCCACTGCCACCAGCCAAAACTCGACGAGGGGGGACGGGACAGTGCCCCCTCGATTAACAGACCCAGGGGCAATTGAATTACCCCTACTAGTACGTCCACAATAGGATGGTTTGTACTAGTTTGGTTACTAAATTTAGGTCTAGTAAAGCCAATGGTGACTTTACATGCCCTGGGAGACAGTAGTCAGTCCCAGGGTATGGAGTCTATGGTGGGGATCCTCTAGGATGCCCCAGTGTTACGGCACGGAGGGTGCGGTGTAACACACATAGTAAAACATATGAGACCCTATGGAGTAAAAGACCCCATAGCCCATAGAACACATTGACATTCGAAGGAATTAACCACATTCATGTCCAAGAGTGGGAGAAAAAGAGTCTCACTCTTGGCAGGATGGAAAAAAAACAAACTCCAGAAATCCAGCAAAGCTGCTGGGGGACTCACTAGGTTAGGAAATTCAGCCTAAACAGAGAATTCTCCCTAACACCGACTTGTATTATTTATATTGCTTTTGTTCATATGGCTTTTTGATTTTGGGCTTACTGTTTGACTAATGGACTACTGGTTGTGGTGTACAGGGAACACTATGTGTTACTGTTTTCCATTCCTCTTTAGGACATGGTTTGTTTAATCTGTAAGATCTTAAGACATTGGAATGTATAATTTGCCTTGATAAAGACCAGTATGTCGAAATACATGTTGGACACTGTGACTTGAACATTTGTCTTTTGGTCCAATAATAAATACACTTAAAACAATATACAGGACTCATGAAGATATGCACCCAATTTGGCAGTAATAATTAAATTCGGAACACACTTTAATAAGTATGGTTTATGCACTTTAGGGCACATTCCTACACCCATTCATATCTTAGAATGTGCCAATAGATCCATAGCAGCTGTCCTAACCTTTTGTTCTCCATCTATATTCCCCTTTCATACAGTCGATTCTAGGTGGGGCGCATTTGCACTCCAGGCTTGCCAGTCTTGAATTACTATTCTGGAGTTTGCACCATGGAAAAACTAAAGAGGTAATCCAGGTTCAAAAACATACTATGATTTAACTGGGCTTCCGGAGCACATCTTAAGTCCGTCACATAGTCAAGCTCTATGTGATATTAACTACCAATTGCCCCTCTAAACTGCTTCACAAGGATGGTCTGTTTGATTCCAAGCACATGTGCAGTATACCTTCCTTTCTTCAATCCCAAGCTCTGGTCAGCCTTAATTGATCCACATGCATCCATGATATCAGAAAGCATTCCTTTTCACATTTTACATCAAATCACACCTATGTCCGTGGCATTTCATCTACTTCCCATCCTCTTCTCCCTACTCCTTTTCCTCTGCAGACTTAGGTCTAGAATCCCCAGGTGTTGGCAAAACAACAACCTCAGGACAAGCCAGGTATTTCGAGACCACCACAGTGCCAATTGTAACATAACATATTTTCTCATTGGTAAAGTGCACTGTGATATGTATTGTCTGGTATTTACACTGTAATATCTGCTCCTTGGTAAAATTCAGTGTGATGTTTGATCCCTGCTATGCGTAGTGACATTTACTTCCTGATGAAGGTTAATGTGATATTTTTTCCCTGCTATTTACACTGAAATATTTACTCATTGGTAGATTGTGCTGTGTTACTTCTCTATTATCCTCATTGCACCCTACTAATCCTTTCACTCTCCCCCCATAACTGACTTTGCATTTGACCATGCCATTTAACACTCCAAACCAAATGCCAACACATTATCCAGCATAGAGCAGAAACTTGACATGCATGATATGCGGCACCACACAATCGCAAGCTTGAAACAAAGAGACTATTGAATCAACCTCTCATAACGTTGGCATCCCCTGCACCACAGCATGCACACTGCCCCTCTGGACCGAATTCTCTCCTCTCTCTCATGCGGATCTCCTAAAAATGATTGCTTCCTTCAAACCTACTTCTTACTCTGATGATATATAATCCAGGCCTGAATCATTAAACAATTGACGAGCATGGCACTCAATGCGGTGCGCTGCATCATCAATGCCATCCTCACAGAAGGGTAATTCCCGGACATACTCATACAAACCTATTTAAAAAAAAAAAAAACTAGATCCAGATGACCTGGCCAACTACAGGACATTACAGACCTGCAGCTTATTGGCAAAATCGTGGAAAAAGTTGTTGCTTCACAACTATTTGGCAGAATCGATCAACTGCACATCCTAAATGACTATTATTCATGGTTCCACCCCAAGTGTAGCATCGAGATAGCCACCATCCAGGTGGTGGGTGATGCCCCCCCAAATCACGGATAAGGGTGAGTCATGCCTCCTCATCCTCCTCAACCTCTCAGCTGCATTCAACACTGTTGACCACTGCATTCTTCTCTCCCTCCTCACTGTCTTAAATTGGTTTACCTCCTACCTCTCAATCAGATAACAGGCTGCCCAGATGAACTTGTTGCATTCTAACTGACTCCAGGTCTCTTGCGGAGTCCCCTAAGGCTTCATCCTCTCACCAATCCTTTTTAATCTTTACATGGCGTCTCTGGGCACTCTCCTCAAAGATTGCAATATAGCCATCCACCAATACGCGGATGATACTCAGTAGTACATGAGAGTAAATAGCAGGCAGGACATAATTTGTTCCTGCGATTACCTACCCATCACCCAGACCTGATGTCGACTGCCTACCCCAAACTAAACCCAACCAAGACTGAATTCGTCCTTATTGGTCCGCCCGCTAAGAAACAACTTCTCCAACAATGGCTCAATGATATGCACCTAAGAAAGATGTGATTCACAACTCTCAGAATCAGCAAAATCCTTAGGCTTTACCATTGACAGCAGCCTGTCCTTAATGAAACACATAGTCAAGAAGTCCAAATAGCCGGGCTCAGAATCTCTACCCTTCTAAAAATCAAACACTTCAACCCTCCTGAAGACTTCCACTCAGTAGTGCAGGCCCTAGTGGTATCATACATTGATGGGGGAAATTCTCTTCTGACAGGGCTCCCAGCTCTTCACTTGGCTCCCCATAAAGCAGTCCAGCATGCAGCAGCACATCATATTACGGGGGCAAGGACATTTGACCGAATCATCCCCATCCTAGGCAAACTACATTGGCTTCCACTGCAAGCCAAGATGCTGTTCAATGACAGCATGTATCATCTACAAAGCAGTCACGAGTAGCACACCAGCATACCTGATGGCTAAGCTCCACATATCTGGCAGCACACGCTCCTCGCGCAGCAAATCGACCAACAGGCTTGAATCACCGCTCGCCCGCAAAGAAGGGACCCGCAAACAATCATTCTCTTGTCATGCACCCACCATCTGAAACTGAATCCCGGTGTCTGTCATAACCAGTAAGTAGTGGATTTTCTGTTTATCTTAGGTTCAGCCATTTACCATTTGCTAAATCTCAAAGCAACTTGACTCCTGACACTAATGGAGGGTTTATTATTCACAGGCAACTATACCGTATGGAATTGCACTAATTCGACAGTTACAAGAATTGCATTTATCTCAAGGAGTTTTGCTGATCTGATGTTTCCTCTCATCATAAAGGTTCAGAGGTAAAAGCCTAATCTAAACAGGCTCAATAGATTATTGATGTATATAACTAAATAATCAACAAAATTCCAGGTCAGCGAATTAAGCACAGTTTATTTGTTTCCTATAGGACATTTTGGTGAAACAAATCTGAGAAGATTTAACATTGCTGGCATACGACAGGCCTAATTTCTTTCATAACAATCATTTTTGGCTGATTACTTTATAATCAGGCAACATTATCTAATTGGCATAGGTAATACTTCTTTATCATACAAACATGGCACCGGTGTTGGCAACATACCAATACTGACATTTACTCTAAGCATGTCACGAATAAGGGATCACTAATTAATAGAGCAATACAAATCACGTTTGGAGGTGAAATGCATAGCATCACGTATTTACATATACTGCTTTGAGGATAGCCACCACCGGCTTTCAAGCACCCAACAGGGTTGGAGCACATGCATGATAATACTTGGACTAAATTGGTAGAAATAGTGAGTTCTTTCTCGTAAAAAAATGATATGTTAATGCAATGAATTTACTTTGTTGTTTTTGTACTTGTCCCCCCGCCCCCTTCTTTTCTCTTTATTGCTTTCCTTTTGTTTTATAACCAGGCAACATTACCTGTTTGGCATAGATTCAGGCACACACTTATGAAATTGTCTGTACTATTGTGTACCAGATAGGCCCAGCCTTGAAAAGTACCCAAGTGGGTCGAAACACGTGTTGGCTTTCTGAATGGGCTTTTTCAAATACTTGTTCATGCATATTGATCTCTGAGGCTCTCTGAATGGGCTTTTGAAAACAGTTTCCCATGCATATTGCTCTCTGAATTGACCTTTGAAATATCTTTGTGTGTACAACTTGGCTCTCTAAACGGGCGTTTGAAACACTTTTTCATGCACATTGGTCTCTGAATGTACTTTTGAAATGCCTTTGTTTGTACTGGTTGAAATATCACATGTGTACAGTGTGCAATTAAATGAGTCACCTTATTTAGGTATCATATATTTCACGTTGGTATCTTCTTTACAAACGATTATCAGCGTGACACCGCACACTCTAAACATTAGAGAGTATACGAGCAGTGAGAAGAGGCTGAGGAGATTCTTTATTGTTGATCACGTGAGAAGCCACAAGGCATTAGGGCTACTGGATCATTGTACCTTTGT